>NC_092515.1:1637686-1937686 GCF_047511675.1 Marmota flaviventris | reverse complement strand
GTCCATGATAGAGCCCTGACTGGAGGGGCCAAGGGAGAAAATGTTGTGCCTGAAAACTTGCCCCTTCAAGAAAGCAGCCCTTGGGAGGCCTCACTGTCTTCCTGAGGCCACTATGCTGACACTGGGCAGGGTCCAGACCTGCCTTCTTTTCCCAACCAGGACTTGAGGCTGGACACCCAATAAACAGCTTCCCATTCTGAGCACTTGTTCTTGGAGACTGCATCTTGGACCTTCTTTGTTCTAGTAGAACCTGCCTCCTGTGGGCCTTGGCTGTCCTGGTTAGGGAATAGGACTGTTGGCCTGCCCTAGGGTCAGGCTCATCTCAGCTCCTGAAGACTTGTGTCATCTGGAAGAGTGTTTTAAAACTTTCTTTAAACATAACCCACTGTAACATACATGTTTTATATGAAGCCCAATATACAGATACACAAAATGTATGTAAAACGAGTTTCTTCAACAATAGCCATCTTTAGTATGTGCAGGGCCCCTTGATTTTTTTTTCTTTTCTTTTTTTACTATTTTTATTTTAAATGTAGAGTCCACCCTACTATATTAAATTCTCTGCCCATGAACCTGCAGTTTGGAAAACACTGATCTAGGGCAGATGGCTCCCCCTGGACCTTCTGATCCAGGCTGCAATTTATCTGTAAGTGAAGCAGGAGGGGGATGGTTGCAGTTCTCTTGCTTGGAGCAGACATTCAGACTCTCTTCGAAGGGTTGAAACCTTGCTCTCTTAAGGGCTTCATGGTCCCAGAGCACAGATACTGCTGGTGAATGGGAGGAGAGGAGGTGGAATTGAGCTTTGAGCTTAATAAATATCTGCCTTCTTAGCGCATCTTCCTTGCCTATTTTGTGCCAGGCACTGTGCTGGGCTTACTTTCCTGTTCCGACCTCTTGGGGCAGAAAAACTAATGTCCCGTATGCACTCCCCAGAGTGGGAAAGAACGTCCCAGGGACTGTTCACACCCCTCTGTCTGACCTTAGATAAAACCAACAGCGCTGAGATCTTGAGCCCTGTGTGTGGCCAGGTATTAGGCTGAGTTTTTGTGTGTCATCTCAGCATTCTCACAAGGAACCTAGTTGGGATTGTAATCTCCCCACTTAACAGGTGAGTACATGGAGGCTGGGGACTGGACTCCAACTGTTCCACAGCAAGCTCCTGGTCACCTTTATGGGGTTGGTGGTGACTGTTTTTGGACCTCATTTCCAGGTGAGGGGTAACTCTCACTCCATTTGCCATCCTGGCCCGACATCCCTGGAAACCTTGGGTTCTGGCTGAGAGAGATGGGATCATACCAGCCAGTTCCTGGAGAATCGCTAAGAGCGGATTCTCCTCTCTTCAGTTTTCCTGGCTTGCTTCTCCCTTCTCCCTGCGACTTCCCCAGTCGACTAGACACTGGGGGACCCCCGGAGCTGCGCCAGCTCTTCAGGATGGGAATTTCTTGACGTTCCCTGCCTGTTCTATGGGGGAAGGCGGAGCGGGGAGTACTTCAAGGGGCCATCGCGCAAGTGCGGCCTTAGCCTCCGCGCAAACGGCGGGCCTCACCTGGGCGCTGGGACTTCTAGAGGAGGCGCGCCAGGCAGGCTGGACGGGGCAAGTCCCCGCGTCCCTGCCGGCTACGCTGCCCAGTTCCGAGACGACCCCCTGCGTGCTCGCGGGTGGGCGCTTCTCTCCGCTCCCTGTGACACTTTGCAGACGTTCCCCGGCGCCAGGCAGGGTCGCCGCTTCCACCGTCGGTCCCTGGGCCGGATTCCGCGCGCGGGTGGGTGAGCGCGGGGAGCCCCCCACCCCCGGCTCCTCGGACCCCGGGAAGCCATTGGTGGGGTATGGTGGCCGAATTCGCACCCCTGGCCTGAGCGCGCCCTGCTGGGACCCTTTTCTATGACTGTCCCCTCCCACTCGCGGGACAAAGGGCGGGGGCGGGGGGGGGAGCGCATCCCCACGCGTGACCTTCTCCCACACTGTGCACGTGTCCCCCGCCACGGGGAAAAGGCCCTGCTTGCCCACGCGAGTGCGGGGGAGGGGCGTGGGGTGCCTGAGGGAGGAGGCAGCGGTGTGGGCTGGACTGCCACCCCATGCTTGGAAGTTGGGGTGGTCTCCCTTCACTGTACCTAAGGCTTTTTTGGAGCGGAAAATGGTCCGTGGTGGGAGTCCTTCACATTCAGGCCAGTGTGACCCTGCTGTGTGGATCCCAGAGGGAACCCAGCAATTCTCCCTATGTAACAGGGGTCCACGGCTCCAGCTAACTTCTCCCCAGAACCTACGTGTCTGGGTCCTCAGCACCTTCATTCAAGAGGAGTCTGGAGTATAGGTTCCTTCCTCCCTCAGACCTGGGAGTCCGGGTCCTTTCTCATTTCCGAGCAGTGAAGCCAGGACTGACCCCACTTGTGGCTGCTGTTTCTGTCCAGTGCCCCTGAGGCGCTCAGCTGCTGGGTCTGCAGGAAGCTTCGTTATGAATGACCGAAACATCCGTAGGTGGACAAGTGAGGAGCCTCCCTTCCCCAACTTGGCCCATCATCCCTGTCCCTCCTTCCCGGGCTGCTGTGGTTGGGGGTGGTGAGAGGCCCTGAGTCATCCCTAGGGGACCACCACGGGCCTCTCCTCTACAGTGAAGAAGGACGAGGAGTCTTTGGAGATCTCCATCCCCTTTGATGAGGCACAGCGCCTAGACTCACAGATCTTTTACAGCCTCAGCCCCTCCCGGGGGAACTTCGACGGTGAGCTAAGGGCTTGGAGGTTTGGTTAGCTGGGGTGCTGCCCTGTAGTGGTGTGTGACTGGGGACCCTTTTCCCTCCCTGCTGTCCCTAGAGCCTCCAGAGGCTGCATCCCCCACACTGGCCCTGATGAATGGCGTCAAGGCCCAGCTGCACATGGCCTTGGAGAGGAACTCCTGGCTGCAGAAGCGCATTGAGGACCTGGAAGAAGAGAGGGATTTCTTGCGGTGTCAGCTGGACAAGTTCATCTCCTCTGCCCGGATGGACACAGGTGGGGGGCACTGACACAGTTGCCCCCAATCCGTCCCACCCACAGGCTGAGGCCCCACTGTATGGTTGGCTTGGTGGGGTCCTGGCATCTCGGTCCTGTCTGCTAATTTACTGCTCAGCTTCCATCTTGCTTGAAATCCAGGACCTCCCATCCCCTAGGATCTCTTCCTTTCCAGTGGACTGCCCCACACCCCATCAGCCCCCAGCCCCTGTGTCCTAGGGTAATCTGGAACCTGAGTCCAGGTTCCTCTTCCTTTTCCCTAGAGGACCACTGCAGTTCTTTGGGTTCTTCAGGGGATCTTGCCCTGCATCCCAGCTGTCTTTTCAAGCATCCAGGCCTCCAGCCTTCTGTGCCCCAAAGTGACTTGTCTTCCTACCTACCCTGTCCCCTATCTTGGCTAATGCTCCTTCCTCTTCAAAGAGCTTCAACTCTCTGCAAGTGGAGTCAGCCTCTAACCTGGGGATTAACTCTGCTGTAATTCATGGCCAGCAGCAGCCTCCCAAGGCCAGTTTGTGATTGCCCTGTTGGCAATGTTCTGACCACTATTCCAGCCCCTTCCCTAGAGAGTCAGGGCTTCCCTTTGCCAGATCTTGAGCCCATCTTGGAGAACTCAACACTGTGCACCTCCCAACCTCAACTGGGTTCCTTGCAAACTTCCTAGCTGGTAACTGCCTCCAAAGCCTGGGCAAGGGTCCTGTGGTGTTTGAGGTCTGTTACTAGTGACCATAGGATTATGGATCTGTACTTTCCTGTCTCTCTACACTGAGGGTTTCATCCTGGGTGACTGCCTTGGATGACAGGACTCTCTGGGTCTCGGCTGCTGTCTGGGTATCCTTAGCCAGAAACTTGGTTTTTAGGGGTCTCACACCACCCACCAGGCAGGACCAAGGCCTTATCTGGCTTCTGAGTTTCAATACTTAACACTCTGGAGGTTCCTCTGGGTCCCTGGAAAGCCTGTTCTCCTCATGAGAACCCCACATGGTTAAGATCTGCCTGAAGTCCAGGTCCCCAGACCTCTGGAACAGCCCTCATCCAGGTCTCCAACTTTAGGAGCTTGGGAAAGGGGTCCATCCATGCCCACCTCTTCTTAAGTTCCAGCTGGCCTACTCTACTCAGCATTGTCACCACCATGTGCAATGCACTCCTTGTCTGTCTGTCTTGGTGGGGGCACCCTGGTTGGGGGGTCCAGTCTCTCACTGTGGGATATGATCTCCAGGTGCTCAGGCCCTTTCTCTTTCCCCTGGGACCAGTGATGTGAGGTCTGCAGTCCCAGTTCATGTGTCTCTGTCTCCCCAGAGGACCACTGCCGGGTGAAGCCTGGGCCCCGGAGGGTTGAGGGGGACAGCAGGGCTGGTGGCGAGGCCTCAGACCCTGAATCAGCAGCCTCCTCACTCAGCGGGGTGTCTGAAGAAGGCAGTGCCGGCGAGAGGAAGAGGCGGAACCAGAAGGGAAATGCAGGCCGGAGACGCTTCGGGAAGCCCAAGGCTCGGGAGAGACAGCGGGGTGAGCAGGATGCAGGTGTCCTAGAGGTCTGGGCCCCAGACTTGCGCTGTGACTTCCGCAGAGCCCCGACCTAGCTAGCCTCTCCGTGTGTAAAAAGACCAGACCTGGGTGCATCCCGCAGCCTTCTCCCCAACTTCATGACCTTGGTGTCTTCCTCAGAAAGAGGAGCTCCTTTCTCATAGGGTGCTCAAAAGCGGATTCACTTAAGTGGGAGGAGTGTGGGCGGGTCTGGAAACGCGTGGCTGACAGCCCTCTCTGCTTCTGTCTCTGGCCTGCCCTCTCCAACTTCCCCCTGGCCCAATCTTCTCCCGTGCGCTCTCTTCCTCCGGCTTTCCGTCTGTGCTCCCTCGTCTTTCTCCATTGCCCTCACCGGCTCTGCCTTCTTGATCTTCTCTTCCCTGCCTCCATTTCCTTTCCTGTGTGTCCCTCACCCCTTCCCATGTCTGCCCTCCTGTTTCCTATTCCGCTTTCCCTATATTTCTCCCTGCCCCTGTCCGTTTGTCTGCCCTCCTTGGCTTCGCAGTGAAGGACGCTGATGGGGTTCTCTGCCGCTATAAGAAGATCCTGGGTACCTTCCAGAAGCTAAAGAGCATGTCGCGGGCCTTCGAGCACCACCGCGTGGACCGTAACACAGTGGCGCTGACCACGCCCATCGCAGAGCTGCTCATCGTGGCCCCGGAGAAGCTGGCCGAGGTGGGCGAGTTCGACCCGTCCAAGGAGCGCCTGCTTGAGTACTCGCGCCGCTGCTTCCTGGCACTGGACGACGAGACGCTCAAGAAGGTTCAGGCCCTCAAGAAGAGCAAGCTGTTGCTGCCCATTACTTACCGCTTCAAGCGGTGATGCCCGGCTGGCGCGGCCCTCCCGCCGCCCCGCCCCACCCCACCCCACCCCACCTGCGGCGGCCCGCTCCCCCAGGGCTGCCACCGCACTCCACGGAGTCAGAGTTATTCAGAGAATTTAAATTAAAGAGGCGTAAAAAATTTGGAATAAACTGGGCCCAGCTCTTCTTAGGAGGGGGGCGACCGTTGCCACGGAGACGGGGACGGCCAGGCGGAGCCGGGAGGTTGGGGAGGACAGGGTGTAATTAGCCCCGGAGACGTAGGAGTGGAGGGCAGGAGCTGTTGCTCAAGAAACTCGAAGGATGAGGCTCCAGAAAATAGGCGTGACACGGACCCCTGGGCTACCTGGGCAGAGGTGCGGCGGGAGCGGCCACCTGGGGGACCGGGATGTGTGGGTTTATACTGCTGCTAGTCCGCCAGGGGGCAGCATGCGAATTGGTCCTTCTCCCGGAAGTGGCATTCCCACTGTCTCCCGCGCTTCCGCGGAGAGGTGCTCACGCGCTAGCTAAGGCATCGAGGAGAGGGATGTCTAGCTTAACGGTCGGGAATTCAGCACTTTTATTCTGGGAGTGGGAGGGTAAAAACTTCGCGCATGCGCACTGTGGACCTTGGAACCCGTCTCGCTTTCGGAGCAGCCAGAAATCTCACCTCGGACGGATTTCTACGCAGGCGCAGACGCCTGTCTCGCCCCCCCCCGCCTCTGCCATCGTGCGCAGGCGCAGAAAGGCGCGCTGGCAACCTCTGCAGCGGCCGTGCGCTCCTTTCACCTGGCTGGCTGCTTTTGTCTCGCGCTCCTACTCAAAGCCCCCCTGAGGTTGAGCTTTCTTTTCTTCTGCTCTCCCCACAGGGAGAGCCAGGTGCCGAGAGCCGGGACCCCGCCCCCTTTTCTGCATCCCTTCCCAGACCCTACTTGTCTCCGTCCTCCTTCCCCTTTTCGATTCTCGACGCCGGAAGGAGCCGAAGTGACGACGGAAAAAGCCGAAGGTGTTTCCCGAGAGTGAGACCTTCCCGAAGCGGTCGGAAGGAGCCGAAGTTCTCCGGAAGGGGTGGAGCGAGCGAGTAGAACCTCCGGAAAGAGCCGAAGCTTGAAATCCAGTTTAATCTCTGTAGGGGCCCGTGGGCGAGCGCCGGAAACCTTCGAAAAGGGCCGAAGTCTGGGACGGTTAGGATTGTCGGAAGTGACCGACGGCTTGGACAGAGTCGGCGAAAAAGATCGGGGTGAATCTTTGGACAAAGCCAAAGACTGAGACGGTTTGAATTGTTGGAAGAAGCCGAATTCTTAGAGGGGGCTGGGCGCTGAGGAAACCGAGACCCACGGAAACCTCCGAATGTTGAGACCCTAATCTCCGAAAAGTTACCGAAACCTAGGAAGCGGGAGAACTGTCGCTTCGGGTGTTTTCGGAAGTGGCCGAAGCCGCTGCCAGCCTATCCTTTGATCTGCAGTCCGGAAATAGCCGACGCGTTTCGGAGCCAGGCTCGGTGGAGAGGGGCCGCTTGCGGCGGGGGGGTGGCGGGCAGGGAGAGGGGGCGGAGCCAGGGCGGGGCGGGGCGCTGGGGGCTTGATTAGGTAGGCGACGAAGCGCCGGCGGCGCCGGAAGTAGCCGAAGCCAGCGGCGGAAGTAGCCGAAGCGGCCAGAGCGGGCGGGCGGCAAGGCGAGGCGAGAGCTGCACAGGGCCCTACGCGGCCGCCTCAGCATGTCGGACTTCGACGAGTTCGAGCGGCAGCTCAACGAGAATAAACAAGGTGAGGGCGCCGGGTTCGCAGGGCGGTGGCGGGACCGTCTCAGGCTTCGCTCCTTGACCCCCGCCATTTTCCCCTCGCGGCCCCCTCCTCAGGGCCGCGCCGTGGGCCCCCCCCCCGCTTTCGGCGCGCGCCTCGTTCACGTGACCGCCGTGTTCCGTCGCGCGCGGCAAGGGAAGGGGCGGCGGGCGCGGCTTGTGGCGCATGCGCGCCGCGCCGTCCTGGTCCCACGTGGTCCTGGCGGAGGTTTCGCGGGGGAAGCGGTGCCAGCGCGCCAAGGTCTTAGACGCAAAAGTTCGCTTTTTCCCTTTGGGTAGGAGACGATTTTAAATCCTGTAATCCCATCTTTTTCACCCGCTGCTAAGGACTTCCGCTTCCGGCCAAGCTCTCGGCCGTGACTCCACGCCCCCTTTGTTTCCAAAATGGCGGTGGCGGGGACTGGGGGGGGCCTCCTTCCCTCCTTCACGTGGACGGCCCCCTCTGCAGGCCGCGGCCTTTCTCGTGCCGGTCCCTTCCCGGCTTCTTGGGAACTCCGTATCGGGGCGCTGGGGCCTCGGAAAACGTGTGGGACACCTGTTTTCTCGCGGAAGCGGGAAGCATCTGCTCTCTTTGTGCCTCGCACGTGCACCCGGCGCGTCCGGGGCCTTTCTGCGGGCCCGACGTTCACGATCTGTGGAGCGTTTGTGTCCCTTATCCTCAGTCGAGACACCCCCCGCCTGTCCGAGCCCAAACCCGGACGCCTAGCCTCAGGCTTGTAAATGATCTGTGGAGGGACGAGAGAACTGAGGCCCTGGGCAGCGCGACGAGGCGCTGCCCCTGCGGGCGCTCGTGGGGAAGTGCCCCTCACAGAGGCTGGCAGCACCGAGCTCGGGCCATGCTGGCGCAGCTCGAGTTAGGGACTCCAAGAAGGCCCAGAGCCCTTGGGTAGTCCTCAGGTTTCTCATGTGTCCAGGTTTGGTGTGAGTGAAGGGACCGAGGCGTAGGGGAGGTTGGCGACTTCAGGCCTGAGCTGTGTTCCTAGCTGGAGTTTGGAGGACGGAATGTGACTCAGTTCTCCGTGGAACCCAAGCTGGAGTTGATGCGGGAGTGAAAACAGTGCTCGAAGAGGTGCCTAGGGAGTGCCCTGCCTACTCTGGTCCTGTCTAGGTGGTGTACTGCTTATGAGTCCGAATACCTTCTTCGTTGTTTGGTATCTATTTGATTTGAATACTTTTGCTCTTTGGGTTTTTTTTTTTTTTTAATCTGTACACTGACATCACTATTTTGCCGTTGAGATTTGAGAGGGTTCATGAGAATGATGTTGGTAGTTGGAATTAGACTCTGAGAGCTTACCACGTGTCAGGCAATTTGCATAGTTTATCTAACTGAATCCTTGTAACAGCCTTCCGAGGATAAAATAATTACTTCTTTTATAGTGGAAAGGAGACTGAAGCTCAAAAGCTTAAAAACTTTCCAGGGTTCCAGGTGGTCAGGAGCGCTAAGTTTAAATGGGGTAATGTGTAAAGTGCACAGCATGTGGCTGGTTATATGTTAAGCACTTAATAAGTGGTGTTTATCATTGTGAAGTCGCATTCTTAGAAAGGAAGTAGAAAGGCATGTCTTCACATAGACATGGTATCAGGGTTAGGGAAGGGCTGGGAAATACGCTTTCCAAATATTCTGCCAAGTCCTTGTAACACTGGGGTAGTGTTATACTTGACATTAACTTAAAAGAAAACAAAGTGTTTGAAGTTCTTGAGGTTGTTGGTTGGGGGTGTAGTTCAGTGGCAGGGTTAATTCTCAGTACTATAAACACTATGTTGTAAGGTTTTATGCAGAGCTGTTTCACTCTTTTGGACTGCCAAGTGGAGCTGCTTTAGAGGGTGTTGGAGGCTGTTGAAAATGGACTACTTCCGTTCTCCTGGGGTGTCCCTGCTGGTGCAGGATCACCAGGGCCTGAGACCTGGGCACTTCTGGATTGTTGGACCTGCTCCCACAAGGTCCCACAGCCTCCTACAGCACAGCATTTTAGCAAAGGAAGAAGCTTCCTTTCTGTTCTTAGCTGTCCAGCATCAGTGTGGGGGAGAGTTCTTCCCCTAGGGGAAGCTCTGCGCATGCTTCTTTTCTTTGTGGGTTATCCTCCTAACATCTCTGAGCTTCAGGGCCCTTCAGCTACCTAGGTGTACAGGGAATTTCTTTGTCTGTTTCTGAACTTCAGCAGGAACTGCTCTTGGGGCTCACAGAACTGTACCTTGTGCTGGGTATTGTGCCTTTGTGTTTGCCCTAATACTCCACAGTGGTGGTCTGTCCCCAACTCTCTCCTCTCCCAATTCCAGTCTTAAATTTAGTTTTGGCCTCTGAAGAGAAAATTCTGAGAGGACTGGTGCCTGGCGCTCATTAAGGAATATGGCCTGGTGCAGGTTTCATCATTTCCTAGCTGTTAATTCTTGAACAAGTCATGATCTCCCTGGGCCTCAGTTTCCTCATTTGTTATGTGAAATCTCCACCAGTGTGTTTTCAAAGCAGTAATGAGAGTAAAACTATGTAGTGTGGATTCTGATTGTAAGAAGCATCTCAGTGTTACCAAAAGGGAATCTTTCTGGGTGCCCTTTTTCCCCTGAGCGTTGGTGGTTCTGGAATTGAGAAGAATTTACAAGGAGTTTGTGTTTAATCACATTGGAAAGATGTGTTAGACGACACCTAAGATGGGCAGGCTGTAAGGCCCAGAAATCTAACCTGACAGGCTCTTCTCATTGCCTTTCCCTCTTGCTGCCCCCAGAACACAGCACTCACAAGGCATACGTGTGAACTAGGAGTTTTTTGATGTGTTCATCTTTTGTTGTGCTTGAGGGGTTGTTGTGCAGATATCAACGGTGCCTGTGAATTAAGGGAATAGTATGTGGTGGTGCTCCTACTCCACCTTGAAGGGCCCTCTTCCTCCTTCAGAAGGTGAAGGATCTGGTGGGAGCAGAGCTTTCTGTGGTATTGCTGGCAAGGTTGTGCTGCGTTTTAGCCACCAACTCAGAGGCAGATGAAGCTGAGAAAGCAGATTGAGTCCTGGCAGGGACACAGGTCTCACTCTAGACCTTCCTTTGTGGCTATGAGGGTGTGAGGCAGGGAAGGTTGGGTGGTTTGGGCTTCCAGTCTGGATTAGGTGGCTTTTCTCCACCTGCTGGGGCTTCTTTCCTCTTCAGTCTGCACATTCAGAAAGAGGCCCCTCCCCTGGGGGAGGGTGCTCCTGCATTATTCACCTGGTTGGGAAGGGATGGAGTTGAGTTTCCTTCCTTCCTGGGGTTAGCCTATCCTGCCTGGCATCTGGCCCCTGGGCCTGATGGTGGGGCTGTGGGTGCCAGTTGGTTGCGGAGGTCTTTCCTGAGGGATTGCTGGGTTCCTTCAGGAAAACATCATTGGGTCTCTTGATTCCCCAGCCTCTAGCCCTGCCCCTCTCAGGGACGACCCTGGGGTCAGGCCCCTCAGCCCTCGAGGGGGACCAGGAGCCAGCCTCCTCTGTCTTCTCTGGCTCCTCCGCTCCTCTTGAGCATCCTCAGGTATCTTACACCCCGGGGGCATTTTCAGGCCCTGCCCCCCCTGGTCCCCTCAGAGTCCTTGGGGACTTGTGTGTGGACCCAGGAGGCCTGCTATCTCCTTTCCCTTTGGGGGTGGCCTCCCTGGGGCTTGGGACTTAGCACCAGTGTGCAGGGTGGGCTGGGCTTGCATCCTTCCTCTGCTTATCCCATCCCATTGTTTTCACCTCTGTCCAGAACGGGACAAGGAGAACCGTCATCGGAAGCGCAGCCACAGCCGCTCTCGTAGCCGGGACCGCAAACGCAGGAGCCGGAGTCGGGATCGTCGCAACCGGGACCAGCGCAGTGCCTCTCGGGACCGGCGACGACGAAGGTATAGGGGCTCAGGAACCCCTGGCTGGGCCTGCTTGGGAGTGGGGGTGTTTGCAGCCCCAGGCTGTGATCTGATCAGGGGTGTGTCTGGGTCATTTTGTTATGCCTTGGGAGAGTTGTCTGCTGCTTGGTTTGTTTTGAATTCAGTTTTCTCCTCACTTCTCAGGTTTATTTCTGTGTTCTGTGTTGGGGATATTGATGGATTGTTGGGGGTGCAGTGGTTTGGTTGTCTGGAGACGGGGATCCCCGTTTCTGAAAGGCTGCTCTCTGTCCCTGATGCTGAGGGACTAAATTCTTCTTTCATATTCTTCCTTTTCTTTTGGGGACTGTCTTCAAAAGGGTTGGTCTCTGTTTCTTTGTTTCCCAGGAATAAGGGTGTTCTTGGAGTGGGACAGTACTCCCAGCCTGGGCTTAATTTCAAGCTCGGGGCTGTCAGTTATATTTGAAGGGCTCTTCTCTCAGGTGTTCTCTCTGTTCTTTGCCTCTATTAGATGAGAGAGAGTGGGGTATGTGGAGGTTCTTCTGCCTTCCCATCTCAGTATCTTCATAGTGTGGTTTTCCTTGGCCCCTTTCTCCCCTTACTTCCTCTTTCCTGGGAGTGGGAGTGGGAGTGTCTTGGGGAATGTGGACTGGCAGGGCCGAGGGGGGCCTGCATGCCACTCTTCATCTCGGCCCTGCCCCAGCCCTGGGGCTTAGTGCTCTTGGGGGGGTGTGGCACGTGGGGAAGATGAGGGTCCCCAGTCACCCCTCCCCATACCTTTCCCTCCCACCCCCAGCAAACCTTTGACCAGAGGCGCTAAAGAGGAGCACGGTGGATTGATGTGAGCTTCTCTTCCTGCCCCTTCCACCCTGAAGTCCACTCCCTTCACCTTCCTCACGTCCTGTGCACCCTGCCCGGCCTGTGTCCACCCTGGCCCAAGCACTGGGGAAGAGTCTGCCTGCCTTGAAACCAGCGCCCCTCCCCAGTCCCGGGCCCTGCCCTGACCCGGATCCTCTCCCTCCTGGAGAGAGCTGAGCCTATGTGGTGGGGAATTGAGGGGGAGCCTGGGAGGGGTTCCTGGGTGGGGCCTGCAGGCCCACTCTTGGTCAGACTGAGGTTGCCCTGCCCCACTCTCCCTTCCCCTCCCTCAGTCGTTCCCCCCGCCATGAGAAGAAGAAGAAGGTTCGTAAATACTGGGACGTGCCACCACCTGGCTTTGAGCACATCACCCCAATGCAGTACAAGGCCATGCAAGGTAGGACCCCTGAGTGGTCTGCTCTGGAGGGTGAAGCATGGAGGTGAGGGGCAATTGTCTCCATTTGTCTTTCTGTGTGTGTTTTGGGGGGTTGAGTTAAACCAGATGAAGGGTCACATCCCTGGGCTTCTGGCTTCTGCTGGAGGAGATGATCTGAGGTACCTGTAGCGGAGTTGGGTTGAGGCTTCCACCCGATGCTGTTAGGAAACATGGCTTCTGAGGAGCATCCATTATTGGGTTTTGGGGTCTGGTAATGGAAACCCTGGGGGTGGGGGAGTTTAAGAGTGCTGGGTGGTCCCAAAGCTCAGGTTCGAGGTTGCCTTAATGTAATTTTACTTTGTTTCCACCCCTCTTGAAGCTGCGGGTCAGATTCCAGCTACCGCCCTTCTCCCCACCATGACCCCTGATGGTCTGGCTGTGACCCCAACGCCAGTGCCTGTGGTTGGGAGCCAGATGACCAGACAAGCCCGGCGCCTCTACGTGGGCAACATCCCTTTTGGCATCACTGAGGTACTGCCCTCCCCTGCCCCATCCTCTCCCCTGTTCCCCCACCCTGTTCCTCCCCTCCCCTCCATTCCCTCCCCACACCCTGCACGGGTCAGACTCTGTTCCTGCAAGACCCCCCGGCCCCCTCCCAGACGGACCGATGGAGTTGAGCCAGCCAGGGGCCGGGCTGGGGGTGGCCCCTCCCTCCCTCCCTCTTCCCCTCTCCCCTCTCCCTTCCCCCCAACCTCCTTCAGCAACCCAGGGATCACGTGCACACACGATGAACCTATATATATCATACCTCGTACCTCGGAGAGAGACAGAGAGGGAGACTCGGACACACACACTCGGACACACTCGGACACACACTCAGACGCACGCCCCCTGCAGTTTTTTCTGACACGTTCTCCTTTCTGCCATCTATCCCATCCTTTCCCCCACATCCCTCCCATGGTCGCTGTTCTTTTATTTTTGATTGCCCTGACCTCCCCCCACCTTCCCCACCGCTCCTCTCCCCTGCCCCTCTCCCCCACCCCCTCCCGTGGCACCCCCTGAGAATCCCGAGATCAAAGAGTTGTTTCCATTTCTCTTTAAAGTGAAATATTGTGGGGCTGAGATCCCTCGTAGCAACAAAAAGTTTGCTACCATCGTCGAAGGCAAGTAAGGTCCATTCTGACTTTCTCAACCTGCACTTTGCTACATTTGATAAACCAGCCCCCGGACTCCAGGGCCAGGTCCCTCCACATCACTCTTTTCTCCTCCCCTCCCGCCCCCCTCCCACCCTGCACTCCGCCTCCCTGCTCTGTGCTGGTCTCTCTCCTTCCTGCTTGCCGCTCTCTGGCCGTCCCTGTCGTCTCGTCTGCACTGCGTTCCTCCTTGTCTTCTTGCCTTCGGTTTGTTTTCTCTTCCTTTCCTTGTTGTCATTTTTTTTCTTGAATGATTTTCCTTCTTTTTCTTGATTTGTTTGGGGGGGGCCCCTGGGGCTCTCCCCCTGCACCTGTCCTGACTGCCCTGTTTGTATCCATCTCTTGTCCTTCACTGCCTTTTGCTACTTCTTTTTCTTTATTTTCTCATTTTTCTCCTGCTTTTGTTCCTACTATTGACCTCTACGCCCCACCCATATTCCACCATTCCCTCCCTTCCCCTTCTCCCTTCCCTTGTCCCTCTCCCCTTACCCCAAACCCCTCTGTGTCTCCCTCTCTCACCCTTCCCCTCCTCTCTCCACCTCCCTCCCCGCCCCTCCCTGTCTCCTATTCCCTCTGCAGGAGGCCATGATGGATTTCTTCAACGCCCAGATGCGCTTGGGGGGGCTAACCCAGGCCCCTGGCAACCCGGTCTTGGCTGTGCAGATTAACCAAGACAAGAATTTTGCCTTTTTGGAGGTGAGCTGGGCAAGTGATGGGGTGGGAGGGGAATGTGTGGTCCCTTGGCATGTTGTGCTTCCCTGTGCTGCCCATTACCACTGGCCCTCTGCTGTCTCTTCTGGTTGCCAAAGTGAGCTAAAAAACTCTGGCAAATCCCATCCTCCTTCCTGCCTGACCTTGTTCTTTATGTGGCTTGGGAGGCCTGCAGACCTCTTCCAGACCAGTTTGATGCCATACTTTGCTCTGGCCATACTGACCTTTTCCAGGACCTACCAGGCCCCCACCAGGGCCTGGACTGAGGTGGTTCATCCTGCCTGGCTAACCGTGTTTCTAACCATGTTTCTTTGTCATTGTTTCTCAACCTGTCTGGTAGAGGACCTTGGTTTTTAAATTTTGATTTTGGGTGGGCCAGTGTTCTTACAAAAACCAGGCATTGCAGCAACACCAGGTTGCTGGGAAAGCTTCTAGGTGCTGCCTCTGACTCTCCACATTGGCCTCGCTGCAGTTCATTTTGAACTCCACAGTTCCAGGTTCTAGCTTAAGTGCTACTTACCAGCCTGCAGTGCCTTCACTTCCTTATGTATTTAACATCCCCACTCTGTCCTCTCAACACTCTGTTCCCCTTCGGTCGCATCAGACTTGCAGCTGTGTGTTTGCCTCTGCATCTGTGTTGGGTGTTGGTGACTGCACTTAGGGGAGAGAGCCTCTAGGACCAGGGATGTTCTATTGTCCAGCACAGGGCGGGCACAGTGGTGTCTGCTCATATGAGTGAAAAGAAAGAAAATCATAGCCTATCACAGAGCCTTGGGGGCTGAGGCCTGGTCTAGTCCTTGACCCTTGCCCCTTACCACCCCTTCTCTTCCCTTCAGTTCCGCTCAGTGGATGAGACTACCCAGGCCATGGCCTTTGATGGCATCATCTTCCAGGGACAGTCACTGAAGATCCGTAGGCCTCATGACTACCAGCCACTGCCTGGCATGTCAGAGAATCCGTCTGTCTATGTGCCTGGTGAGTGAGGAGCCCAGTTTTTGTGTCTACCCTTCCCGTCGCCAGCGTAGCTAGAGCTACTCAGGAAGTAGTGTGCTGCTTTGGATGTGCAAGTCTTCTCTCAGCATGGCAAGTGTGGTCTCTGGGGCCCAGATTGTGAGCTGTGAGCTCCTTGCAGACACACAGCTTGTAAGTTGGCAGGTCAGGACCAAACCAGAGGTGCTCTGGAAAGCACAGGGCTTATAATCTGTTACTTGACTTGTCTCTGCCCCAGGGTCTCTTGACTGCAGGGTCTCAGAGTGCTCGTGTGCGCCACTCTGGTGCACATCAGAAGACCTCGGTAAAGCTCCTCATGTGGGGTCCGACACCTCAGTATTCACTCATTTATGGTTTTCTAATCTCTGCTTTGAATCTGTGCTGTGGATTTTTTACCTTGTGCTTGGTCTCACTTCTGATGGGTAGTTAAAGACAACCAGGGCTTGGCAAATATTTGTGTGTGGGACCTAAGTGATCTGGTGCCTGTGTTCCATTGTACCCTAGCATCTGTGATTGTTGAGGTAGGCACACTGAAGTTTTTTAAGAAAGCTTATGGGCTTTGGAGGTAGAGGCCTTGGACCACTCTCATCCTGTATTGACAGTAGGTATCAATGAGGATTGAAGCTTGTTTGAGGCCCATTGGGGTGTGAAAGCACTCTGATCCTGGGAGGGGCCAGTGCTGCTGGAGTCCCAGTGAGTGAGGTGCCTGTCTCAGGCATGTTGGAATGTTGAGAATGTGGGGTTCTGCTAGCTGATCCTGTAGAAACAGCTCTACCTAAGCGCACCACCTGGTGACTGTGTGTGGGTACTTCTCCCAGACAGCTACAGAGCATCTCCCTTGGGTCTCCACCAGTGAACTCAGTGTGCTTAAGTTCATTTCTACTTATGTAAATAGCCTGCCAACTGCTGGTGCTTGCTGTGTGCCAGGTACTGGCACAAATGCACTGTCCAGCTCTTCTTGAAACCTTCACAACAGTCAGGTATAGTGTTACCAGTTTAGACCTGAGGGACACATCTGGTCACTCCCTGTTTCTATAGATGAAGATTTATGGGCACAGAGTCTTGTTGCGCATTGCTTATGTGCTGGTAGTAGCCAAGCTGAATAATTGTTGCACAGGCTGAATGGACTACAAAATCAAAAATACCTTTTGCATAGCTATTTACTCTGAAAGTTCGCTGACTACTCCTATATTAGATGTGACTCTCATTTTACATAGGACAGAAGTGAGGCAAGGGGTGATTGATAATCTGCCAAATGTCCTGAAACCAGTGTCTTGGGCTACTACTTACGCTCTGTGTCTCCCTCTCTCAGCTTGACCCTGCGATCCATGAACAGCCATTCTATGCACTGCCTCCTACATACTTGTTACTCTTCTTCTGAAAGCAGAGGTGTGCAGGGGGACAGTTGCTTTTGATTATGCTTCCTTTGTGGCAGGCTTTTCCAGACGTGGCCATTACTATATAAACTGGGGAGATCACTCGTTAGTCTGTCTGGGATGTGCACCTTGGGGGGCCTGTTTGTCCAGTTCTTACCTGTGGTTGGACTGATGAGTTAGGAAATGTGATTCTGTCTGTAGGCTAAGTATTTTCCAGTGTAGCTTTCCTTCTGATACAGCTTGTATTTTGATCTCCCCTTTTAGTGCTGCAGAGAAGGACATTACTCTATAAAGACACTAAAGAAGAGAAAGTATTTGATAAAATGAACAGATCTCTTGATTAGACAGGTTGGAAACTGGAAGACAATTTTCTCACCTTGATGAAGGGGTATTTGATATCACCTGAAGGGGTGCTGTGCAAGATGGTCCAGCCCAGGCGAAGCTTCCCACAGTGGGCCCCAGCTCACCCAGGGTTAAGCTCACCTTTGGCAGTAGCATGAATTGTGCTTGTCTGTGTGCACTGGCGTCCTCCCGTTCTGTAGGTGAAGGTGCTGGGCCCTTGGCAACTACCGCTTGACCCCAGGGAGCCCAGCTCTCCTGCCCTCACTGCTGTCTCCCTGAGGTGCAGCACAGTCATTAAGCTTGGATTTGGAGCCTGGGGACACATGACCCTCTTTTTTAATCACCTGCCAGACTCCCCTGGGCAGGGGAGAGGAGCGGTGGGGAAGGTGGGGGGAGGTCAGGGCAATCAAAAATAAAAGAACAGCGACCATGGGAGGGATGTGGGGGAAAGGATGGGATAGATGGCAGAAAGGAGAACGTGTCAGAAAAAACTGCAGGGGACTGCCTCTGAGTGTGTGTGGCCAAAAAATGGCCTGTGGACAGACCTGGAGGCCACCCTTTTCCTGCCTTTGGGGCTTTGCCCCATACTCAGTTTACTCATTTTTGTATTGTAAATGGGGCTTTTGCACACATTGAGCTAAGATTGAAAGAGATTGGGCCATGCCTGGCTTGTGGCCAGCATTTAAATGTGTTGTTGCTTCCAGGATGTTTCTGCTTGTCATAGAGGCATCCAAGCTGGGTTCCCTGTGGTCTCCCTCAATCTGCTGGGGCTCAGCTCTAGGGGACAGAGCCAGCTGGGTTGGTGCCTACAATTCTGTGGGTGCCAAAAGGGCAGGGAGAGAAAGAAAGAGTACATTAGCCCAGAGGGTAGGTGGGGCCCAGGGGCTCAAGTTATGGGGCCTTTCTCCATTTTCTGCCTTTCCTGATGTTCCCTGGGATCAGGATGGAGGTGGGATGGGCCACTAGTAGTTGGTGTGGGGGGACTGCTAAGGAATGGGAGGCTATGTGGCCAGGCTTTGAACTGGGCGGTCAGGGTGGATGGCTGCTGGAGCCTTACAGCTCTTGTCTGACAGGGTAGTTCCAAGAATGGAGTGATAAAGTTGGCCAAGTGTGTTGGAAGCCATATTGAAACATCGGTCAGACACTTGTCTGAGTCTAGAGTAGAGGGCAGGACTGAGGGCTGTCGAATTCACTTAGCTCGTGTCACCATGGGCTGTGACATTTCAATCCTAATGGACCCTGAATATAGCACCCCATCTTGAGTCAGCAGTTTCCACTGAGGTTGGAATAGCTGACACAGATTACTTGAGCAGCCTGAGAGCAGGCCACCTCTGTGGTGTCCCAGATGAACTGGGGCCCAGAGACAACTCACTCTTCTGAGGATAGGTCCCTGAAAGCAAAGGATTGAATGATTTAATGGGGAAGATGTTCCTGGGCAATTGTCAGTTGGGACCTGAGGGGTGAAGGAGGGGTTTGGTGTGTGTCCCAGCAGTATGTCCAGAGTTAAGGTGACTTTTCGGTGTCACACAGCAGCATGTGTGTGCCAGCATGTGGGTCTAGGTGCCAGGAGGCTGTTCTGGGGGCGGGGGTGGGGGGATGCTGCTAGCTTGAGGTTCCTCTGAGACTGGACCAGTTTGGGAGACACCCTGTGTTCTCACATGGGGAGTGCTGTGCTTCCTTGCTTGTGTCCTTCTCAGGCTCGAGTGGAGATGAGAGTGATACTTCCACCTTTATCAGGGTGAAGCCTCTGAAGGGCTCATCTTGTCATCTGGGAGATGACCTCCTACTGCAATTGAAATCCTTTTCTCTCCTTAGGAGTTGTGTCCACTGTGGTCCCTGACTCTGCCCACAAGCTATTCATTGGGGGCTTACCTAACTACCTGAATGATGACCAGGTAAACCCCTTGCTCCCTTCCCTCTCCTCCTCCCCCTGCCTGGCCTGACTTGAGCCCTGATGGATTCTTGAACTGCTGTAGGTAAAAGAGCTACTGACATCGTTTGGGCCTCTTAAGGCCTTCAACCTGGTCAAGGACAGTGCCACAGGGCTCTCCAAGGGCTATGCCTTCTGTGAGTACGTGGACATCAACGTCACGGATCAGGTGAGCCCTGGCAGCTGTTTTGCTTCTTCTGTCTTTCCCAGCCCTGCTCAGTTTCCAAGCTGAGGTCTCTCCTCAGGGCATAGGGTGGGAGCTTGGGGCCCTGAATGGGACTCTCCACCTTTCCTTTGATTTTGGCTCCTTCCAAATTCAACCCCCTTTGCTTTCCCCTCTGCCCACCAATGCCCCGGTTTTTGGGGAGGTGCTGGGCTCCTGGGCCCTGACCCACATATCTCCTGCACCCTTCCCACCCCTCACCTTCTGACTGCAGGCCATTGCTGGGCTGAATGGGATGCAGCTGGGGGATAAAAAACTGCTTGTCCAAAGGGCAAGCGTAGGAGCCAAGAACGCCACGCTGGTGAGCCCCCCGGCACGTCATCTTCATTGGCTAGAGGGACCCTGGGGGTGGGAAGGGCTGGTAGGGGACAGGTTCTCTTTAGCTCTGCCCAGCTTTAGCGGGAGGGGATTTGGGGGATCATCAGAACCAGTATTGGGGAGTAAGGCATATATGTGTTCAGGCGGAGGAGTGGCCTTCCTCTGAGTTGGTTTCTGAAGGGCATGGCCTTGAGTGGAGGGAGGCTAGTCTGAATCCCCTGTGACACCTCGCCTGCCCCTCCTCCCACAGAGCACCATCAATCAGACACCAGTGACGCTGCAGGTGCCGGGCCTGATGAGCTCACAGGTACAGATGGGCGGCCACCCTACTGAGGTCCTGTGCCTCATGAACATGGTGCTGCCAGAGGAGCTGCTGGATGATGAGGAGTACGAGGAGATTGTGGAGGATGTGCGGGATGAGTGCAGCAAGTACGGGCTTGTCAAGTCCATCGAGATCCCCCGGCCTGTGGATGGCGTCGAGGTGCCTGGCTGCGGAAAGGTCAGAGCATCCTGGCTCAGCTTATGCCCTCCCTCCCCTGCACCCTTACCGAGTGTCCCTCTGGCCTGGCCAGGGGAGATGCTGGTGACCCAGAGGATCAGGGTCCTCTGATGGAGATGAGCTGTTGGGGCCGAGAACTTAGGCTCTGTGGAAGCACCTTTGGTCTGGAGCCTGGCTCTGTATCTCCCTTGTCGGGTGCCGTGTTTTGCCTTGTCTATGAGATGGAGAGAAAGGCTGTGAGGGTATTCCAGCTCCCGATTATGCTGTGCCTCTGGTGTGCCAGATGCTCTGAGACTAGGGCACTCTCATGGGAGGGGACAAAGCACAGAGGTGACATGCCACACAAACAGGTCCAGGTCCCTGTAGTCTGACTTAAGAGCCCACAGTCATGTCACCCCTGCTCTCTGCCTCAGGTCACTGTACTCACTGATGTATTCAGTATGTCAGTGGAATTCTTACACCAAACTCTTGTCTAAGCAGAAAACTCCTGCCCTCAAGTACCTGAAGTCCTGGGCACTGTTGTCAGGGAATGTATGCCATGTTGGGTGGGAAATGGGGTGGCCCAGATGCCCTTTTTAGAAGGGGTCATTGAAATCGAGAGGTGGCATTAAGAAGACAACAGTGAGGTTCAGTACCCTCACCGTAGGTAGAATGCACAGCAAGCAGAGACGACTGGACGTGTTTGGGGACAGTGAGGAGGCCAGTGTAGCCAAGGAGAGCAGTGGGAGATGAGCTCAAAGAGCAGGTGGCCAGGTGGATCCTGGTAGACCCTGGGTTGTGGTTTTGAGTGAAAGGGGAAGGTAGCTGCTGGGAACCTGGCAGGTAGAGATGACTATTATAATGGGTACTAAGCAGGCATCTGCCCTGCCCTGCAGGATAGAAGTGTGGTGGAGTCCTTGGGGTTCACTGAGGTTCATTGAGGTCGCAGTGAGCAAAACTACAATTGTCAGGAGTCTGGCTCTACAGCTCTGTCAGGGAGGACTCATGAAATTGTGGAAGAAGCTTGGGATTTTCCTGGTCGTGGTGGGTTTTTAAGAAGAGAGAAGGCAATGTTCATGTTTTTGGTGATGTCTACTGCAGTTTGGAAAGTGAAGTAGAAAGGATCCAACAAGAGTAGGGTGATGGAGGAAGAGTTTCCTGCAGTAATCTGTGTGAAATATATTGGCTGTTCTGGTGTAGTCATGTACTATGCAGTGACTTCCTTCTGTGACAGACTGCATAAAGAGCCATGGTTCTGTTAAGACTCTATTTCCGTGATATTATTTGCTGATAGGGTAGCCAACACAGTTTGTCACAGTAGTGAAATGGACCAACTAGTTGCAGGGGGTGGAGGGAAGCTGATGGGTTTGAGTTAAATTTTTTTGGGGTGGGGGGTACTGGGTAGAGCTCAGGGGTACTTAAACACTGAGCCACATCACCAGCCCTTTTTTTGTATTTTATATAGAGACAGGGTCTGAGTTGCTTAGGGCCTCAGCCTTCAGAGCTGCTGGGATTAACAGGCTGAGCCATTACACCTGCAAATTGATGGGTTTGTGAGAGAGTTAAGCCTTTAAATTTCCAGTTCTTGGTGATTGGTTTGGGTATGTTGGGACAGGGAAGGAGGAGGTCCAGGAGATGCTGGGAGTGGCAGGTGAGAAGGAAGGTTGATGAGCTGGTATGTAAGGGTTCAGCAGCCAGTGTTGGGACAGCTAGCCTTGAGGTTTATTTCAAACATAGTTTAGATGTCTTTTGCCTGAGATAATAAACTTTTTCTCAGTTAATATCGGGCTAGTTAGCTCTGCTTTGGGTGTTTTGTGCATCCTAGGCGCTTAGCTACATCCCCAGCCTGTACCTACTAGATGGCCAGCAGTGCTACTTCCCTTTTTTGTGACAACTCCTACATCTGAAGATTGCTCAGTATGTCCTGGGGACATGTCTCCCCCTAATTGAGAACCGTTGATCTAACCAAATAACCTTAAAATGTTTTTTTTTTAGTTTGGTGTGGTACATGCTTATAATCCTATTTACTTGTGAGGCTGAGGCAGTAGAATCACAAGTTTGAGTCCAGCCTGGGTAGCTCAGTCGTAGGTAGATCTGGGTTCAGGCTCCAGTATGGGGTGGGGGTGGGATTAACAAAATCATAATATACTCATTACAATAACAAAGTAAACATTAATTTCTTGGTATCTACCTATGTTCAAATTTATTACTGTCTAAAAAATGTGTTTTGAATTAAGGATTCAATCAAGATCCCCTCTTACCAAGTTTCTCATCAGTTTTATCCCCATATCTCGCTCCCACTTTTGAAGTCAAGCTGTTTTATGTGTTGAAGAAATAGGGTCATTGGTTGTATAGAATTTAGGCTCTTTATATGCTCCATTTTCTCTAAACTGGTTGTTGAAACACAATTAGAAGTTTGAATAGATTCAAGTTTTTATCATCCTGGATTTGAATTCTAACTTCTGGCTTCCCTTACTTCATCCCTTACTTATCTGGGGAAAAAAGCATGGCCGTCGGTGGCTCTGGATGCTCTCCACAAGGTGGCTGGTGCAGAGTAGACAGAGTTAGTGACTTCTCTGGGCATTTGGTTACCTTCCCAGCTGCCCTGTGTGATTCAGGTGACTCTCAGGCATGCCTCTGTTCTTTCCATGCCTGTGAAGTATCTGATCTGTGTTCCCTTGTTTTATGAAACTGTACCTATAGTTGCAATTTTTCAGAAAGCTGTGAAGAGGCTCTTTTTCTTTCCCTTCTCGCTGTATCAGTCATGGGCTTGGATGGATGTTGGTAGGTTACTGGGAGGCCAGCCTTGTTCACAGACCTGCCTCTTGTTCCCCACAGATCTTTGTGGAGTTCACCTCTGTGTTTGACTGCCAGAAAGCCATGCAGGGCCTGACGGGTCGCAAATTCGCCAACAGAGTGGTTGTCACAAAATATTGTGACCCCGACTCTTACCACCGCCGGGACTTCTGGTAGAGGTGGCCTGGGGAGGGTGGGGGCAGGGCTGGCTGGAGGCTTCTCTCCCCGCCTGTCCCCCCCTTTCCCCCCTCTGAAGATGATGGGCAGAGGAGTGACAGCCGAATGACAGCCTGACAGCCGGCAGCAACTGGAATGGCAGCAATTAAGGGTGGGGGGTGGGGGGGTTGGGAGGTTAGGGCAGGGAAGGGACTGGGGAAGTGCACACAGGCCCACACAGACACGCACCCACACAGACACAGAGGGAAGGGGTTGGGATGGGGACGGGCACACAGCAGGGTGGGTAGGACCCCCACGGCCCCTCCCAATACAGCCTTTCCTCCCTTATACCCCTTTTCTCCTCCCCTTCCCCATGGTAGGAACATAGCGTGTTTATATTTTATGGCCAAACTATTTTGAATTTTGTTGTCCGGCCCTCAGTGCCCTGCCCTCTTCCCTTTGCAGGACCACAGCTCCCGTCCTCTGGTCCTCCCTGGTCCCCTCCCTGGTTTCTGAAGTAGTTGGTTCTCTATGGCCTTCCCTGACTCGCTCCCACCCTAGTCCCGTGACCCCTGTCCCTCTCCTCCTCTCTGTGGCAGTTTCATATTTGCTAAGACGAATTTGCTCATTAAACATTTTGTTGTATTTTACTTTATGGAGATAATCTGTGTCCACTGTGTTTCGGCCCTGCGCGGCGGGTGCGGGCTGGAGATTTCGCCCTTGGGAGGGTCTCTCTCCTGATACCCGGGCTGGGTGGGAGGGTGTAGGGGTCCCACGTGGGCTCCTACCTCGCCAGGGGGCTCCCGCGCGTTGTGGCCAGGTCCGGGGCCTCGCGGAGGGGGCGGTGACGGGCGGAAGTGGCGCAAGAGCGCCTAACCTGGAGGGTTCGTGTGCCGGAAATGATGCTGCCCGGGCAGGCTTTGGTCGCGGAAGCGGGGGCCGCCGGAGCCGGGAGTAGCGCAGAGGGCGGGGCGCGCGATCACTTCCGCTTCCGGTCCGTCGGCTCCTTCGGTTGCTTCCCGTCCGCTCGGCGGCTCCCCTCCCCCGCCCGGCTCTCCGCGCCCCTCCCGGGCGCCGGGGCGGCGGGGCCGTCGGCGTGCGGCTCTCCGTGCGTCCGCGTGTGCGCCGCTGTGAGCCTCCGCCGCCCGCAGCCGGCGCGCGCCCCGCGACACCGAGGCCGAGCGGGGGCAGGGGGCTGACCGCCATGACCCCCCGGAGCCCCGCGTGAGGGGCCAAGGTGAGCGCGGGCCGGGTACCCGGGGCCGCCAGTCCTCTCTCTGCCCGCCCCGTGCCGGGCGCTCGGGCCTCGGCCGCGGCGCGCGGGCTCCGGCCGGGCCTCTGCTCTCTCCGGTTCCTCTGGGTTTCGTCCGCCGTCGTCCGTGGCGGCCTTTGTGCCTCCGCGTCCGGACGGGCTCGTCTGTCCGCTGTCTGTGCCTCTCTCGGTCCGGCTGTCAGCGTCCCCGTCTCCACTGCCCCTCTGCCTGGGTTGCTCTCTCGTCGCCCGAGTCGGTGTTTTTACAGAAGCGTCTGGAGCTGGAGTGCCTGTGTGTGTCTGTCTGTCTGTCAGGCTCCTGTGCTCGTCTTCCCGGGTTCTGTTTTCTCTCCCGAGCCTCCCCCGCTCCCGTCCCCTTCGCCGGTCTCCTTCACGTCCTTCCGGCGCGCTCCTGCTGGGTCTGGGACCTGCGCCTTTCGGGGTGCCAGGGCTCGGTGTGTGAAGAGCGCCCGCTCTGGTCCTGGTGCTCTTGTGATACCCGGCAGGCGACTTCGCTCTCCAGACCTTAGTTTCCTAGTCTTAAATGTGTGTGTGATTGGTACACGCAGGGGTCTGTGCCTCTCCATTGAGGTGGTATTGAAAAGTGCCCAGTGTGTCTGGAACAGTGTGTGATTAGCTGGGAGCTCTGTTTATTTATTTTTTAATTAGAAATTTTTGTCTCAATAAATGTTTTATATTGGTCATTTGAGTTCCCTTGTCGAAGTTTGTCTGATATAGCAGTTGTATTCAGCTTAATTCAGTAGTTCCCTTTGTATCAGTTTGATTTGAAAAACAGCTTCATTCTAAGGGTGCCTATGGATCTTTGACTCGAGAGGTGTGTTTTCTAAGAGTGTTGAAGTAAGTACATGGCATTAAGATAGCCTATCTTGGGATGCCACCCTTTGGAAATGTTCTGTGTTCCTCTGATAATGATTGCAGACGATGTTATTGAGCGACTACTATCTGTGGGGCACAGAGCCAAGCACTTTGTGTACCCATCTTACTTAATCAACAACCATGCCAGGTAGGAATTCTTTCGTTTCAGAATTGAGCATACTAAATCTCAAGGAGGCTTGCTTTGCTG
This sequence comes from Marmota flaviventris, assembly GCF_047511675.1. NCBI lineage: Eukaryota > Metazoa > Chordata > Mammalia > Rodentia > Sciuridae > Marmota > Marmota flaviventris. The sequence continues at coordinate 1,912,679 of NC_092515.1, read as the reverse complement.
GTTGCTTCAGAATTTGAATCTCAATTTCGTTTGTTTTCCCATTATATCCTGTTTTTTTTTTTTTTTTTTTTGTCTCTTGTTTCTCGGTCCCAAGCCTTTCTTTTGTTTCCGGCCTGTCTTTTCTCCCTATCCTCCTGCCCTGCTCTCCTCTCATATTTTTGCATGATCCTTGTGTCTTTGTCTCAACATGCCTCAGGGCAGCCCCCTCTGCCCAAGTTTCTCCATATTTCTCTCCCAGTATCCTTGTCATTCCTTTTCTCTGTCTGTATTTGTCACATTATCTCTTCATCTTCGTGTCCCTGGCTTATCTTGGGACTCTGGCTGCCTTTTCCACTTAGTTGTGGGCAAGGTTCTCTGCCTGAGTTCAAGGCAGCCACTCTTATTCACCAGTGTGTCCCCTGGGTTTAGGTCATGGTAGGGTTCAGTAAATCTCCATGGTTTGTTGGAGAGGCATAGACTGGTGGTCAGAGCCTCTTCTGGACCCAGGCTCCTTTAGGTGTGAGGTGTGTCCTAGGCAAGGGAGTTAGCCTCTGTTTGTTTCCTCCCATGTGAGGTGGCTGGGTTGCATGGAGATGTAAGGATTAGTTGAGTTAATGGGTGTGAAGCACTTAGAAGGTGGCTGTCATGAGGTGAGAGCTGTGCAAATGCTTGCTGGTACTATTCTCGTGAGCTTGATTTCTGCCTTCTGTCCAGGTCTCATCAGTTGGTCTCAACAGGTTCATTTAATTTAGGTTAATTTAAAAGTGTAAGTTTTAGAGCTCAGGTGGCCTTGGTTGAGCCTGCCTTGCCATTTCTGATAAGACGGTGGCCAAGTTGTTTAACCTCCAGAGCGCAGTGTCTAATGCAGTGTTAGATGAGATAATGTATGCCTTATGCTTAGTGAGGCCTGACACATGGCTGGGGCCCATCAGTGGGGCTCTTATATCCCTTATGTCTCCTTCCTTGAGTTTTCCTTCCAGCCCTTGGGAGGGACGCCTGGTTTCCAGGCATCCCCCACTTCCTGCTGCCTTGGAGTGACTCTGGTCTCCCTACCAACTCCTCAGTCCCTCACCAGCCTCCTCTCCCTTGTGTCCTTGTTCTGCCCTGGATTCTCTGCTTCTTCTATCCAGATCCAGAGATCTTCCCTGCCCTCTTTTCTTCATTTCCTTCCTGCACCATTTATTCTATGATTTTCAGAGTTTGTAGGAAAAGCCATGTCCAAACACATGTATATGGTTTCTGCCCTGTGGGGCTTGTGGGTTGACCTCAGCCTCAGAATCAATTGAATGAACTCAACATCATGAGGGCTACAGAGTCTTCTGGGAGGCCCCTGGGAAACCGTGATCGTGATGTTCAGGTGCACGTGTGGGACTGGGAGTCTGGTGAAGGAGGAGAGCATGAGGGCAGGGTGATAGTCTCGTGACCTGCCTGTCCAGTCTTTACGGAGGTCTTCTGTTCACCAGGTCCTCTCCGTTCTCTGGACTGCCACACAGATCTCCGTTTTAGAGAGGGTAGGAGTTTGAGGCCTGCCCAAGTTAGCCTGGCTAAGAAGGGGCTGAGTTGGGGTGTGGCCCAGGGCAGTATGACTTCTGTGCCTGTGACCTGCTGTATATTCTGCCTCACTGAGCAGGGACCTAAGCAGGAAAGAGCTGGGCACATTTGAGGAACTGAAAGATGGCTTGGGTGACTTTCAGACAGAGGTTAACAAGGGACAGAACCTTGCAGGCCACAGTTAGGGGCGGAGTAGGCAGCCTCAGGGAGAGGCCGGAGAGAGGGGGCTCTGGCTGGCCTGTGTCTGGTTTGTGTTTTTAAAGATCCTTTCCCCCTTCAGATGCAGCAGTCTGCCAGCATCTGCTGCAGCCTCCCTCTGTGAGTTGCCCCATCTCTCCACGCCCCTTGACGCCCCTGACACCACCGCCGGGCACCATGTCGACCTCGTCCCTACGGCGCCAGATGAAGAACATTGTCCACAACTACTCGGAGGCGGAGATCAAGGTCCGTGAGGCCACAAGCAATGATCCCTGGGGCCCGTCTAGCTCTCTCATGTCTGAGATTGCCGACCTCACCTACAATGTCGTGGCCTTCTCGGAGATCATGAGCATGATCTGGAAGCGGCTCAATGACCATGGCAAGAACTGGCGGCACGTTTACAAGGTCAGCACCTGGTCTGTCCCCTGGGGCTGGAAAACTGGGACAGCAGGGTGTGCCCTACAGGGGAGCTTCTGGTTCCCAAGAGGAGTTGAAATGCTGTGCTTGTATGTAAAGTCTCTTGTTTAATGACAGCAACAAATGCAGTTGATCCTTGGTATCCCTATGGCATTGGTTCCGGGTCCCCTGCATTTACCTAATCCAAGGATGCATAAGTCTCTTCTGCAGATGGAGTGGTATTTGCAAATAACCTACCCATATCCTTCTGTGTACTGTTTATCACTTCTAGGTCACTTGTTGATTTCTGACACAATGCTAACGTTATGTGAGTAACTCTGATACTATATTTTTTAGGGAATAATGACAACAGAAAAACTCCGTACACATTTAAACAGTTTTTACCTCCAGATATTTTGGTCCATGGTTGGTTGAATCTGGGAATGTGGAACCTGTGGATCATGAGTAGCAGATCTATAACATTCTAAAGAGTTTTGACCCTTGTGTAAGTCTACTTTTGAATGAGTGAAATATCGGTAAGGTTCGTGTGCTCAGAGATTTAAGGATTTAAGAGGGCCCATAGTTCCCTCATCCAAGGACATTCTCATCTGCGTCCCCATCCAAGCACGGGACCCCTTTACACAGATGACACTGGGCTGTGGGCATGTCAGAGAAGCATGGGGAATCTCAGCTGCCTTTCTTGAGATTTAAGAGGTCAGACCTCTCGGCTATACTCTTTATTGCTGCTGTGCAGCAACTACTAGGGTCTGATGTGCAGACCCCAAGACAGACAACAGGTGAGTGCTTGCCAGGAGTCAGGGTAGGGTGATGAGAGAGGGGCAGCAAAGGGAAGTTTTGGGTGACAGAACAGCTGTGTATCTTGGTTGCAGTGGTGGTTATGTGCTGGGGCACTTGGTCAGAATTGGGACTGTATGTTAGAAAGAGTGGGTTTGACTGGGTGGCGCGTGCCTCTAATCCCAGTGGCTCAGGAGGCTGAGACAGGAGGATTACAAGTTCAAGGCCAGCACCAGCCACTTAGTGAGGCCCTGTCTCAAAAAATGAAAAGGGCTGCGTGGTAAAGCACCCCTGAGTTAAAGCCTCAGTCCCCTGAAAAAAAGAGTAGGTTTAATTGTATGTAAATTAGACCCTGATTTAAGAAAGAAAAAGTGAGAGAGTGTTTCTTTTTACAATTACAGAATATTTTGCTGTACAGATTGGCCTTAATTCCTTAATTCTGTGTTGATTTTTTTTTTTCTTTCAAAGTGGTTTTCAGTGTTTTGCTTTTTCAAGCAAGAATGTCCTTGTATGTTTGCTATTTTCTAGAGCTGGAGTTGCTGGTTGGAGGGCATGTGCACGTGTAATTTTGGTAAATGTGGTCCAGTGTGCTTGCCCTAACCGAGACAGACTCACTGCCTCGGCTTTGGGCTGAAGGGAATTTTGTGTCTGTGGGCAGGACTCAGTCAGTGGGTTTCTGGTTCGACCGCTGCTTTGGGTGCTGAGAGCCTGGCATTCCCTCCTTAGGTCACTCTGTTCCTTGTCTTCTGGCAGAGAGACCAAGGGCATGGACTGAGGCCAGGTGGCTGGGTTACTTCTGTGGGTGGGACCTTAGGCCCATCGCTGAACCTCCCTCGTGGGAGGGTCCAAGGAGTGCTGTTCTTCTAACTTGGGTCATGGCTGGTGAGCATTGCAGGGCCCTGCTGCTGTGTTTTCCCCTGACTGTTTGTGGAGGTCTGCTCTGTGTCTTGGTGGACACAATGAGGTCCAAGGCCCCTCTGTCCTGGCTGACCTTAGGGACTGCTACCAAGGCAGGGATGGTTCCCCTGCTCCAGTGTGAGAAGGCGGAGGCCCAGAGAAGGGGCAGCACTAGGGATTGGATGGGGAATTGAGGCCCACTTACATGACACACCAGGCTGGGTCATGACTTGGGTAGATCATAGATGGAGTCAGTTATTGGTACTTATTGTGATGGACTGTAAATGATGGACTGAGTGGCGTTTCTCCTGCTGAGAACTGGGGCAAGGCCCAGAGGATAGGCAAGGTCTGTGTGGGGGCAGGGAGAAAGGATGGGCTGATGGGGTTGGAAGAGAGGAGTGCATGGTGGGGGGCTGGAGGCCTTGGATAGCAGATCCTTCCTGACCAGTAGCTGGTATATTGCTGCTGGTGGCAAAATGCAGCAGGTGGCTTTTGGGCAGGGTCAGGAAGTCTTGGGAATGTTCCAGGCTGGTGGCTGTGGGCTGCACACAGGGCAGGGAAGTGGCAGGAGAGATGGGCGGGTAGGCCTGGGTGCTTCTTGAGGGTGGTGGGGAGTCCACACAAGGCTGTGTCTTGAATCCTGTTGGGTTGGCCTTTTGCTGGATGGTGCTAAGGACCTGCTCTGGCCCCCCAACAGCTGCGGGACAGAGGTGGTCAACTCTAACTAAGTTAGAGGGGCTTGTGGGGATGGTGGAGGACTCTGAAGCTGTTGTGATAGGGGAAGACTTCTGAAGAGGCCGCCAGGCCAGTCACAGGTCCTTCCTGACTTTTCTAACCTGTTTTTTTTTTAATTTTTTAAAAAAATTATGGATTATATTTATTTATTTATTTTTAGAGAGAGAGAGAGAGAATTTTTTAATATTTATTTTTTAGTTTTCGGCGGACACAACATCTTTGTTTGTATGTGGTGCTGAGGATCGAACCCGGGCCGCACGCATGCCAGGCGAGCCGCGCTACTGCTTGAGCCACAACCCCAGCCCGTGGATTTTTTTTTTTTTAGTTGTTGATGGACCCTTATTTATTTTTATTAATTTATATGTGGTGCTGAGAATTGAACCCAGTATAGGGGTCCCCCCACAAATGGTAGGGAAAGGAAAAGAAGCCCATGTTGGTAGGGGACCCAGATGTAGCCACAGGCTCAGAGTCCCAAGCCCTGGCCTCAGGCACTGCTATTCCCACCCCTCATCCTTCCTGCAGGGCTGGACACTGAAGGTGCTTTTTTTTTTTTTTTAAAGTATCATTTCTTTTCCTTTTTTTATTGTCAATGGACCTTTATTTTTACTTATTTATATGCGGTGCGAAAATTGAACCCAGGGCCTCACACATGACCTCACACATGCTAGGCAAGTGCTCTACCACTGAGCCACATCCTCATCCCTAAATGTATTTTTCAGTTGTAGTTGGACACAATACCTTTATTTTATTTATTTTTATGTGGTGCTGAGGATCAAACCCAGGGTCTTGCACGTGCTAAGTGAGCACTCTACCACTGAGCCACAGCCCCAGCCCCTTAAAAAATTTTTAAAAGATGGACTTAATGAGATCTACTTTGTAAATAGTAAAACCTTTTTAGATACCACTCTCGGGATTCTGATAGATGGGTGTATTTTAAATTACCATCAAAGTCAAGACACAACATTTTTGTCACCCTGGGAAGGTCCCCCATGACTTTTTAAAAAAAAAATATATATATATATATATTTTTTTATATTTATTTTCTAGTTTTCGGCGGACACAACATCTTCGTTTGTATGTGGTGCTGAGGATTGAACCCGGGTTGCACGCATGCCAGGCGAGCGTGCTACCGCTTGAGCCACATCCCTAGCCCTTTAAAAATATTTTTAAAAAATTTTTTTAGTTGTAGTTGGACACCATACCTTTATCTTATTAATTTATTTATTTTTATGTGGTGCCGAGAATCGAACCCAGCAGCTGGCACATTCTAGGCAAGCCCTCTGCTGCTGAGGCCCCCCCGCCCCCCATGACTTTTTTTGTATACTGGGAATTGAACCCAGGAGCACTTGACTACTGAGCCACATCCCTAGCTCTTTTAAAAAATATTTTATTTAGAGACAGGGTCTTGCTGAGTTGCTTAGGGCTTTGTTAAGTTGCTGTGGCTGCCTTTGAACTCGTGATCCTCCTGTCTCAGCCCCCTGAGCTGCTGGGATTACAAGTGTGTGCCACCACACCTGGCCCCTGGTGACATTTGGCTTTCCTTCTCCATGCCCTGACCTGGCCCAAATGCCCCTGCTCTGCTCTCCAATTCTGCAGCTGCTTCTGATTCTGTTTTCCCTGTGACAGAGCCTGTGGATGTTAGTCTTTGAGTGCTCAGGAGTCCCCAGAGAATTAATGGCATCTGTGATACCCTGCTGCGTCTGGAGCCAGTTCTATCCCCATGCTGACCTGCACGTGGCCGTGCAAGTCATTATGAATTGCTCTTCTAGCTGCTGCCACACATGTGGAGATCTAAGTGTACACTTGGCCAGGGTTCAGCAGGGGCCACTGTCTGCATCTGACTGGCACCTCCTTTGGGCTTCACAGTTCCCTCCTGGAAGTGTGTGTGATAAAGATGGAATCCCAGAGACCCAGTGTCCCTGAGCTGCCAGGAGCCTGGGGCACACCCTCTGCCCTCAGGGCCCCTTTGCTGACTCCTGCCCGCTTGGGGAGGACCTCTCATTCCCACCTCTGTCGCCTTGGATGGGTGGGAAAACTGAGGCTCAGAGTTTGGGGAGTGGTCTGGGACGTGGGCTCATCTCTCCAAAGCCAGAATGCTCCTGCCTGGCCTCATTTCGTGGGGTCTAACTGCCCCTGCAGAAAAAGAACACTCCGAGTGGCCCCAGGGATGAATCTTGAATGAGTAGGTTCAGTGTTTATCCTCCACTTTTAGGCATGGTCCTCTGTCAAACACAGGTTCTCAGCACAGCCTCCAAATTACCCAGTGAAGGAGGTTCTTCCCTCCTTTTCAATGATTTTTCAGATCAGTAAACTAAGGCAGAAGTAGCTCAGGGGTGAGCAAGCTGTAGGCCTTAGGCCAAATTCCATGCATTGCCCTTTACAGAAAGTAGGTGCTGACCCCTTGTTCATTGTGATGTAGGACATCTTTGATAAAGCTGTTTCAAAGTTTAGCAGGGAGTGTTGGGTTGTTCAGTTGCCTGCTTTTACATTAAAGTTTTAAGATTTTCTGAGTTGTGGCATACCAAACAGATCATGAGTGTGTAGTGTGATTTGCTTTTGCCTACCTGCACACCTGTGTGTCCTGTCAAGAGGGAGGCAGAGGGTGTGTCCAGCTGCTGGTAGCCTCCCTCATAACATCTCTGCCCCAGAGGCACCGTGGCTTCCTGCCAAGACTGATCTAGAACACTAGAAGGCTGCTTGAGGTCCACCTTTGCTTACTATCGGGTCTAGGGGCTTGGCCCATATTGTTGCATGTAGCAGTTCATTTTTCTTTTATTTTTGTGTATATGGTTACCCCACTGTGTGAACTTAACTTCAATTGATGTACGCATTTCACTGTGGCTGGGTTTTGGGGCTAGATCCTGGGTTCACAATCTAACTGCAACTCCGAAGTCCAGAGAGCTCTGAAAGTGAAAGTTTGTTATAATCCATTGGTGCAAAGTCTGATGCTGACCAAGGTGGGGCCTTTAATAGAGTGTGTGTTGGTCTCACTTTGTGAGTTGGCGTGACTCTCCTCTGAGAGTTCTCTTAGGGTGGCATGTGCACAGTCTTCCTGTTGTAAATCAGGGAGATTCTGGATTCCAAAGTGCTGGGCCCCAGGAGTTCTGGACCTAGCTTGCCCCTCTGCCTCTCAGGATAGGGAGTGATGCTGGATAGAAATCACTGTGCTTTTTCCTTTCCCTGCTACATGCAAACACTTCCAGGGCCAGTTAAAGATTAGTCTCCAGTCTCATCCATAAGTGCTCCTAACACGTGTTTAGAGAGCCTGGCCAAACCTAGGCTCTCTCCCCCAGAAGGCTGGGCAGATGCTAATGGCCCACAGCAGCAGTTTCTGGCAAATTCACAGTTTAGACAGAGTTTGGCTGCAGCAGCTGCCTCCTTTTTTTTTTTCCCCCCAATTTTTTTTGGTTTGTTTTATATGGACACAATGTCTTTGTTTATTTGTATGTGGTGCTGAGGTTCGAACCCAGTGCCTCACACATGCTAGGCAAGTACCACTGAGCTACAACTGAAGCCCTATCCCTCCGTTTCCCCCCCACTTTGCTGTGTACCTGGGAGCCTGGATGGGTTTTGGGGGCTCCACGAAGCCCCTGAAAATCACCTGTAAAATTGGGATGTGCCTTTTTCTGAGGACGGTCGCCAGTATTAAAGGGACCTGGAACCTTGCTCTGTAGATGGGGTCTTGGGTCCAGGCCTTGCCCAAGGATGTGTTTTATCCCCCATTCAGTTTTAGTTTATTGAACGATAACTTATTCATATGTTACAAAATATAGAAGGCCCAAAGGGTGCAGGTTCAACAGCAGTGTTTCTCCGCCCTGACCTCTTCATCCTGGTGTTCTTTCTTTCTATTTAAAATTTTTTTTTTTTTTTTTAGTTATAGATGGACACAGTTTCTTTATTTTGTTTTTATTTATTTTATGTGGTGCTGAGGATTGAACCCAGGGCCCCAAATGTGCAAGGCCAAGGCCCTACCACTGAGCTCCAGCCCCAGCTGCCATCCTGGTGTTCTGTCTGAGAGCGTGGGCTCCTTCCTGGAGGACTTCACCTGGTCACCCCAGACTCCTGTCAGTGTGCAGAGCGTGGGCTCTCAAGAGTGAGGGCACATTCAGACTTACAGACCGAGGCGCAGGCTGTCCAAGGCACCTCTAGAGTGCCTTGACAGGTGCACTTTTGTTTGGCCCTGTTCCTCGTATTCTGATTTGAAGGATGTGGAGAAAGCTTGGTGGCAGCAGATGACCCCAGGCCACCCAGTGGCTGCGGCCGCCCTATCCTCTTTGCTGTTTTCATTCAGGTAGATAGAGCTGCATCTCCAGGTCACCCCTTTGCAGCAAACAGTTGGCGGCATCTGGTGCACTCGGTGTTGGGCAGCCACCCCTTTCTGGTGACCGAACTTCTCATCATGCTGAAAGGACCCCCACCCCACTGAAGGTGCCCTCCCTACTCAGCCTCCCCAGCCCTTGGCAGGCTGCAGGCAGTTTCGGTGACCACTCTGGACCGCTGCGCGTGGCTACTTTCTGAACACGCTCTGTCTCGCCTCCTTCTGCGCATGTGTCGTCACTTCACCCTTCCTACCACCTCATGCTCCTACTGTGCGGATGGACATGTCTACCACTGAGATGACATGGGCCGTGGGACTTGCACCCAGGAGGCTGCATGAGTGTCTGGGTACTTCTCTGCAGGCTCTGCTGGGATACCCAACCTGAGTGACTGGTGTGTCCCTGCCCTGTAGGCCATGACACTGATGGAGTACCTCATCAAGACTGGCTCAGAGCGTGTGTCCCAGCAGTGCAAGGAGAACATGTATGCTGTGCAAACACTGAAGGACTTCCAGTATGTGGATCGTGATGGCAAGGACCAGGGTGTGAATGTGCGTGAGAAGGCCAAGCAGCTGGTGGCCCTCCTGCGTGACGAGGACCGGCTGCGGGAAGAACGTGCCCACGCACTCAAGACCAAGGAGAAGCTTGCACAGACCGCCACGGGTGAGGTCCCTTCCCTTTCCCTTGAAGCCCCTGACAGCCTCGGATCGGGTCTTCTCCTGTGAGTTCCTGCCTTCCAGCCATCAGGGGCCCGGCTTTCCTCACCCGGACCCTGGTCTGGTGGGCCTGTGTCCTTTCCTTCCCCTCAGGCCTCTCCTTGCCTGTTGCCATGGAACCCTAGAATTGAAATTTGTTCAGTTTTCCCACAGTATTCTCCCAGTGCCTCTTTAAGGGCTAGGTACGTTAGGTCCTGAGGGCAGCCAGCAGTGTCCCTGGAGCAGGTGCAGACAGGTGTGCCCACAGGTCTCTCTGGGGAGTGGTTGGTGCCAGGTAAGAGGGCCTCCAGATATGGGGCTAGGAGGTCATGCAGACTCATACTTAAGGGTGCTGCTGTCCTGTGCAGAAATGAGGTGGGGCAAAGGCTCTGGAGTGGGCGGAGAGAACCAGAGATGGAGGGCCAGTGCTGTGGAGGAGGGGATCAGCCAGGGTCACCACAGGCCTTTGTGTCTGCTTCATGGGACTTTAGGATGATCTTCATAAGTGATACACTCAGCTTGATTGGTAGTGACCAACATTTTAAAAAAGGTAGAAGTACAATAAAGAGGAAATTGGAGCTCATCCCCTATTCTAAGGTCATGATCTTCCCTGAAGCATGGACAGGCGTGTGGGCCCTGGATTGTGCAGGGTAATGCATTCTTTCTGGATGGGGGGATGCTCACAGCTATGAGAGGAGTTGGCCGCACAGGGGAGGGAGGGCCAGTAGGGTGTGCAGGAGACTGGCTGTTCCGGGGTAGTGCGCGTATGCCTGGGTTAGGAAAGCCCCGTTGGTAGTGGGGTTGTTCCTGGATGGGGAAGATGGAGTGTTGCCTGGAAATGAGATTGGCTGGACCTGTTGGAGCAGAGGGAGCAGGAGGGAGCCTGTGAGCCAGGGGGTTCCAGCTGCGGGTGTTTCTGTCTGGTTGTGTCATGTTTGAGTTCTCTGTTAGCTCCCACTTGGAGAGGTGAGGGCAGAGCAGCATGTATACAGACCTGCCCAGGGCTCCAGCCTTGGCCATGAACCTGTAGCTGGAGTTTAAAGCAGGGAGGAAAGGAAGTCAGGGAGACTCAGGAGTGGCCAGTGTGGCTGGTGGGGAAGGGCTGGGCTGGGCAGGGCATTGGCTAAAGACTGGGGGCCTTAACCATCTCATGGCATGTACTTTACTCAGTCCACATAAGTGAGCATGCCTGGCCCTGTCCCCAAAACCTCCACCATGGACCTTGAAATTTGAGTTTCTTATTTTTTTTTTCCCCCTCCATTTTTAATTAGTTTATTATCATTGTACATATTGGTGGGATTATATCTTTGTACATACACACAATATGACACTATAATTTGGTCAGTTTTACTTCCCAGCATTTCCTGTAATTTTCATATGTCTTAATGTATTTTTTTAAATATATATTTTTAGTTGTTGATAGACCTTTATTTTATCTATCTGTAAATGGTGCTAAGAATCAAACCCAGTGCCTCACACATGGCAGGCAAGTGCTCTACCGCTGACCCCCAGCCCCAGCCCCTGTCTTAATGTATTCTTTATCATTTGTTTTTTCTGCTGGTTGAAAGTGAGAAGCCCAGCTTTGGCCAAAGGCCACAGTTTGCTGGTCCTGCCCTGGAGCAAGCTGTGGGAGGCAGCTCAGGAGCACCCTAGGGTGAGAGTAGAAGCAGGCAGGGCTGGCAGCCACAGGGCGCCTGTGGAGGGTGGCTAATGAGGGTGAACCCCCCATGCTGTGGTTGACAGAATGAGGTGGACCTGAAGCTCCCCACCCACCTTGGCTGGGGCCAAGGTTTGGCAGTGGGATGGGGACTCCTGGCGGCCCATTGTAGTACTGCGCTGATCTGGTTCCGGGCTGCCCTGATAGAGTGCGGTGGACCCTCCGACAACTTGCAGGAGAGCCTGGATGCAGGGTGGGTGGGACCAGGAGCACAGGACCCAGCACCTAGAGCTGAAGGAGACAACTTGCTAGGGTGGGGAGAAGAGGGGAGTGCAGGGTCTGCTCTGGGGGCTGCCGAGGCCGTGCCCATAGGGGAGTTTAGCAGACTTGGCGCTGGGGAGGGAGGGGTGGTGAGGAGATGCTGACTGCAGAGGCTCTGTCAGCCCTCCTGGGGGCCTACCACTGTCTTCTCCAACTTCTGCCAGCCCCGGAGACAGCTTCATGTGTCCCCAGCTGTCCCTTCTTGTTCTACTCCCGGAACCAAGAGCTCCTTGTCTACTTACTCTCTTCTTACTGAGCCTTGGGTCCCACAGCCTGAACTGACACTGTCCTTCCCTGTGAATTCCAGCTGTTCCTGCCAGAGCCACAGTCTTCCATGAGCCCCTGGAAACTGAGGCTCTGGGCCTCCATCCCTGGTTGCCAGGGTTGGTGGGGGGCTAAGAGGGGACAGGGAAGAAGAACCTCTTGCCCAGCTCTGGGGCAGACCTCAAGGCAAACAGGCCTGGGCTCAGGTGTCCTTAGCACCCTCGTCCCTCCCTCTCCTCCTCAGCAATTTGCTCCTGTCCTCCCTTTGTTCCTCCTGTGGGTGGGTCTGCCTTCACCTCTCTCTGCAACCCTAGCTCCTCAACCCCTGCCCCAGGCTTGGCCTGCAGAGGCCTTGGTGGTGGATATCTGGCAGCAGAAGCACCCGCCTTCCCTCCCTGGGGTTGCCATCTCTTACTCCCAGGTCCCTGGTTCCTGGTCCATCTGTCTTGTGTTCTTCCTGCCCCCAGCCTCCTCAGCAGCAGTGGGCTCCGGGCCCCCGCCTGAGGCAGAGCAGGCCTGGCCGCAGAGCAGTGGGGAGGAGGAGCTGCAGCTCCAGCTGGCCCTGGCCATGAGCAAGGAGGAGGCTGACCAGGTACTGGGTGGTGCTGTGGGCCGTGGGCCGATCTCATCCTGCCATCCTGTCTCCATGCCTCACTCTCCACTGCTCCCCTCACTCCTGCCAGCCCTCCTCCCTGGCCCTTGCTCAGTCTCTGCTTGCCCTGGTCCTCTGTTTCTGTCCTTCCTTCCTTTCTGGGAGCTGTCCTGGATCTCCGCCATCTGGTGCTCTGCATCTCCCTCTGCCCATCCCTCACTGGCTTGGGGGGTCTTGTGCCCCTCTCTGACCCTCTCCAGTCTTCTGTCCTCCTCCTTGACCTTCCCTTCTGCCTCTGCCTCTGGCTTCCCCACCTCTGCCCCTCACACTCTCTCTCCCCCAGCCCCCGTCCTGCGGCCCCGAGGATGACGTCCAGCTCCAGCTGGCCCTTAGTTTGAGCCGAGAGGAACACGATAAGGTCAGAGTGGCCTCCCTGCCCTGCCCAGGGGTCCCCTCACACCCTACTCAGGTGCTTGGGTCCCACCCCTCACCCCTTCCTGGAGTGCCCCCAGCCCACAGGCTTGGTCCACACTGAGCTCTCAGTGTCTTTGGCTGCAGGACCTCGGGTAGCATAGGGTCTGGTAGAGATGCCCTGGAAGTGAGGCAGACCTGCTAGGGTTGTCCTGGCGTGGCAGACCCCCAGTGCAGGCAGCACCACCAAGTCACATGCCCTGGCAGAAGGCCAGGGCAGTGGGGTGGCCCCTGCCCCCCTGGGGCACCTCACACTCTTCACATCTTGGACCACACATGCTTCCCTGCCACCCACCCGCCTTTGGCCCAGGTGTCCCACACCATTTCATTCATTGTCCACATCCCATTTTAATTTTCCAAAAGGAGAAAGGGTGGTGGGGCCTTCCAGGCCGCGGTAAGCCATGTCTGCCCAGTGCTTGTGCTCTGACTCCTGCTCTGGCTGGTGCTTCTGTCCCCACAGGAAGAGCGAATCCGTCGTGGGGACGACCTAAGGCTGCAGATGGCAATAGAGGAGAGCAAGAGAGAGACTGGAGGCAAGGAGGAAGTGAGTGGGGTGCTCTTCCCCTGGGACGTCCGGCTTCTCCTGTGGTTGGAGGTGATTTCTGGGCATGGTGTACTGAAGAGAGAAGGCCCAGAATGTTACAAGAGCCTGCGCGGCTGTGGGTGGGGTGTAGGGCATGGGTTGAATGTCCTGCCTGGGGTGTCCTCTCTGGGGAAACGCATGGTAAGGCGGAGCTGTGCAGCTGTGTCCAGACCTTCCCAGAAGCTCCTCTTCCATCTATCAGGGTTCTGGGTGGATGGGGCTCATTTGGGTGTTGGGGCTGAGTCCCTCAGGGCTGGCTGCAGGGTCAACACTGACCTTCTCGTCCAGTCTCCACTGGTGACCTCTCTTCACTCACTGGTCTGCCCTGAGCATCTCCATGACTCTCTGGACCCCACTGCCACCCTTCGGGCAAGGGAATCTTGAGGCCAGTCCTGACTTGAAATGTGAGGACATGCAGAGCAATAGCTGTGGCCATGGGTAGTCAGCTAGCGGGGCCAATTTGATGGACAAAAATGCCTGCTCAGGCCGGCCTCAGCCTACAGGGTCTTCATCTGGCTGCGCCAGCTGCCCCAGCTGCCCCCTCTGTTCCTTCCACTCTTGATTGACCAGGAAGAAGGACGTGGCTCTTTTGTCTCTCTGAGGCTGTTTGCCTCGTGGGTGCTGCCTGCGGCATGTGTATGAATGTGGGGCACCTCCACTTGCAGAGAGATGGGGCCCCAGTTGCCACCCCCACACACCTGGACACTGCTCAAGTGTTCTCACACGTGTAGCGCCTGGAGGCCCAGTGTACCACGGTCGCTGCAGGACAACAGGGCTTGGGGAGGGTGTCCAGGGTGAGGCACGAGGAGGGTAGGCAAAGTCTGCTGAGATCAGATGTGGCGCAGTATGTGGGGCAGCCTGAGCTGCTGCAGGTTGAGGGGCTGATCAGAGGTTGTGAATGGCCACCTGCTGCCATGCAGGTAGTGGAGGGGCCCAGAGTGGGGGGACTAGGCCCAGGCCCTTTGGTGACTGGGCTGTGGGTAGGTGGAGGTGGATGGAGATGGGCAGGACCAGTGGTGTGAGGCACTGCAGGGCATCTGAGATGGCCCTTCTTTCGTCTTTTCTCTGCACCCTTAGGGTCCCACACTCCTTCCCTCCAGGTCCTCACCGTCTTTTCCTCCGGCTCCCCACCCTTTTCCCTCCTTCCCTACCCTCTGCCCTCGGTCCCTCCTGCACCTGTGTGCTCTTCTCTTTTCTCTCTTGCAGTCATCTCTCATGGATCTTGCTGATGTCTTCACGGCCCCGGCCCCTCCACCGGCTTCAGACCCATGGGGGGGCCCAGCACCCATGGCTGGCCCCATCCCCACGGCCGCCCCTGCCTCAGACCCCTGGGGGGGACCTGTTGTCCCTCCAGCTGCTGATCCTTGGGGTGGTCCAGCCCCCACACCAGCCTCTGGGGATCCCTGGAGGCCTGCTGCCCCTGCAGGACCCTCTGTTGACCCTTGGGGTGGGACCCCAGCCCCTGCAGCTGGAGAGGGCCCCATGCCTGACCCATGGGGAAGCTCTGATGGTGAGTGCCACAGGCCACTCCACTACAGCCCCTCAGCCCTGTGTACAACCCTTAGCCAACCATGCCTTTAGGAGGGGGAACAAATGCAGTCAGGGGGTTCCAGGCAGTGGAGGGTGCCCTGGACACTGTGGGTGTCAGATGAGATGGCCCAGAGGAGGACAAGTGAGATTGAGTCTTGGAGGACTTGGGAGGGCCTCTGGGGAGGAGGCAGCTGTACAGGGACTGCGCAGGAGAGTCTGAGTGTGTTTTGGGTACCTGGAGAGGGTGGCGGGTGAAGCTGGATTGGGTTAGGGTGTGGAGGGGCTGGATGCCTGTCTGGACAAAGACTGGAGGCTTGGAGGAGTGGCAGGTCTGGTGAGGCTAGGCCCAGGCTCTGCACCCCGATGGGTGTACAGGTGTATATGCCTGGAGGAGGCATGGACGTGGGCTAGGGTCATTGCTTCAGTGGCTACGGGCTCAGAGGAAGCAACCCCCAGCCACACAAACAGGGAGGCCACCCTCCCCCCCGCTGTTCCTTCCTCACCTAGGTGGGGCTCCGGTCAGTGGACACCCAGCTTCTGATCCCTGGGCTCCTGCACCTGCGTTCTCTGACCCCTGGGGGGGGTCACCTGCCAAACCCAGCACCAATGGCACTGCAGGTATTGGGCAGCTGGGCTGTATGTGCATGTTGGTGTAATACGTTCACCTCCTGGGTCCTGAGGGTGCGGGGCGCAGAGGCAGGGCCTCCAGGTGCTTGCTGAGTGGAACACCCTGACCCCCATAACAGCTGGAGGCTTCGACCCAGAACCTGATGAATTCTCAGACTTCGACCGACTCCGCACAGTCCTTCCAGCCTCTGGAAGTAGCACGGGTGAGCTGCCTGCCCCCCTTGTTCCCCAGAAGCTCCCCACGCCGTCTCTGCCTGTCCCATTTTCCTCGTCCAGGCAGGACAGGATGTCTTTAAGACAGAAGAGTTGGTGAGATAGAATGAGCCAGACCCTGTTCACAGAGGACACTGTGGCTGTGTTGGGAGTCATGTCAGAGGGGAAAAGTTGCCAAAGCAGTACAAAGAGTTCCCTTTGGTGATCGCCTACCCGGTCGCCCACCTCTGGTCCCTCTCTGCCCGAGGCATCCGTCTGGAGCAGGCCAGTGCAGGGCTCTTTACCAGAGTGTGTCCCCAGCCATTGTCCACTTTTAAAAAATTCTTGAATTAAGCAAACTCCTGCTGAAGTGCCAGCCCTGGTGTAGAAGCGTTTCCACTGAAGAGGTCTGGAGGGAAAGAGTGACCCCAGCTCCCCTCCTCCCTTATGGTGGCGCTGACCTAGACAGCCCGCTGGTCTGCAGCTGGCATTCTTCTCAGCCTTTCCTCCCCTTACAAATTTGTGTAGTTTTTAACATTAGAATTTTTAGATTTTTTTTTTTTTTTTTAAGTGACCTCAGGCCAATAGAGGTCATCAGCTTATGGCGACAGCCATGGCTCCTCCACTGTGAGATCCCCATGGGGGGCCCGCGTGCTAGGTGGGCTTCTTCTTTTTTTTTTTTTTTTGGAGAATTTTAATATTTATTTTTTAGTTTTCCGCGGACACAACATCTTTGTTGGTATGTGGTGCTGAGGATCGAACCTGGGCCTCACGCACGCCAGGCGAGCGCACTACCGCTTGAGCCACATCCCCAGCCCCTAGGTGGGCTTCTTGTGAGGAGCCTGTGTTGAGCCTGAAGGTGCTCTGTGAGCACCATCCTGCTTTCAGCACCTGGCCCTTCTTAGATGGCTGCTTCCTGAGAGTCACTGCCCTGGTTGTCAGGGACACCACATTCCCTCTGTGCTTGCTCCCTGGAATTAGGCCCCTGTAGCTTTGACTTTGGGCTCTGGAGTTTGAGCTGCCCGCCTTGGACAGATCATGATCCCTCTGGGCCTCACGTCCTCAAGGAAGTCCCAGCCTGCCTGGCTCCTTTCAGAGCTGTGTGACCCTGCTTATCTCCTAGGGGAGCTGGAGCTGCTTGCAGGAGAGGTGCCCGCCCGCAGCCCTGGGGCATTTGACATGAGTGGGGTTGGGGGGTCTCTGGCTGAAGCTGTGGGAAGTTCCCCACCTGCCACTGCCCCAACCCCCACACCTCCCACACGGAAGACGCCAGAATCCTTCCTGGGGCCCAATGCAGCCCTCGTCGATCTGGACTCCTTGGTGAGCCGACCCGGCCCCACTCCTCCAGGAGCCAAGGCTTCCAATCCCTTCTTGCCAAGTGGTGAGTGTGGCACCCCCTGCAGGCCAGCCAGAGCCAGTGCCTCATGGGCTAGGGATGCTTCCCTCCACCCCCCAACTGTGTGCAGACACTGGCGGAGCCAGCACCTGCTGACTGCACCCTGTCTCCTTTTCTCTCTACAGGAGCCCCAGCCACCGGCCCCTCTGTCACCAATCCCTTCCAGCCAGCGCCCCCTGCAACGCTCACCCTGAACCAGCTCCGTCTCAGCCCTGTGCCCCCAGCCCCTGGAGCTCCACCTACCTACATCTCTCCCCTTGGTGGGGGCCCTGGTCTGCCCCCAATGATGCCCCCAGGTCCCCCAGCACCCAACACTAACCCCTTCCTCCTATAATCCAGGGCAGGAGGGGGACCTGGCCTGGCCGACTTCCCCCCACTCCTGTTCCCTGGGAGACAGTGTTGTGAGTGCATGTGAAATGGGGGCACTCCCACCCCAGCGCCCTTCCCCCTTCTGGGGCCCACTCACACTACGCCCTCTTCCCACATCCCCAACCCATTTCCCCCAGAGAAACTGGACATGGGGGATGGGGAGGGGAGCCAGCCAGAGGAGGACCCCTTTCTGTGGCATTAGAAGAGGGAGGGACAGCTGGGGTCCCCCCACCATTCCCCCTCCCTCCAAATTCCTGACCCCCGTCAGTGTTTGAGCCTCCTCATTCCCCCCTTTGCACCCCGTGGTGAACCCTTGGTGATGATTTGGGCAACTTGGGGAATAAATGGCAATTCTCACGGGTGTGGCTCCTACATTTCCATTCACAGTTCCTGTGTCCCTCAGAAGCTTCTCTCCTTGGGGGATCCAGAGCTTGGAATGTCTTCCCTCTTAGGGGCAGCTGGAAACTTGTCCCTCTCTCAGAAGCATTGATTTATCTGAGCTAGTTCCTGGGGCAGGCTGGCTGAGAGCCGAGAGTCTGCCAGACACACTCAGGGTTCGGGGGACTGTGCTCTGGGGAGCTGGTGTCCTTGGGCTTGAGGCATGAGGCCTGCTCCAGTCAGTGGCACTGTGTTGAGGTCAGCATTGTTGAGGGAAAGCTTGGTGGTGGTGAGACCAAGAATCGCTCTGGTGGCATGTGCCTTGCGTCTGTGCCTTTGTTGCTGCCTGTGCCTGCTGCAAGCATTGCTGACCCACCCCAGTACCCCTTGGCACCTCTGGAGTCAGCCTCTGCTGGCTGAGTCAGGTGAACCATCAGGTGCCACCTGTTGGCCATTTTTGTGTGTTCTTGTGTGCTGGACCCTGTCTGGTGAGGACTGGCCCAGCAAGGTGGGTGCCACCGTCACCTGTACATACAGATGAACATTGGCCATCTGTAGCCCAGGTCCTCAGTGATGGGGGCCCATGTCCTCCACGAGTTCCCTTCTGTGTGGGATCTCCTCTTACTCTGTAAAGTCAGGTCCTGACTACTAGGTTCTTTCTTGGTGACTACAACTCCATCAGGTGAAGTCTGGATGGAAGCCAGGCACAGGGACGTTAGTAACACTTCATTCTTGCCTCTTCTGTTGGAGAGGCTCAGGTTGAGGGGACAGATGACTGTCATGGGTGCTTGCTACAGCATCCATGCCAGCCAGGGTCTCCACGAGGGCCACTCATAGGGGTCATGATGCAGCTCTAGGATGGCTTGTGACACCCCTGCTCCCTGATGTCTCCCTTATGTGGATGTTGCTGAAAGCGTGTGTGACCTTGGAGCCTTGGAGTGGAATAAGAGTGTCTTGTGGTGACATGAGTTAGGGTCTTCTACTTTTTGCCAAGTGTGCCCTGACCTCTTGGTGTCTGGGACATCCTCTCTCTCCCCACTCAGGCCAGGGTGCTGGGAGGGGGATGGGGATGGAGGAGCTGGCCAGCCATGCCATGCAGAAGAGGGCAGGTGGGTCCGCTGGCTTGCCAGTATCCCTGGCTTGACCCAGGAAAACAGCCCCCTTCTTGCACCTGGATTCCTAGACTGCATATGTTGGTCTGAGGGGACTCCCCAGGAGGAAATGGACCTGGGCTTCCTGAGACCCACTCTAGTCAGGGTAGGGCAGTTGTGGGTGGGGCAGCAGGGCAGGAAGACCAAGGCTCTTGCAGAGTTGTCCTCTGGTGCAGCAGCGTGGCCACACATCAGCCCCTCTGCCCTGATGCAGGGTATTCTGGGATAGATGCCTGAGTGGGCACTGTGCTTCAGTTAGGAGCAGGGAAAACGGCAGTGAGAGGAATGGCCAGCCCAGCGGGAGTGTTGTAAGGCTCTGGTCGCTGCAGCATGAAGTAAAAAGCAGCACCAACGAGCTTGGTTTGTTCATTCTTTTCCCCAGAGTATTCCAGCTACCAGAGTTAGTAGGAGCTACCATTTAAGGGAGCCCTCTGAGGCTCAGCACCTTGGTGTGTGCTGGCCCTCCAAGATGGGGTGGCACGAGGGAGTCCCCAGTCCAGGATGCACGTGCAGAGTGCATTTGACTCCTGAACCCAGAAACACTGTATCACTGAGCTATATCTTTAGTCCCCCACTTTTAAAATTTTAAGACTGGGGCTCCCTAAGTTGCTGAGGAACTTGTGATCTGAACAAAGAAAAATAAAAATTCTGGATGATCACATGGTTATACTACATAGTTTAGGAAAAGATGTCACTGGTTAAGTTTTTCTACCTTACTCCTTCCATCGACAGCATTAACGTGTGAACTAATGTTTATATTTAGTTCAGCTGCATTTATGGCACAAGATCTCGTTTTCTAAACAGCACCAATTTTCCTGAAATAAGAGCTCTTATTTTTAGCAGCAGTTATATTTTTAAAGATTAGCAGTTTTATAGAGAAAATGTTTTAACTATACCTTTTGTATTTTATACTCACCAGTTACAATATTTACAAAAAGCTAATGTCTACATAAAAAGTGATCTTTTTTCACTTTCCTAACTCCATATCTTAGTCAATTTTTTCCCCCCTCTTCCCTGTTTCTGACCTTGTTGGGGGAAGTACAAGAGTTTCAATCCAGGTACTTATTTGTTTTAGATGGGATGCCTGATTTTAAGTGAGTATAAAGGGTAGAATGAAATAATTCTTAGTTCAGGTGTGTTCCATTGCCTCAAAAGTTATGTGACAAACAGTGATTACTGACAACCTAGAAAAAAATGAGACATTTGAAGGTGCCTTAACAATCTTAAGCCCACAACAGCTGAACGGCCAGGTGGCCAGTATACTTCACTGTGAAGCAGCCATCGCTGACTGGCCCTCAAGGTGAGACTCCAATCCTGTGGTTTTTGGTAAATACACAAATTTAACAAGACTGGTCACTAAATTAAAAAACTGATTATTTTAAGAGCAGTTTACATTGAGGAAAATACTGTGCTGAGGTACTCTATGTAAAGAGAGATCGGAGACACGGGGAATTGGCAAGTGATCATGCTAGAGAAACACCATGAAGGCCGTCTCCCCGGTGGGGTGCACTTAACTACAGCCTGCATTTTGCTGACAGTATTTCCCTAAAAGTCACCAAGTCACTCAAGTAGTAGTTTGTGTTAAATTAATATTGAATTTTAGGGAAAAGTAGCCATTTCAGATTGATAGTGACATAATATTAATTATGCGGATTCAGACAAGAGTTGACAAATTTCTAGAATATCAAATTGAAGTCCTTTGCCCAAACAGTCAAGGACCACACAGACAGCCCAAATGTGCAATTAATGATTTTAAATTTTGATCCTCTGAAACAAGTTCTGGAATGGATGGATTTCCCATTAATTCCACCACAGAAAGATTTATTAACATTGTGTTAATGCTGCAAATGAGAAAACAATTCAGGGGGAATATACTCACAAGTAATTTGATCTGATAAACTGATACCAAATGGACAAAACTAAAAACTAAAAAAATGTTTTGAAAAAAATGACAGAAATTACGTGAGGGGCACAGTTAAGGCATCTAAAGAAATTCCACATAGCTTTGGCTTATTAAAATATTTCACACTTTGTTTGAGAGACTTGAAAGCATCTGACAAGCCTGCACATTGGTTGAAATCAGACAGTTTGCAAGCATCCTTCCCACGTTTGCCAGGGTCGGTGAAGAAGCCTCTCCCCAAGAGATCATGGTGGGGGAGTTCCTCCCAATCCTGCCTCACACTTGACGGCCACCCCGAGGTCTGGGACAGTGACAATTATTACCTGGAAGAGAAGGGACTCGGGTTCCCATTGCTTGGGGAACAACGCAGCTTTAGCTTTCCCGGAGTATGACGCCTGAACAGGTTTATGACACTGGAGAATCTGAAGCATCTTCTACCTTGAACCACTCCCTCCTCCTTCCTACGGTAGCGCGATCTTCCCAGTTGTGTGATAGTCCAGTGACTCTAGGAACACAAGCATGTCCTGTGCTTTCCGTCTTGGTTCTGCTCAAGTGTACCCAGTGTCTTCCTAGTTTTCCTTGGACTCCAGCCTCCTGTGAACTTCCCTCGCAGCAGCAGCACCGCCGGGCCCCTCCCCGGTCTGGGAACCGGCTGCGGCTCGCCAGGGAGCCCAGGCACCCCCCCACCCCAGGCCCGAGAGGCCGGTCAGTCCCGGGCCGATGGCCAATACGACACGGTGTGGGTCATGGAAGCGCCGCCTCCCGCCCGTGCTTCGCTGCCCGCAGGGGCAGAGAGCGTTGAGGCTCGCGCCACATGGAGACTGTTGCGGAGACTCGCGCAGACAGGTGACCAGCGCCGATCCTCCTCCTCCTCCCCTCCTCCTCCTCGCGCAGACAGATGACCAGCACCGATCCTCCTCCTCCTCCCCTCCTCCTCCTCCTCCTCCTCCCCTCCTCCTCCTCCTCCTCCTCCTCCCCTCCTCCTCCTCCTCCTCCTCCTCCTCGCGCAGACAGATGACCAGCACCGATCCTCCTCCTCCTCCTCCTCCTCCCCTCCTCCTCCTCCTCCTCCCCTCCTCCTCCCCTCCTCCTCCCCTCCTCCTCCTCGCGCAGACAGATGACCAGCGCCTATCCTCCTCCTCCTCCCCTCCTCCTCCTCCTCCTCCTCCCCTCCTCCTCCTCCTCCCCGCCTCCTCCTCCCCTCCTCCTCCTCCTCCTCCTCCTCCCCTCCTCCTCCTCCTCCTCCTCCTCCCCTCCTCCTCCTCCTTCCTCCTCCTCGCGCAGACAGATGACCAGCACCGATCCTCCTCCTCCTCCTCCTCCTCCTCCCCTCCTCCTCCTCCTCCTCCCCTCCTCCTCCCCTCCTCCTCCCCTCCTCCTCCTCGCGCAGACAGATGACCAGCGCCTATCCTCCTCCTCCTCCTCCTCCTCCTCCTCCTCCTCGCGCAGACAGATGACCAGCACCGATCCTCCTCCTCCTCCCCTCCTCCTCCTCCTCCTCCTCCCCTCCTCCTCATCCTCCCCGCCTCCTCCTCCCCTCCTCCTCCTCCCTCCTCCTCCTCCTCCTCCTCCTCCTCCCCTCCTCCTCCTCCTCCTCCTCCTCGCGCAGACAGATGACCAGCACCGATCCTCCTCCTCCTCCTCCCCTCCTCCTCCTCCTCCTCCCCTCCTCCTCCCCTCCTCCTCCTCCTCCTCCCCTCCTCCTCCTCCTCCTCCCCTCCTCCTCCTCCTCCCCTCCTCCTCCTCCTCCTCCCCTCCTCCTCCTCCTCCCCTCCTCCTCCTCCTCCCCTCCTCCTCCTCCTCCTCCCCCCCTCGTCCTCCTCCCCCCCTCCTCCTCCTCGCGCAGATGACCAGCACCGATCCTCCTCCTCCTCCTCCTCACCATCCTCCTCCTCCTCCTCCCCTCCTCCTCCCCTCCTCCTCCCCTCCTCCTCCTCCTCCTCCTCCTCACCATCCTCCTCCTCCTCCTCCTCCTCCTCCTCCCCTCTTCCTCCTCCTCCTCCTCCTCATCCTCATTTTGCAGCGAATGCCACTGGCAGGACATCTGATAGAGCTTTCTGAAATGCTGGAAATATTCTTTGCGCTTGTTCAAAGGGGCTGCCACTAGCCACGGGCTGCTGTTCAGAACGAGGCGTGGCTAGTATAAATGAGATTTCAAGGATCTGAAATTTACAATGGGAATGGCAGTCTGTTAGGGATGCGAGAAGCCGAGAGGGGCCCTGGCGTTTTCGGCCTCTAGTCCAGCAGAGGGCGCCAGAGACCGCGGCCGGAGCTGGGCTGGAGCAGGCGGGGTCTGCGGGGAGCGGCCCGCGTGCAGGAGCCCGCGCTCCTCCTGCGGCCTAAAGGCACGCTACTTGTCTCCAGCCTCTGTCTCCCCCTCACTCGCCAGCTCGCCTGCCCGGGCCATCTCGCAGAAGGCGCCGTGTACTGGTCCCTCTTCAGCACCCTACTCCCGCCGTCCTCCGAGCGCTCCTAATCCGGGTGGATAGTCCTTGTAGAGCTGAATTGTCTGCCCCAAATCCATCCGTTGAAGTCCCCAGTCTCTCAGAATGTGACTTTATTTGGAGATAGGGCCTTTAAAGAGACAGTGAAGGTAAAAATGGGTCCTAATAATACAACAGATTAGGACAAAGACAGGCACAGAGGGAAGGTCACCTGCAAGCCAAGGACAGAGGCTGCAGGGGGAACCGGCCCTGTGGACACCTCCGAGTCGGGCTTTCGGATTCCAGAGCTGTGAGGAAGTAAGTCCACGTTAAGTCGTGTGACCCATGAGACTGTTACCGCAGCCCTCGTCCGGTGGGCCCAGACTGGGCTTAACAGAGAGCAGACTTCAAAGCAGCTTTTATCCACACATCTAAGGAAATAAAAGTGTTCAAATAATGAAGGAACTTCTACTAAGAATGAAAGGACAAATAGGGAATCTCGAGCAATGGGAATGGCGGAAGCCAAGTGGATGAATGCAACCTTCCCTGCTCTCTATGGAAACACTTGGCGCTTGCTCTGTCCCATCTGTTGCACAAGCTCATACTGGTCCTTCTCTCAAGTCCCTGGAGTACCATCAACCTAGCTTGTTCCTTGGTGGGGGACCTGGCCTGCTACCTCTGATGCTCACATACACACACTCACACACACACAGAGACACTGGCCGCCTCCTTCTCTCATGCAAATGGCAGTGATAGGGGCTGTGGTGTGGCCCAGCTTCCCACTGATGCCCCCTGGGAAGTGAGCAGAACCAGCTTTTCAAGGTCTCTGGCTGACTGCTGTACTACAGATACATGTGGGAGACCCCCACCCCAAAGAAATGGAAAGCCTGGGAAGATTTGCAAATATGCCACTCTGTTTTCTTCAAGCCACACACAGCTCAGGGGGCTGAGGTGGGAAGCCTTGCTGGCTTGAGATTCCTGAGTATGACCTCATTTATCTGAATATTAAACTTCTCAGGTTCCTGCACAACAAGGATCTGAAAGAAATTAGCAGAGACATAGATAGTTGCTTATTGCTGAGAGATTGAGATCTGTTTGTAGGCTTGTTCAGGCAAGTTTTTTTTGTGTGTGTGTTACTGGAAATTGAACCCAGTTCTGTTCTACTTCTGAGCTACGTCCCAGCTCTATTTTAAATTTTATTTTGATACATGCTCTTGCTAAATTGCTGAGGCTGGCGTTGCACTTTCGATTCTTCTGTCTCAGCCTCCCAATTATGGCTGTGTGCCACTGTGCTAGTGTGGGCAAGATCTTCATCTGCCAACAAAGTGAACAAAAACCTGGGGAGGGGGATCCCAGAAGAACAAAACAGAATCCAGAGTTAACACCACACATTCCAATTATAGTGTTCTCTTTTTTGGTGGGGGAGGTCGGGGGAGTATCAGGGATTGAACCCAGGGGTGCTTAACTGGTTACTGGGCCATGTCACACGCTCACCTTCATCCCGTTTTTGTACTTCTTTTAGAGACAGGGTCTTGCTGACTTGCTCAGGGCCTCACTAAGTTGCTGGGGCTGGCTTGGGAATTGCAATTTTTCTGCCTTAACCCCCCAAGCCAGATGTGCAGCACCATGCCTGGCAGTGCCCTATTTTCAACCAAAAATCACTAGACAAGCAAGAATGCAGGAAAGGCGGACTACTGCTTACCAACAAGAGCAGTGACACCAGAGTAACCAAGCACTGAGATGTGGGTTCAACGGACATAGACTTCAAAGCAGGTTTTGTTATGCTCGAACTCAGGACCCCCAAAAGACCACCAGAGACCAAGAAAGATGTAAGCAGCAAAGAGGTGTTTATTGCGAGCTAGCTCGGTCCTCTGCGTGCACACAGCAACTGGTGACGCTGAGAGGCCCCGAGCCCAGGGTTTGCAGCAGTTTTATACATTCTTTGGGGAAGGCAGGGACTTCACATACATCATAGCATCTCTTAGCAAATCATCACACACCGCGGGAAAATCATAAAACAACTCTAAAACATGATTAGCACATTCACTGGCGGGAACAAGTTGGGTAGGAGTGATTGGTTAGTACAAGAGGGGGATTCTTTGAACTGATTGGTTTAGGCCATGAGGGGTGTACATGCTGAACTACATGGTTTCCCAACATGTTATCAACCACCATAAACTACTGGGGGGTCATCTGGCATCCCAGGTATTTCCCTGTCTCATGCTGATTGGTGGTTGCTAGGGGGCTGCTATGGTCCTCACCTAGCCTGACTGAGTCAGGGACACCTGTTTCTGCAGATCTCTCCTGTTATTTGTAGATAAACAACTCAGCACGGTGGGTATGTGCCTAAGAGTGCTCTGTGGGGTCTTTCCAAGGACAAGGGTCATGCCCCCTTCCTTGGATAGGCTTTGCTCTGAGGTAGAGGCTGGTTTTTCAATTTTATATTTTATGAAATGTGTTCAAAAGTTTAGGAAAATATGACAAGAATGAATGAATAAATGGGGTATCACCCCCAAGAAATGGAAATGATAAAAGCCAAGTGGAAATTTTAAGGCTAAAAATTACAATAACTGAAATGAAAACATCTGTAGATGGGCTTGTCATAATTTTTTTTGTTTTTTGTACCCAGGATTGAACTCCAATGGCACTCAACCACTGAGCCCCACCCCCTGCCCTATTTTGTATTTTTTTTAGAGATAGGGTGTCACTGAGTTGCTTAGTACTTTGCCATTGCTGAAGCTGGCTTTGAACTTTTGATCCTCCTATCTCAGCCTCCCGAGCCCCTGGGATTACAGGCACCCATCGCAGTGCCCGGCTGTCATAATTTTTATATGGTACAAAAATGTCAACAAACCAAAATTAAAGTATGGTTATTAAGTTTAAAATCTACTTAGAAGGTCAGTAAAAATGAAGAGTGCGTGTGGGGCCATTTCAGCCATGCAGCTAAAAAGAAGTAGGAGGAGAAAGACATTGAAGACATAGGAATGGATAACTTCCAAATTTGGGTGAAAACCATCAGCCCTATTGATTCAAGAAGCTTAACAAAACCTAAGTGGATTAAATGCAAAGAAAACTATAGCTCAACATTCTCATAATCAAACTATGAAGGCCAAAAGGTCAGAGAAAATGTTGAAAGTAGCAACAGAAGTGACCCTGAATTTTGGCCAGCAATGCCTTGTGCCTTTGTGATATTTAGCAACCCCTGTGGACTCTACCTGATGACTTCCTTGGATCCCTTTAACATCTGTAGAAGCTTTAGTGAGGTCCCCTCATTCATGACTCACATTCTCAGTAATTGGCATCCCCCACCAAAGATTTATAAAAAACTGAACTTTAGGTTTGATTTTAACATGTCCATTTTATCTTTTACTGAACCACTATATGTATTCACTGCCTGCCGTTTAGTTGGGGTTGATTTGCTTAGTTAATAACTTAAAATAAAAGCTTGTATAATGTATTTCGGCACTTTTTACTTCCTATAAAAGTATTTAGTGTTACAAATTGCCCTTATTTTTTTTTAAACTGGGGATTGAATTCAGTGGTGCTTTACCACGAAGCTACCTCCCCAGCCCTTTTTAGTTTTTATTTTGAGCCAGGGTCTTGCTAAGTTGTTGAGGCTGCCCTTGAACTTTCTATCCTCCTGCCTCAGCATTTAGGGCTGCTTTTATGACAGCTGTTGGCCACAATGCCAGCTTATTTTTGATCTGTAGTTCAACTAGGAGTATGTTGTTTTTGTATTTTATTTAGAGAAAGGGTCTCACAGATTGGCTTAGTGACTCACTTTTGCTGAGGTTGGCTTTGAACTCGCCATCTTCCTGCCTCAGCCTCTCAAGCCGCTGGGATTACAGGTGTGCCCCACTTAGCCCAGCTTGTGTCGTCCTATTTATAAGGGGATTGCCCAGATTCATTTCTATTCATGATTTATGATTAAATCTGTTGGGGTTAGTAGACGGTGCATATGATCTCAACTTTGAAATTAGTTTTTTCTTCTGATTGCATATGTCTTCCCTTGTCTAATGTTCAGTGTGCACTGGAGATGGATTTGTGGTTTTCAAATTTGGGTGAAATCAAATATGTATACATTTTTACTGTTTATATAGATCTTGTTTCCTTACCTAGAAAAATCAATTCATATGTTGGGTCACATTCAATATTTTATTTCATTTATAAGCTCCATCAGGAAATAAATTGATCCTAAATAAAATTTAAAAATTAATCTAAAGGTTCAGAATTTTATTAGAACGGAAACAGCATTAGGTCCCAAAGAAAACCGCTCTGGACTTTTGACAGTCACCTCTCGGTCACAGCAGGCTGCCTGTGCTGATGCCTAGGAAGGGAGCAACTCGCCCCTGGGACTTGGCCTGCACACCACTGGGCCTTGTGCTCCGGCTCCCAAGCTGGGGGCTCAGTGGTGCACACAGGCCCGCTGGGAGGCTGGCGGGGAGGACCCAGGGGAGGATTGCTGGAAGGCTGGAGGGAAGGCCCGCCAGATGATGGCCAGGGGGACTGTGGGAAGGACTGAGGGAAGGTTGGCGGGAAGTTGGCGGGGGTGGGGGTGGGGTGGGCGGGGGTGGGGGTGGGGTGGGCGGGGGGCGGTACCACCGGGAGGACTGCCGAAGGCTGGCAGGAGGATCTCAGGAAGGTTGGCTGGGAGGACTTCGGGGAGGATCTTAGGGAGGATCGCGGAGGGCTGACAGGAAGGCTGGCTGGGAGGACCTCAGGAAGGCTGGCTGGGAGGACCTCAGGAAGGCTGGCTGGGAGATCCGCGGGAGGGCTGGGGGCGAGGACTGCGAGAAGGCTGGCCGGGAGGATTGCGGGAGGGCTGGCGGGAAGGCTGGCTGGGGCGACCAAGGGAAGGCTGGCGGGAAGGCTGGCGGGGAGGACTACAGGAAGGCTGGCGGGGAGGACTGCGGGAAGGACCTTGGGAAGGCTGGCGGGGAGGACTGCAGGAAGGGTGGCTGGGAGGACCGCGGGACGGCTGGCTGGGAACCTGGCAGGGAGGCTGGCTGGGAGGACCGCGGGGAGGCTGGCTGGGAGGACCGCGGGACGGCTGGCTGGGAACCTGGCAGGGAGGCTGGCTGGGAGGACCGCGGGGAGGCTGGCTGGGAGGACCGCGGGACGGCTGGCTGGGAGGACCGCGGGATGGCTGGCTGGGAGGACCGCGGGATGGCTGGCTGGGAGCCTGGCGGGGAGGCTGGCTGGGAGGATCGCGGGGAGGCTGGCTGGGAGCCTGGCGGGGAGGCTGGCTGGGAGGACCGCGGGACGGCTGGCTGGGAGCCTGGCGGGGAGGCTGGCTGGGAGCCTGGCGGGGAGGCTGGCTGGGAGGACCGCCGGATGGCTGGCTGGGAGGACCGCGGGAAGGCTGGCTGGGAGGACTGCGGGAAGGCTGGCTGGGAGGACCGCGGGACGGCTGGGTGGGGGCCTGGCAGGGAGGCTGGCTGGGAGGACTGCGGGAAGGCTGGGTGGGAGGACTGCGGGAAGGCTGGCTGGGAGGACCGCGGGACGGCTGGGTGGGGGCCTGGCAGGGAGGCTGGCTGGGAGGACTGCGGGGAGGCTGGCTGGGAGGACTGCGGGAAGGCTGGCTGGGAGGACTGCGGGATGGCTGGCTGGGAGGACCGCGGGATGGCTGGCTGGGAGGACCGCGGGACGGCTGGGTGGGGGCCTGGCAGGGAGGCTGGCTGGGAGGACCGCGGGACGGCTGGCTGGGAGGACAGCGGGACGGCTGGCTGGGAGGACCGCGGGAAGGCTGGCTGGGAGGACTGCGGGAAGGCTGGCTGGGAGGACCGCGGGACGGCTGGGTGGGGGCCTGGCAGGGAGGCTGGCTGGGAGGACTGCGGGGAGGCTGGCTGGGAGGACTGCGGGAAGGCTGGCTGGGAGGACTGCGGGAAGGCTGGCTGGGAGGACCGCGGGAAGGCTGGCTGGGAGCCTGGCAGGGAGGCTGGCTGGGAGGATCGCGGGACGGCTGGGTGGGGGCCTGGCAGGGAGGCTGGCTGGGAGGACCGCGGGGTGGCTGGCTGGGAGCCTGGCAGGGAGGCTGGCTGGGAGGACCGCGGGACGGCTGGCTGGGAGGACCGCGGGAAGGCTGGCTGGGAGGACCGCGGGGAGGCTGGCTGGGAGGACCGCGGGAAGGCTGGCTGGGAGGACCGCGGGGAGGCTGGCTGGGAGGACCGCGGGAAGGCTGGCTGGGAGGACCGCGGGGAGGCTGGCTGGGAGGACCGCGGGAAGGCTGGCTGGGAGCCTGGCAGGGAGGCTGGCTGGGAGGACCGCAGGACGGCTGGCTGGGAGGACCGCGGGAAGGCTGGCTGGGAGCCTGGCAGGGAGGCTGGCTGGGAGGACCGCGGGACGGCTGGCTGGGAGGATCGCGGGACGGCTGGGTGGGGGCCTGGCAGGGAGGCTGGCTGGGAGGACCGCGGGGTGGCTGGCTGGGAGCCTGGCAGGGAGGCTGGCTGGGAGCCTGGCAGGGAAGACGGCTGGGAGGTTCCCGAGGAGAATCCTGGGCGACCCAGACCACTGGGCAGATGCGCAGGATGCCGCGGTCGTCAGGAAGCGTGTTCGCTGGAGAGAAAAAGGGGCGCAGCGGGCGCGCGGTGATGCCAGTGAAGGTGAAGATATGCCCACCGTCCGCCACGTCGCAGAAGGTCAGGACCCCCAGCTCGGCGTCCAGCAGGATCCCCAGGCGGCGCAGACGGGGCAGCAGCCGCAGCTCGGTCATTGGCTCCGTGCAGGCAGCGAAGATCTGCCCAAGCCGCAGCCCCACGGTCCAGAAGCCGTGCTCGGTTGACAGCTGCAGCGGGCCCCGGCGGCTGGCCGCATCCGCACACACCCCCACATCCCACTCACGGCTGGTGCCCACGTCCACCTCCCAGTAGCTGCGGCCAGATTCCAGCCGTGGGGAGCCCAGCACACACGCAGAGACGTCGAACCTCTCGGCTCCAGAGCTCCCCCGCTGTGCAGAGCGCGCGTAGCGCACACTCCGCAGGTCCGGGGAGATGGCCAGGTGGCTGTGCGCCGTGTCCACGTCCAGTGTCACGTCCACTGTGTGGAGAGAAGCCGGAGGTCAGCGTGAAAACGCACGCATAGTGCCCTTTGCCCGCTGCTCTTGCCACTTTTCTCCCCCAAGTCAGAATGTTCCCGGACAGACTTCCTGGGCCTCTGTTAGGTCCCATTTTATGAACAGAATCAATGAGCATCACGGTTTCACTATCCATAGTTCTTTCTACGTTATTGAACTGCCTGATTATTTGTCTTCCCTTTAGGACAAAGGATACATGAAGGAAAATACCACGACTATTACTTGGACTCAAAATCATTGCACAAAGTAGCACAGATTTAGTGAAAATAGAGATGACTTTAAATCAACTTGGCTTGATGGGAGATATGTTCCCCTTGATTGCAGAATTCTAAGATAGCGAGGTCATTTGCTCTGTAGCTACCTTTCTGTTGAGTCTCGCTGGCTAGGACATTTCAACGCAGGCTTTTGCTTTTCTGTAGCTATAGAGAAAAGAGGAACTAGGTGCCCAAAGCCAAAGTGGGCTAACTGAAGAACTGAGGCTAGAGGGAGGGAGCTCTGTGGCCAGGAGCCAGGATGTGCTCAGAGGGGCAGATGGACCTGAGGAGGATGGCTCGTCTATGGTCAATGTCTCCCAGTCCCAGGGGGTACACAGTGGCTGCTGCTACCCTGTTTATGCATCTGGGGACTATGGGAGCCTCTGAGGGAGTTCTTGGGTCCCTATGATAGGGCTCAGGAAGATGCTCAGACTATGCAGCAGCTGAGAGGTGTGCCCAGGAAAGTGTCAGGACAGGTTTCCCCATCCCACACAGAGGCTGTCATGAGCCAGGGGAACCTGCCAAAGTCATCACCACAGCTGTCCCCAACACATCCAGCACTGAATACTGGACCCTTCTCCCAGATGCAGGAAACAGAAGGAGCAAGCACAGGCACATTGGAATGAGCCCAGGTGCAGGAATCTGCATTCTGAGTTCAGCATGTTACAAATGCAGCCAAGCAGTGATGACCCAGCTCAACTCGGAGCTGTGGTGCAGAGTCTCACGGTTCCAGGAGGAAAGCACACACCTCAGTGCTCAGGCCTGGAGTCCCTGGGAACTGTGCGGGAGCAGACATGCTTTCTTCCCTTGCCCCAGAGCCTGACCACTGGGGCACATTCCCTGTCCCCACCCTCTTGGGGGTAGAGCCACCTTGCAAAGTCCCAGGCCTCACTGCAGAGGGGGCAAGGGGCAGTGGGCTCGGCTGCAGCCATGTCAGAAGCACCGAGTTCTTGTCAGGACTGCAGTTCTCACGCCAGCCTAGTGCTTCAGAGCCACATGTCAACAAGACCCCAAGGACTTCAAGGACTTTCAAATCTGAGGATCCCTGTTCCAGGAAATGACCCTTCAGAGCCCATGGCAAGGTGATTTGTAATTAAGTCTTACAGGAAGCAGGAGGAAAGAGTGCTGAGAAGAAGCTGCAGGTGACGTTAGGAGTGGATTCTACTCGACCTAATACACCCCAAAGTTTCTTCCACGTATCAATAGCCATGTTTCAGGCACCAAACTGCTATCAGTGACATTCGTATCAGTGACATCCACTGTGGGCGCCAGAGTTCTCGGGCACAACCTAAACATTACACTTTGATAAAATTTCCCACGTGGTTCTATGTGCACTCAGGTGAAAACAGTTGTGAAGCCTAGAACCTCAGGGAGAGAATTCAGTTCTTGCACCTACTAAATGGAGAGCCTGCTGGTGGGTGGGGCGGGCAGGTGGGTGGGTGGGGCGGGCAGGTGGGTGGGTGGGGCGGGCAGGTGGCTGGGTGGGGCGGGCAGGTGGCTGGGTGGGGCGGGCAGGTGGCTGGGTGGGGCGGGGCAGCTTCCTTACCTTGGAACTTCTTTATCCTTGGGTTTAGCTGCAGAATGGCTCTCAGCCTGGGCTCCAGTTTCTTGATCTTGGACACTATCCTGTCCAGCTGGACATGGTGCACGATGCTGTCCTTCTCAGAGAGTATGGAGCACTGGGGGCACAGCAGGCCCTCCGCAAGGGGCTCCTTCCACAGGGAGTCGAGGCACCGTTGGCAGCAGACGTAGCCGCATTCCAGGCTCATAGGAGTTTCAAGGTGACCGAAGCAGACAGGACAGGTACATGCTTCTCTGAGGTGCTGTGCCATGGCCGGTGCCCGGGGAAGGACAGAGGTGACGGTGCGTTCCAGAGGCCCAGTTTCCTCGACAGGGATGGAAGATCACTGCCCACTGGATGGTCACAGCGGCAGGCAAACCCGAGGGACCCTCGGCAGGCGCCGTCGACACCTGAAACACTGGCAGGAATAGCAGACAGGACTCATCAGGAGGCGGCAGCCCCACAGGGCAGCCCCAGGGACGGGTGGTTTCCCAAAGCCTCTGGGTGGAGAGGAGCTGAGGGCCAAGCACACAGTCAGCCAGCTTTGAGGACGGGGGAGCACATAAACTATCCCACGGAGGGCCTTTGCCGACTAATTCCACCTGGAAATGATGGTTTTGCTAGACTTGTTGGATTTCACTTGAGCTGGCACCTGGAAGATAAATCTCAAATGCATATGCACTGAGTGTTTCCACTGGACAGAGGAGGTCTGGCCACAAGACCTGTCACTCCCCCAGCTGTCCAGCCCGGAAATGGCAAAACCACAGCCTGAGAGGACACCCCAAAGCACAAGAGCAAAGCGAACGTGATGGCCATCATGGGCAAACTTGAGAGTTCAGATGCTGCTGTAGGGTGTGGCGGGAAGGTGGGCGGGTGCAGCCCTGCTGGAGAACAGCAGGGAGCTCCACAGGAGGTACAAGGACGACATCTGGTGCCCAGCCAGCCACCACCTCTGGCATCTAGTGCACTGAACTCCAGAGAGCACAGCAGAGCGCCTCTGGTGTTTGCTGGGCAGGGCGGGAGTGGGGACAGGGACAGAGCCTGAGGCGGCCCAGGCTGAGGAAGTGGGGACTGAAACTCTTCCCCCAGCTCCTCAGGAGGTCATCCAGCCCCACTACCTTTAAGAGGACTGAGACTGCTCTCTCTCCAGCCCAGATAGTGAAAGTCAGATCCCACCTGCCGCAGAGGAGCAGAGGGGCCCTGTTGTGGGATACTGGCCGTGTGCCCTGGGGGGACCTTGGAGGGTGCTGATTAGGGAAGGAAGCCACGGTCCCAGCACTGGCTCTCTCACAGCCCTGGGCAGAAACTGGAGAAGCAGCAGCAAGTCCCCGAGATTGCACTCACAGGACACCCTCAGGCCCTCAGTGGAGAGCTCCCCTTAATCCAATCAGATCTGTATTCTCTTAAGTGAGATCATTTACTGCAGGTGATGGGTGTTCACTACAAAGACGGAGGTTACTTTGTCTTCAAAATGTTTGTTGAAAACTTAAAGTGGCAAAATATTGCCCTGGGGTGTTTCTAGGTGACCTTGACTATGGGCCCAAGGGTGAGATTTGGAGTGAGGATTGGCTGAAACTTTTTAATCATCATGCAACATTGTTGATCTTCTAAAAAGAAGGGCTAGTTTCAGTTTTCCCTGCTGAAGGGAAAATTGCTCCGTGTTTTGGGGGAATTAGTTCAACCTGCCCCAAGATCTATGCAAACCACTTCCCTGGACCACAGCTGCTTCCCCAAAGCACCTTTCCTCCAAAACGAAGGTAATGTAGAAGTTGGTTGAGTGAGCCCCAGACTCTTCCCTGGCTGTCAGTTAGCCAGTGATAGACTTGTAAGTGTCCAAGGTAAAATATTGCCATATGCATACTATTTCCCATCCACCACAACACAAATAAGACACACGCCAGAAAGAAATGTTTCAGAAACTGTCCTTGTGGTTTTAGGAGAGTCACAGGTGATAGAGATTTGAGGGGTGTTGGGTGCGGTGGCCATGCCTGTAACCCCAGCAACTCAGGAGGCTGAGGCAGGAGGATGGCAAGTTTGAGGCCAGCCTGGACAATTAGCAAGACCCAGTCTCAAAATAAAATAAATAGAACTGGGGCTGGGAGCAGTGGCACTTGCCTGTAATCCCAGGAGCTCGGGAGGCTGAGGCAGGAGGATCACGAGTTCAAAGTCAGCCTCAGCAAAATCAAGGCACTAAGCAACTCAGTGAGACTCTGTCTCTAAATAAAATACCAAATAGGGCTGGGGATGTGGCTCAGTGGTCAAGTGCCCCTGAGTTCAATTCCCTGTATTAAAATAAACCAAAACCCAACCACACTGGAGATTTAGCTCAGTGTAGAGCTCCCTGGGTTTAATCCTCAGGACGGTTAAAAAAAAAAAAAAGATTGGAAGGTGAGAATAGAGAACAGATGGGGGTACTGGGGTGGAGGGCGAGAGGCGGAGCCCATGCTGGGTGTGGAGTACACAGTAGTCACTCACCAGTTCCTGGACACTCCTGGGGTGCTGCTGCTGTAACGCTGTTCAGCGGGAGGAGTCCTTGCTTCCCTGGATGCACGCGGAGGCGAGTGCGGAGTGGAAGGCTTTATTAAAGGGCAGCAGAGAAGACTTCCCCACCCCGGAGGAAGAAAGGGACCCAGAAGGCAGAATCCGTGGAAGGGGAGGTCTTCTCCCTTTTATATCCTGGGTCTTCTTTTGCCCTCCCACATTCCTACTGTGATGGCGGATGCAGGTGGGATCCTCAAAAAGTGGGAAACAGGTGGAGCTATGGGGCGGGTGGGGGGGGAGATCTGGGCAGGAAGGGCCTGGGTGGTTTTCTCCCTGTTTTGCTGAGAGCTACTTCATTAACAGTTCTTTAGGACAGCCCGGGCCTTGTGGAAGTCAATATTTCGATTTCCCAGGTGGTCTTCTGGTTTTCCCTGGCTCAGATTGGACTCCATTTTCATTATGGGACTTGATATTAGACCCAATTTACCCAACTACGCTAACTGCCTATCTTTAAACCTGGCTTCCGGGCTGGGGTGGAAGCCAGGCTTTGCCCAGGTGGGGCCAGTGCTCTGGCCCTGAGCCAGCCCAGCTGTCCTGGACCCTCGGTCACTTCACATCTGGGGGCTTATTTCTAGCTGCCAACCTGACTGGACTGAGAATTCCTGGAGACCCAGCAGGGCATTATTTGGGGGTGCTTCTGTGAGATGTAGCCAGAGGATATGAGCACAGAAGTCTGGGTGGACGAGGCAGGGAAGGTCCACCTCAGTGAAGTGGACCCCCAATTGCCCAGGAGCCAGTACAGGACAAATACCAAAGGCAGCCTGGTCTCCCTCCAGCCGGGCAGCTGACCCTTTGTGCTGCCTGGGACTTCAGAGCCGGGCTCCTGGGCCTTAGCCCAGCACAGTCTCTGGCAGCCCCAGGATCTCAGGCCTTCTGCCTGGGACAGGGATCCCCACCACTGGCCTCTCTGGTCTGAGGCCTTGGGCTCCAGGGAGCAACTCTGTTCCTGTACAGGGTTGGGCTTCCATCTGTTTCTGGGCAGACCTGTCCTGAGCTCCTTGGAGCCTCTGAAGGGATAATGTCTTTTCAGAGGTCATGAGTGGAGACAGGGCTTAAGGTCCTCAGGTGGCTTCAAGACCAGGAAGCCCAAGGCCAGCCTCAGCAACTAATGAGACCCTGTCTCAAAACAAAAAGCGCTGAGGATACAGCTCAGTGGTAAAGAGCCTATGTTTCAAACCCCAGTGCAATAAAAAATGAATCAATAAGCTGGAATTCCATCCAGGTGCGGTGGTGCACACCTGTGATCCCAACAACTTGGAAGTCTGAGGCAGGAGGATTGCAAGTTCAGGGCCAGTCTCAGCCACTTAGGAAGACCGTGTCTCAACATGAGAAACCAAAAGATCTGGGGATGGAGCTCAGTATAGAATGCTGCTGGGTTGAATCCTTAGTCAGAAAACTAATTATGCTCCCTTAATTCTCCTTGCCCCCTTTGGCTCAATGTCTGCATGCATTTATTGCATTAAGCCAAGAGCTGAGGAGTAAGGTGAATGGAGCAGCCACGCCTCACAGAGCTCACAGCTGTTACCCAAGGGTCATGGGACTGAAGGTTCAAATAAAACAGCTGCTGGGAACGCGAGGCTCAGGCTTGCTACTGTGCCTGAGAGGCATTCCTCTAACAGGCAGGCTAGGAGAGGCCGCCTGGAAGATTCTCGCCCCCCAGAGGAAGAACAGAAGGAAAATGGCGCAGGAGAGGAGAGCCGCTTCTCTGAAGCAGCCTGGAGAGGGCTGCCCGTCTTCCCTCCAGGTGACTCTGCTAAGGTGGGACTGCAATAAATCACTGAGTATATCTTAAAGCAAAAGATGGAAGCTTTATTATCAGCTGGTGGTTCGCATCCACCAGCTGGTGGGCCAAGGGGTAGGCTGGACGTGTCATGCCAGATTCGTGGGACCCCAACAGACCTCCAGGAGCCGAATCCGATGCAATCACACAAGAGTCTTTATTGCCAGCTCGAGCCTGGACTCACAACCGTTCCTCATGCAGCGGTCCCAGGAAGCGAGTCCCGGTCCTTTGTCCAGTGAGATTTTATAGGTTTTGGGGGATACTCTATGCGTCACAGCATCACACAGCAAATCATTTCACACCGCAGGAAAGTCAGACAACAACTCTTAACATTGATTAGCACATTCACTGGCGGGAACAAGTTGGGTAGGGGTGATTGGTTAGTACAAGAGGGGGGGTTCCTTTGAACTGATTGGTTTAGGCCACGAGGGGAGTACGTGCTGAACTACATGGTTTCCCAACATGTTATCAACCACCATAAACTACTGGGGGGTCATCTGGCATCCCAGGTATTTCCCTGTCTCATACTGATTGGAGGTTGCTAGGGGGTTGCTATGGGTCCTCACCTAGCCTGACTGAGTCAGGGACACCTGGCACCTCATACCTCTCCTGTTATTTACAGACAAACAACTCAGCAGGGTGGGTATGTGCCTAGGATTGCTCTGTGGGTTTTTCCAAGGACAAGGGTCACGCCCCCTTCCTTAGGACAGGCCTTGAGGTAGAAGCTGCTGTTATTATTTTCAAAAATGGAGTCACATCAGTTTCTCATCCCCCCTTTGTCTGAAAACTTGGGGACCAATCATGGTTCCCTCAGTTGGGGATCAATTTGGGCAGGCCCTACATCTTGGCAGGATTCTCCTTCTGGGTCTAGGGCTTGAGAGTGGGTACGCAGAACCATCATCTGAACTGTGTCTACTCTGTCCTTGACGAAAGCCACTAGCTTGTTAAGAATACATGGGCCAAAGGTCAAGACTAGAAGTAATATCACGAGTGGCCCTATTAAGGGGGACACTAGGGTTGCCAACCAGGGGGTCCTGTTTACAGTGACTCAAACCATCCCTGAGAGTCTTCTCTTTCTCCCTTCCTCTTAGCTAGTCCTTCTTGAACTTTTGTTAGGGAATGGTCAACAGAAAAGCAACATTCCTCTTTTAAGGCAGCATATAGTCCCCCTTGGTGCCCAAACACCAGGTCCAACCCTCTCCGATTTTGGAGTACATCTTCCGATAGGGGAGTTAGGGTCTCTTGCAAATGGGCCATGGATTTTCCCAGCTCTTGAATGTCTAAGTCCACCGCTTCTCGTAAGCCGTTGTAGGACTGCTTGGGGGTGATCATGGAAGCTACTCCTGTCCCTACTCTGGCTAGACCCAGCAGTGTTCCAATTGTGGTTGGAACTACAGTTATTGGCTCTGAGTGTTCTGGGAAGCCCTTCCTCGTGGGCTAGCAGAACTTCATCATTAGAGTGAAGAGTTCTCTTAGGCACTACCTACACCGGTACGCAAAGGGACTTAGTTTGGTTCAGGACTTGGGTGAGGATGCAGGGAGTGAGACCCACCACTGGGGTCAAGCAAGCCCACCATATGTTTTCAGGTGGAACCAAGTACTGGGGCGATGAAACGTGGGCTCCCAAAAGGGTATTGTTTCACAGTGGGGAAGGGATTGGCTCCTCCGTCCCCGTAACACAAGTGCCTTGACCCGTTATCTGTTGAAGTGTTAGGCGGGAGGTGGAGGGGGTCCACCTACACGGGAAATCCTGTTACTCTTGGTATAGTTCCCAGTGGCTGCTATCCCCTCATGAAAGGGAGGTCTAGCAGTGTGACCAAACCAGCCGTCAGTGGTCATTTTAGGCTTGGCTTCATTAAGTAGGCGCACTGACCCTTCAAGAGGCCAAAAAGGGTGTGTCCCTGCACTTCCGGGGGAGCTGGGGAGCTGATGGCCTGCAGCTGGTAGTGACTGAGGCTCTCGGTGTTACAGACTGAATGACTGGGGGCTCAGTAGGTTTCAGGGTGCTAACACTGCGTCGGACCCACGGGTTTCACGTATGTGGGTGTGACAAGCAATCTTAAAGTAAACAGTCATCCCTGATCATACCCCGACTGGTACAACCTCAATCCCCCGGTGCACCCAGCCTCCCACTGACTGAACTCTTCTCCAGCCTCTGTAACCTGAACAGAAACTGGGTTGCATAAAAATGAGGCGCAGGCCCCGAACCTAGGGTGTAAGCTTTTTCGGGGGAGTACACCCCGTTTGACTGAGATAAGATCATCCATTACAGGTGGGGGCCAGGCTATTGACCCCCATACTCTCACATCCCCATGTCTGGCAGTAAAACTGGTCTATTCCCCCACATTTACGACCTTGTGAGCTACTCCTTCCACCTCCGGGGCACACGTAGAAGGGCGTGCCCTGTAAGTCTGCCCTATTCAGTCGGTGCCCACATCCAGGGCCTCTTGACTTGACTGGGGGCAGGTGCATCTCCCCTAGTGGGACCGCATTCTGGCTGGCCTTTAAGCCCAGCTCCAATCTCGAATGTCCCAGCTACCTATGGCCAATCGGCCTAGATCCAACTGTAATGTTGGCAGCCTTGACCTCTAGGGCTTCCCAGGGAGGTGGAGTTGAGAGCATCCCCTGTTCCCGTGTTAATTATTAGCCAAGTTCAGTTATAGGGCTGATGTGGGTTCTGATTCTGCGTTAAAGTCTCACTAAAATGCATCTCTCCTATAAAAAACATGATCATCATTTTCAAAAAAGAATAACGTGATGACAAAAACCTACAGCTAACAGCCCCTGCTGGAAGTCAAGCAGTTGGCATACGGCACCCTGACCTATTGTTCTCTACATTTAAGCTTAAGCTTAAAGGGATCTTCCCTATTTTTGACCACTTGCCACTCTGGCTGATCTGGAATAAAGTCCCTCACCACAGTACGGGGGTCCGAAGGCCTGGCGTGGGTGTAATGGATCCAAGCTTCGATCCCCTCGACCTTGAGGGCAGTGGGAGTGGTCAGCACCCCTATGTAGGGTCCTTTCCAGCGTGGTTCCAGGTTTCCTCGCCGATGCCTCTCGACCAACACCCAGTCTCCTGGCCTGAAGTGGTGAGGATCCAGAGGTGGTCCCGCCTCACAGAGGGCCTTCAGTCGTGGCCACACATCTTGGTGGGCCTGCTGCAGGGCCCTGAGGGATTGTAAAAGCTGGTGATCATCAAATTCAGTTAGCAAGTCAGACTGCAAATAATTAGGAATCAAAGGGACGCTATTCCAAACATGATTTCAAAAGGGGCGAGTCCTATTCTATATGGCGAGTTCCGTACTCTCTCAGGGCATAGGGAAGGAGAGCCACCCGGTCACCGCCAGTCTCCATGGACAATTTAGGTAGGGTCTCTTTTAGAGCCTATCATCCTCTCTAATGTCCTGAACTTTGGGGTCTATATGCGCAATGTAGTTTCCAACCGGTCCCCAAAACATTAGCCAAGCTCTGAATTACCTTGGAAACAAAAGCTGGTCCGTTGTCTGACCCTGTCATCACTGGGAGGCCACACCTGGGCAGCATGTCTTCCAGCAGCTTCTTCGCCACCATCAGTGCTGTCTCATGCTTGGTGGGAAATGCTTCAACCATCCTGAAAGAGTCTGTAAAAACTAACAGATATTCATAACCACATTTTCCTGGTTTTACCTCAGTGAAATCCACTTCCCCAAAGGAGTGTTCCAGGCCAACTGGCAGGGCCTCAGCACCTCCAATTCCAACAGACGCCGGATGTGGGGTGTCATCCCCACTCTGGCTACCATGGACATGGGGTCCTGTCGAACCCTGACGGGTCTGCGCCAGGTTTTGACTCAGTAAAGATCGCAGGCCTCTGCTCTTGTAGTCCCATCCCGAGGTCTCCACCCAAGCCCCAGGGTAGGACTGCAGCCTGTCATCTATGGGTGCCGGCTGCTCGAGAGGCTGGTATTCATCCTCCAGGGCAAGAGTTAATACCTGGATGGGGCGCCCTCCAGAGTCTGATACTGAGATGCCCTCAGGTTGGAAGTGAATCTGAGCCCCAATTTTAGTAAGCAAGTCTCTTCCCAGTAAGGGGAATCACCATGAATGAGTGGGATACCTGGCCCACGCCCAGGTCCACTGTCCTTCCGGTAGTCCGTGAATATTGGCTCCTTCCAGTCGCTCCCTGTACCCAGGATGTCTTTCCTGATAACTTTCCCTGGGGTTTCAATAGGACTGAATGCTGAGCTCCAGGGTCCACCAGAAAGTCTATCTGAGTCCCCTCCACCTTAAGAGTCACCCTGGGTTCGAGGAGGGGAGCTGAATCCCGTCCCCCTAGTCACTATCTGGGTTGTTCATAGTTAGAACTGGGCGAGGGTGGCCCCCTTCTCCTTGGCCCCTAAACTTTTTGGGACAGTCCTTGAGCCAGTGCCCTATTCCTTGGTTCTTTGGCAGATCCCGACTCCCTCTAGGAGGGCTCCTCTTACCCCCTGGCGGTCCTCAAGTCCTGGGGGAGTCACTGCCGCTGATCGCTGTTACCAGGACTCGGTCGTCTCCCCGGTGGCCTTCACTTGTCTGTCTTCTGGCGAGTCCCGGTTGTCGTACATTTTCTGGGCTATGGCTAGCAAGGCCTGCAAGGTCTTCCCTTCCCAATCCTGCAGCTTCGGTAACTCTCTTCCAATGTCCGGCGCTGACTGCTTTACAAAGGCCACCACTCTGCCCCTCGGTTTCCTTCCGTTTCTGGACTGTCTAAAGGCCCCCAGTAACCTCTCTGAACACCCGGCTGAGGTCCCTCTATACGTGGGCCAAGTGGGAAGGTTTTCCAGCTGCCGCTCGGAGCCGGCCATTAGGGTGTGGCGTGGGCCCGAGCCTCTCCCTGCTTGGCGGTCCTGGAGTCCGGTCCTGGCCTGGGCGGCTCCGGGGAAAGGTGGTGTCGTGTTGATTGTATCCGGATCGGTCGTGGGCCCCACCATCTGGACGCGCCCTCTCCGGGGTCTGCAGAGTACGAGCACTGTGGACGGTCATCGCTGGTGGCCTGGTGGGTGGAGGACGCTGTCCCTCTGATGGGTTCTCTGGGAACCTAGCATTCTGGTTTCTCCAGTTATACAACGGCCAGTGGTGAAGGGGCCGAATCCCTGCCTCGTCCGGGGGTCCTGCCGCCCGAGAGGCGACACCGTGGCGCTGCGCGTGAGTCCGCCCGGTGCAGCCGCGGGTTCCAGGCTGCCGGACCCTCTGCTGGTGCCGGGGTCTCTCCTCGGCCACCTACACAGGGGCAGGGTAGGGATGGGACGGGGATCAGGGACCAGGGGCAGGGTGGGGATGGGACGGGCATCAGGGGGGCGGGGGCTGGTCCGGTGGCGGAGTTCCTGGTCCAAGCTGCTCAGCAGGATCCGGTAAAGGGTTCTGGGGCTGGGGCAGGGGCGAGGGGCGCTGGCCGCCACAGCCCATTGCCTCCTTAAGCGCCAGGACCTTTGAAGAGTTTCTCTGCAAAAAAGGAACAAGCCAGGAAGGGGGGTTTCGGACTAAATCCTGCCAGACCAGGATGTACGGCACCTGGTCCCCGTCCAGAGCTACCTGGGAGAAAAATGTGGGTTTTAACAAGAAGTATAGTTTCTGAGTCAAAAGTGCCACTAGGTGGCCATCCAACGCCAAAAGAAGGCCATTCAGAAGTACAAAGGGTCCGAAGTTTTCTTTTTTTTACCACAACACTCAAATTTCGCCCCTTTCCCTAACCTCATCAAAATGAGACACTAGCAAAGAAAGGGGGGTAGTCTGAGTCTGTCCCATTTTGTCTGGCATCAGTCCAACGTAAAACAATGCTGGCACACTTAACAGAGAGACAGACGCAAGGACACAGATGCCCTTTTCAGACCTGTGGTGCTGGTCCCAAGCCAACTGGGGCTTTCCCCTCAGACAAACAGATTGGGGGAGTATCCCCCTCAGATTGGCTCTGAACCCCAGATTGGGGGAGTATCCCCTTCAGATTGGGTCTGACGACCCCAGATTGGGGGAGTATCCCCTTCAGATTGGGTCTGACGACCCCAGATTGGGGGAGTATCCCCCTCAAATTGGGTCTGACGACTCCAGATTGGGGGAGTATCCCCCTCATATTGGGGTCTGGGATGTCTCCCAGGAGCCCCGGCTGGTGACCCTATGTCAAGGCCAGTTGCCAGCCCAGAATACAGATTCTACGGGCCGTAGTCAGAACAAAGCAGACAACAGACACATAAACAACAAGACTCACCGGTGTTAGACTCTCCGGTTCGGGGGTTCTGGGGCCTGGGGGATCCCGGACGAGCCCCCAGATGTAATGCCAGATTTGTGGGACCCGAATAGATCTCCAGGAGCCGAATCTGATGCAATCACACAACTTTATTGCCAGCTCGAGCCTGGACTCACAACTGTTCCCAACACAGCGGTCCCAGGGAGTGAGTCCCGGTCCTTTGTTCAGTGAGATTTTATAGGTTTTGGGGGATACTCTATGCGTCACAGCATCACACAGCAAATCATTCCACACTGCGGGAAAGTCAGACAACAACTTTTAACATTGATTAGCACATTCAGTGGCGGGAACAAGATGGGTAAAGGTGATTGGTTAGTACAAGAGGGGGGGTTCCTTTGAACTGATTGGTTTAGGCCACGAGGGGTGTTCGTGCTGAACTACATGGTTTCCCAACATGTTATCAACCACCATAAACTACTGGGGGGTCATCAGGCATCCCAGGTATTCTCCCTGTCTCATGCTGATTGGTGTCTGCTAGGGGGTTGCTATGGGTCCTCACCTAGCCTGACTGAGTCAGGGACACCTGGTTCTGCAGATCTCTCCTGTTATTTGTAGACAAACACCTCAGCAGGGTGGGTATGTGCTTAGGGGTGCTCTGTGGGTCTTTCCAAGGACAAGGGCCACGCCCCCTTCCTTAGGACAGGCCTTGAGATAGAAGCTGCTGTTATTTATTTTCAAAAATGGAGTCACATCAGTTTCTTAGAAGTCTACACCCTCGACACCCTCCTGGGGTTTGAGTCCCCCTTTTATAGTCCTAAACCACATTAATCATAAGTGGCTGTTGCTATGATTCAAACCCCATAAACAAATGTCATGGGATCTAAAATCATTAGCAGAAAAGGGACTGGGCCAAAACATCCCTAGTTGACTACAAGTTAAAGAACGGTTACTAACATCTAGACCATCAGTCTCTGACAGGGTACGTTGTCCACGAAAAAATGGGAACCAAAGAACAATTTTACATTGTATAAGAATTGCCATTTTGAGGGGCTGAGGTTGTGGCTCGGTGTAGAGCACTCACCTAGCACATGTGAGGCCCTGGGTTCGATCCTCAGCACCTCATAAAAATAAATACATAAAATAAAGGTATTGTGTCCAACTACAATTCAAAAATAAATATTAAAAAAGAATTGCCATTTTAACTTTAAATTCTAAACCAAGGAGTGGGATAGCGTCAAATGGTGGTTCCATTCCCAGTTTTCTGAGGAATCTCTATGCTTAGTGGTTGCACCAATTTGCAGTCCCACCAGCAGTGTATGAGTGTACCCTTTTCCCCACATCCTCACCAACACTTACTGTTACCTGTATTCTTGATGACTGCCATTCTGACAGGGGTGAGATGAAATCTTAGAGTAGTTTTGATTTGCAGTTCTCTAATTGCTAGAGATGTTGAACACTTTTTCCTATATTTGTTGATCAATTGTATTTCTTCTGTGAAGTATCTGTTCAGTTCCTTAGCCCATTTATTGATTGGGTTATTTGTTTTTTTTGGTGTTAAGTTTTTTTGAGATTATTTTAAACCATGACACAAAGAAAAGACCACAGACTCCAATTTTTTTTATGACTTTATTTTATTTTTTTATATGTGGTGCTGAGGATCGATCCCAGGGCCTTGCATGTGCGAAGCGAGCGCTTTACTGCTGAGCCATAACCCCAGTTCCTCCAATTTTAAATCAAATTAAAGCAAGCTTGTATTTGTGTACACTGGAATTGGCCAGGACTATCTCTCCCCAAGACCCTGGGCTAGAGGACAGTACCCCAGCTCTCTGGGAGCATAGGTTTATAGCACAGAAAGTTGTGAAGGGGGGGTGTCTTGAGAACTTACAGATAACAGGATTTTGACAAGCGT
The DNA here is from genome assembly GCF_047511675.1 of Marmota flaviventris. Taxonomy (NCBI): domain Eukaryota; kingdom Metazoa; phylum Chordata; class Mammalia; order Rodentia; family Sciuridae; genus Marmota; species Marmota flaviventris. Next base: position 1,867,950 of record NC_092515.1, on the reverse strand, counting down.
AATACAAAGGCAGATAGTAGGTTAATTATCTACATGGCTTAACATTTCAAGGTAGTGAATAAATTTAGATCCCAACATCAGAATTTATGAGATGCCACTGAGGTTTCAGAGAGGGTTGTTATCTGGTCAGGGGGAGCCAGGCATGGGTGAGTTCAAGGCCTGGGCAGGCATTCCGGACAAGTTTAGAAATTGAGTAATTTATAGTAAAACAGAAATTAACATTTCATGACTTTGTGATGAGATGGCTCCCAATCTTTTTTCTTTTTTTTTTTAAAGAGAGAGAGAGAGAATTTTAATATTTATTTTTTAGTTTTCGGCGGCAGACACAACATCTCTGTTTGTATGTGGTGCTGAGGATCGAACTCGGGCCACACGCATGCCAGGCGAGTGCGCTACCACTTGAGCCACATCTCCAGACCGGCTCCCAATCTTAAGGTGGAATTAGGCTGGGTTCATCAATTATCCTAGATATCCTAGAGATTAATGCTTTATCGGAGATGCACATGGTAAAGATTTTCTCCCAATCTGTAGGTTCTCTCCTCCAGTTATTGTTTCGTTTTCTGAGAAGAGACTTTTTAATTTGAATCCATCCCATTTATTGATTCTTTTTTTTTTTTAAAGAGAGAGAGAGAAAGAGAGAATTTTAATATTTATTTTTTAGTTTTCGGTGGACACAACATCTTTGTTTGTATGTGGTGCTGAGGATCGAACCCGGGCCGCACACATGCCAGGTGAGCGCGCTACCGCTTGAGCCACATCCCCAGCCCAAAGTTTGGCTCTCTTTTTTCTTTTTTTGCAGTGCTAGGGATTGAACCCATAGCCTTGTGCATGGGAGGCAAGCACTCTACCAACTGAGCTATATCCCCAGCCCCCATTATTGATTCTTGATTTTACTCCTTGCACTTTAGGAGTCTTGTTAAGGAAGTCAGGGCCTAGGCTGATGTGGTGAGGATTTGAGCCTATTTGTTCTTCTATTAGGTGCAGGGTTTGTGTTCTAGTCTTTGATCCACACTGAGTTGACTCCATAGAACTGGAAAAAAAACAAAAACATATATATATTTAAGCTGGGCACAGTGACGCACTCCTATAATCCCAGTGGTTCAGGAGCCCGAGGCAGGAGGATAGGGAGTTCAAAGCCAGCCTCAGTAAAAGCGAAGCACTAAGCAACTCAGTGAGACCCTGTCTCTAAATAAAATACACAATGTGGCTCAGTGGTTGAGTGCCCTAAATTCAATCCCTGGTATCCCTGCCCAATGTAAGTGTGTGTGTGTGTGTGTGTGTGTGTGTGTGAAGTTACACGAGTTGAATCTTTAAAGAAAAGAAGAGGCAATTCAGGAGAGAAATCAAACGCGAAACCCCACATGGCCATCACCACATGGCTTCTCCAACCTGGGCCTCTTCACCGCCATCTTTCTTTTCTTTGCTACTGGGGACTGAACCCAGGGGTGCTTAACCTCTGAGCCGCACCCCCAGCCCTTTTTTATTTTCCACTTAAAGGCAGGGTCTCACTAAGTTGCTGAGGCTGGCTTTGAACTTGTGATCCTCCTGCCTCAGTCAGGGCAGTGGAATTACAGGTGTGGCCACTGTGCACAGCACATGATCCCTGTCATTGTGACCCCCATCACCTCCATCTCCCTCACCTCCACCAGCACCTCCACTTCCAACAGGAGCTGAGATTAAGCTGCTTGCTGTGGCCACACAGGGGGTCTAGACAGAGCCAAGTGATCCTGGGCGACACAGTCCTTACCTGGAAGCTGACCCACCTTTACCCTGCTATGGGGGACCCCGTGGCCCCTCTTAGAGACTGTCTTTAAGACAGAAATCAAGACACAGCTTTGTAACTGGGAGCCCTGGCCGGCTGAGGCGGGTTTAGATGGTCGTGGTCAGGGCAGGAGGGTGTGGGTGAGGGAGGGTGCCTACGACCAACAACCACCAAGATCTTGCAGGAAAAGAGATCTTGAGTCTCCTGGCTCAGGCTCGCTGGGCAAACTGAGCCCACCTGCCCGTGGACACAACTGGGCCCTCTCTAGCCTAGACCAGGATGGCTGGCCGGCAGCAGGGGGCGGGCCACGGAGGAGGCATGCGGGACTCCGCCTGCACCCGGCAGCCACCCCCTGCTGCAGAGGGCCTGGAGGAGGGGCTGATCAGGTGGGGAGTGGGACCCCAGCAGAGGCTCCTGGGGCCGAGGCGCTGGATGGGCCTCAGGGAAGGTGGGGACGCCCAGCGCGGTAGGTGGCCAGGGTCAGTGGAGGGAAGGGGGCGGAGCAGATCCCTGAGGAGCAGCTGTGGACCCACCCCGGCGGGTCCAGCGACCCCTCTGTCCAGACCACCTGTTCCAGAGCAGCCTTCAGGGTCTCGATGCACAAACGCTCCTCCTTAAGGTGCACGGAGCCGCTGCCCTGGGAAGCCGCGTGCGGGGGGTCAGCTATTCTGACCGGGAGCGGGGAGGTTCTGGCTGCCAGGCTCCAGACCGCCCTCACTGGTAGCCTGAGGCGGTTTGCAGAAGCCGGATCGTGCCTGTCATCGGGGAGCACCCCCTGCAAAGCCTGAGGGAGCACCCCGAACTCCGGGGCGCACGCTCCTCCCCACCGGAGAAGCGCCGGCCTCTGAGCGGCCCCAGACTGGGTAAGGAGCCTCTCCCTGCCCCTCCGTCTCAGCGCCCCTGGAGGGGCTGGGGCGCCTGAGGTGCCAGGAGGAGGGGTGCGGAGGTCCCGCCCGGTCAGGGAGGATGAGCTGCTGCGAAGAGCAGGTCCTTGACGGAGACCAAGCTCTGCGCACCCTCCCTGGACCCCCCCTCCCCGCGGTCCCCAGCTCTCCGCTGGTGGAGAGGACAGGCATTTGCAGGAGGAACTGGGGCTCCTGGTTCTTCCCTAAAATGGAAGCCGGACTTGGGACCTGCGGGTGTTGGAGGAGGAGTAACGACGGCCCTGAAGGCAGAGGGCTGTGGTTCAGACTGGGCAGGGTCCTCGGTCCTGATCGTGAGACTCCCACAACCTGGGGAGGGGGGTGCAAACATCCGTGGCAATACAGGGTCCCACGGGGAGAAGGAAGGGTTGATGCCAACCTGGGCGTGGGGGCACATGCCTGTATTCCAGGGGCCTGAAGCAGGAGGATTGCTAGTTCGAGGCCAGCCTCAGCAACTCAGCGAGGACCTTTCTCAATATTAAAAGGTGTGTGTCTGGGAGGGGGGGGGTGCTGTTGGGGATTTAGCTCCGTGGTAAATTGTCCCTGGGTTAGATTGCCACTACCAAGAAAATAATTTGAGACCCGTGGTATGGCAGTCTGGATGGTTGGTTTTTTGGAGGGACGATAGCCAGGGTTGTGCTGGGCAAGTCCTTTACCACTGAGCTACATCCCCAGCCTTTTGATTTTGTATTTTGAGTCAGACACTCACTGGGTTGCCCCCTGACCTCAGTGCGCCTGCCTCAGTCTCCTGAGTCGTGGGACCACAGATGCACCCTCATGCCTGACCTGGCTGGTCGGCTTGAAGTAATCTTTACAGTTGAAGCCTTCTCGAATGTCCTGACTTGATGCTCCATCCCCTGGAATCGTGGGTAGTGGACAACGCTTGCTTTGGGTGACCCCAGGAGCAGTGCTAGGGAGGGAGGGTCCCCTGGGGGCCGCTGTGAGGAAGGGCAGGTGCTGACAGGAGGCACCAGGGAGCCCACACTGGGTGGAGCCTGGGGGCTGCCCCATGAGCCCCTGGTGTGGGGCTCAGGGGGGCTCCTGTGAGCTGCCTGTGGCAGAGAGCTGGGACTGGAGGCAGCTGCAGGAGACGAGTGCCTTCAGGAAGGAGGAGGGGTGTTTAGGGAAGAGGTTTAGGACAGCTGAGGCTTTGCCAAATGTGGTCAAGTGTGCATGACGACCAATGCAGGGCTTCAGCCATTTGTAAGACCAGCCATGGCTTCAACGGGCTGCTGTGCTGTGTGGGCCTGGCCACCACCGGGCTCCAGAACTTGCTTGACATCTCCAACCAAAACTCCCTTCCCGTCAAACTTCAGCTCCTTCCCTGCACCCGCCCTCTGCCCTCCCTTCTGGCTCTGTTCCTGGTCTGCTGTGAGGGAGGTGCTCTGCACAGGTCCTTCAGGTCTGGCTCACCTCACCAGCAGGGCAGTTACCGCTCACCCTGTCGCAGGGAGTCAGGATTTCCTTCCCCATCAGGGCTGCTTAACGCTCCCTTGCTGGGAGGTACCACGTGTGCCACCCCCCGCCCACTGAGGGGCCCAGAGGTTGCTTCCAGGCCCTGGTGGTGTGAGCAGTGCTGCTGTGGATGTCCGTGTGCAGACGGAACAGCTGGTGCGGGATGAAGTGACGGTGCACTTTGTTTTCAAGCTGTCAGGAGAGGGCAGGTGTGCAGACAAGGAGGTGTGGAATGTCATGGTGCCCTGAGCATGTGCGTGACGGGAGGCGTGGGTCTGAGTTACCTGTGGGCAAACTGCACGGGATCCATGAGATCGCCCCAGGATTCAAATAGGCGTGTGGGGCTAAGTGCTGCCAGGTGGAGTGGGGGCTGGATCCTGCTGGCAGAGGCCCTGAGGCCCAGGAGGGGAGGGTCTACTGGAGGATCAGGGCCTGCTCTTGGCCTCTGCCCTAGTGGGTGTCCGTCTCCCAACAGGGGGCTTCCTGTGCAACTCTGTGTCCTCCAGAGGTGGGTGTCCATCTCTTAACAGGGGTGCTTCCATGGACCTCACTCAATATGGACTGTGGCGCACACAATGGGCGTGAAAGTGCACACAGTTGGTGCTCCATGTAAGATCACATAATTTCACTGTCCCCTTCTTTGAACATTTAGGGTTCTCCCCTTTGAAATGTCCTCTAAATCCCTGCACTGCTCAGTCCTGCATGCGTGCAGATCTCCACAGGTGTGCGAGTGCTACTTGGGAGGGACACTAGGAAGGGAGATTGCAGGTTGAGGAAAAGCTGCCCTCTGCTTCCACTCTGACGCCAGGCTTCCATCCTAAAGTGCAGGTATCCACGTCTTCCTCACTCACTTCTGTCCTGGGCCAGATTCCAGCCCTTGTGCCTTGGGCTCCCTCATTTCACCACACTTCCCACAAGCTGCTGTGAAATGCTCGGCCTTCTGGTATTCAAATCAGGGTGGCAGTGGATGCCTAGGAGGTTTTCTCTATTTAAGAGCCACTGAGACTTTTTCCTGTTTTAGTGCAGGGGACTGAGCCTGGGGGGATCTGGGACTGGGCCACATCTCTAGCCCTTTTCATTTTTTATTTTGAGACAGGGTCACGCCAAGTTGCCCAATTTGACCTTGCACCTGCCATCCTCCAGCCCCAGCCTCCCAAGTGGCGGGGATTACAGGCGTGCACCACGACACCTCGAAGTCCATCTGTTCTTTCTTAATAGTTTCATGTTGCTGAATGTTATTAAAGCGAACATTAAAAACGAGCTTCCCATGCTTCTGTGAGTTTTATTTTACTACAAGTGAGAAGAGAGACCCTGGCTTCTGATTTAGAATGTGTTTCCCTGGAGATTTCCTGTGTGGTCCACGTGGAACCAAGTTCAGGAAGCGCACGGTGGGTCTGAGTGGGTCAGACACACCTGACTGACACCCAGAGCCTTTCCTTCACAAACGTGGAGTGCGCCCCGGGTATCACTCTGTGAACTCCTGCAGGTCCACATGATGGTCGCGTTCTCGAGTTTTCTATCACGCACTTCCTTTCTTAACTTTTGTGCACTGATACGTGAAACAATCTACGTATGGGCAGGGTATGGATGCTGTGTTGATGACATACATGGTGTGATTTTTAATCTCCTCAAACATTTTTTAATGGCAAAAGCCTTCCAACTCCTTTCTTCAGCTCTTTAGAAAGGCACGGGGCGTTACCCCTCTCCACTTGCCTCAGTGGGCAGAAGCCCGCAGGCTCCTGACTCCCACCAGCTCTAACTCGGCCCCCACTGTGGCCGCTCCCGTGCCCCAGCCTCTGATAGCCACTGCTCTCCCCTCAGCTTGGAGAGGTCAGCAGCTCAGATTCCTCCTGAGTGTGGTGCAGACCGTCTCTCCGGGCCTGCTCTACCTCCCTGGACGGGAGGGTGTCCAGCTGCCCTTACGCCGTCGGAACCCACAGAGCTGCGTTCTGCAGGCCAGGTGGTATTGGGTGCTGTGTGGGTACCATGTTTCTTAGCCCATCCGTCGGTGGCCAGCAGGTGGCTTTGTCCTTGGCGACGGTGGACAGTGCTGGGGTGGCCACAGGCTCAGTGGTCCTCGGACAGGCGGGCCGCATGTCCTCTGGAGGCACCCCCAGGGTGAGGCTGCTGACCCCAGGGGTTCTGCTCTGCTTTCTTGGGGACCTCCCCAGCACAGCCAGGGCCCCGTCCCCCGCCTGGCCTGCTGTGGCTATCTTGTCTTCGTCCTCCTTCTGTGGTTGTAAACGGACACGAGGCCTTTATTTCCGAGGTTGATTTTATGTGGTGCCAGGGATCAAACCGAGTTCCTCGCCCATGCCAGGAAGTGCCCTGCCCGGAGCCCCAGCCCCAGGCCCAGCCCTGGTCTCCGGAGCCTGGTTAGTAGCCCTTCTTACGGGCTGAGGTGACCTCGCTGTGACCATGAGCATTTCCCTCGTGGTTAGTGACGCTGAGACCACACCACACAGCTCCTCAGGATTCCCTCGGAGCCCAACTGCCACCACGGCCTTCCCACAAGCCTCGCAACCCGCCTCCTCCTGCTCTTGAGGCCGATTGGCTGGGTCGTGTGGGCGGAGCCAAAAAGTCCCCCAATGAGCAGCTCCGTGGTCTGAAAGGGCGGGGAAACAGCCCAATGAGCATCGCCGCAGAGGAGCCAATCAGCTGGCAGCTGGAAGTTTGCTGGGGCCCTTTCGGCTGTGGCTCTCAACAGTCAGTGATGCTGAGAATTTATGTCCCTGTTGGCCATCTGTATCTTTTCTTGGGACAAATGTCTGTTGCCCATTTTGGGGGGGGATATCAGGGATTGAACTTGGGGCACTCAACCACTGAGCCCCATCCACAGCCATATTTTGTAATTTATTTACAGACAGGGTCTCACTGAGTTGCTTAGGGCCTCACTGTTGCTGAGGCTGGCTTTGAACTTGGGATCCTCCTGTCCCAGCCTCCGGAGCCACAGGGATGACAGGCGTGGGCCACCACGCCTGGCCTGTTACCCATTTTTAACTGGTGTTTCTGCTACTGACTTCGCAGCCCCTGACCGGTGGCGGGCACCAGTCTTGTAGGACGTCGCCTCTCTGTGTGTGTTTTCCAGTTGGGGAACCTTCACTCCACTGATCATTTCCTCTGCCCTGCAGAAGCCTTGCTGGATGGAATCCCACTTTTCTGTTTGTTTTGCTCCCATGTTCGGGGATCTTATCCAGAAATCCTGCCCAATCCAGTCCTGATGTACTTAACCTAGGTTTTCTTGCAGCAGTTTTGGTCTCAGATCCTTCATGAAGTTTTTAATCAATTTTGAGTTGATTATATCCAATTTCCCCAGCATAGTTTATTGAAATACTGATCGTTTTCCGATGCCTGTTCTCGGGAACTGTGTCAGGGAAGCCGGCTGTGGTGCGAGGGTTTATTTCTGGTGCTCTACTCTATTCCACAGGTCTCTCTATGCCAGTACCATCCTGTTTTATACTAGAACTAGTATAATTTGAATTTGGGTTGTATAATGCCTCCAGAGTTAGTCTCAGGATTTATTTCTTTACTTTCTTTCTTTTTTTTTTTTTTTGTCATTTGGAGTGTTTTGTGGTTCTATATAAATTTCAAGGTTTTTTAGTTCTATGAAAAAGTCATTGAGCTGGACACCACTGTGACTTGGGAGGCTGAGGCAGGAGCATTGCAAGTTTGAGGCTAGCCTTGGCAATTTAGTGAGGTCCTAAGCAATTTAGACCTTGTCTAAATTGAAGAGCTGGGAAGGTGGCTTAGTAAGTGTCCTTGGGTTCAGTCTGTGGTACCAAAAAAAAAAAAAAAAAGTCATTGACATTTTGCTAGGGATTGCAGAGAATCTACAGACCTCTTTGGGTCGTGTGAATATTTTAAAAGTTTCTTCAATTCATGAACATGGGATATCTTTTTTCCATTATCTTTTATTTATTTCTTAGTAAATGTTGTATAATTTCATAGTAGAGCCCTTTCACCTGTTTAGTTAAATTTATTCCTAGATATTACGTAGTTATTGTAAATGGGATTGCATTCTTGATTTTTTTCCCAGAGAATTCAGTATTGGCATTCAGCAACACTATTGATTTCTGTATCCTGCAATTTTGCTGAAAACATTCTAAAACTTTGGGGGTTTTCTACATAAAACATTGCATTACCTGCCCAGAGTGACATCTGACTTGTCATTGGATGCTCTTATTTCTCTAGCTTGACTGCCCTGGCTAGAACCTGCAGGGCCTCGCTGGATAAAGATGGCAGGGGGCTCCCCTGTCTTCCCCAGCCTGGGAAGGCTTCCAGGCTTTCCCTGGTGGTGTGCTGCTGGCTGTGGGTGTGCAGGTCGGGCCTTCGTCACGGGCCATGTGGTTTGTAGAGGCACATGTCAGGCGCTTGGCCCTGCATGTGCCTCTACAAGTGTCAGCTGTGGGCCTTCCATTGATGCCTTCCTCCACACTGAGCCGATTTGAGGGTCTCACTTCCTTCCTGTCCCCAGCAGCCTTTCTGGCAGACGCTGCCCCTCCTGGAAGCAGCAGCAGGTGTCCTCCTGAGTCAGTGTGGACTCCCACAGCCCAGGGGTTGAATTACCTGACCTGCCCTTGTAGCCCTGCCCCTCTTGACCTTTTTTGGATGGAATTTTCTAAAGAATGAGGGTCCCCCCAGTAAAAGTTCACTTTTGAAAGTGCTCCCTCTCTCGCTGGCCTCTGGTGACATTCCTCAGTGTCCCATTTGGGGAGCTTGAGGCCAAGAGTGGAGGAGCCGTCCTGAAGCCTGATTTAAAGGTGTGTGTCTGTTTTATTTGGCGTCCTATTAAATTCACATGAGCGACCTTTAGTTTAGCCCCTGTGCTGGTCGGGTGGACTGCTCTCCACTTACATGGGACATTCTACTTTCCCAATCATCCTTTCATGATGTTCAGCCCCCTCCCCCCTTTATTGTGGTGAAATATGCACAACATCCCTTGTTGTTGTTGAGACAGGGTCTTGCCAACCTGCTGGGGCTGGCCTTGAACTCTCCAGCCTCTTGCCTCAGCTTCCCGAGTCCCTGGGAGGACAGGTGTGCACCATTTTGAAGTGCACATCTGTGCTCACAGGATACACTAACAGTGAAGGGGGCTTGCAGCATCGTGTCCACAGCGTGGTCTTGGTAAGGCATGAAAAGCTCAGTGCGGTCACTGATGGACGCAGCTGAGCACAGGACAGGTGCTGGAGGCTGTGCACCCATCTCACGACAGGGCTGCCTGAGGCTCAGGGACAGGGAGGGACAGGTTGGTTTGCCTCTACTTGTAGTGTGAGGTGGAAGGACTGTGTGGAAAGGTGTTTTCAGAAAGCCTTTGTCAGGAGAGAGAAGAAAAGAGCCCCTAGACCCCAAGAAGAACTGTCAGGAAGGCGGTCAGTGTGGCCAGCGCCTTCCCAAGTCACCTGAGAGGCGGCCACATGTAACCCGCGCTCCTGCTTCTCATTCAGCAGTCACACATTCCATCTCAGGGTTTCCCAAGTGCTTTAAGATAGGATAGTTTATTGGGTTTTGAAAATGTCCTTGGAGACAGACCCTCTCACTAAATCTTCTACCCTTTCAGCTCTTCTCCAAGGCCACAGAACAAATTAAAGATCCTACCCTGCAGGACACAAGGGAAGGAGCTCAGTGCCTCAGGGAGGGGACACCTCTGTGCCAGGCCCCGCTGTCCCCTGCACTTGTCCCCAGGAGGGGGCGGGAATCAGGGTGGCGGGGATGGGCTTGCAGCCTGGTTCCCCATGGGTGCTCCGTCACTAATCCATGGAGATCTCGCAGGGAAGTGGGTTTTCCTGTCTCAAGTCGAACCAGAAACCTTCCTCTGTTGAAGCCCTGCTCACTCTGCAAAACAGAAAAGAGCCCTGTGTCAGTCACACTGAAAATCTCACCTTTGTCCCTAATTTCCTCCAGGCAGAGTGCAGAGATCCTGGCGATGCTCCAAGGGACAGACGCCCCGTGATGAGAGGAGGTGGCTGGTGAGTGTTCAACACCTGGACTCCACCCTCCCAAACCCCAGTTGTCGCTTGGCCAATTTCTGTGACGTCAACTCTCCACATGGACCACATGTGATCTCAAACTGCCAGTTGGACGCCACTGACCAGAGCTGCTGTTGGAAGCCCCAGTACACGGACACGCGCGCACACCCACACGTACACACAGACACACACAGACCCGGGGTTTGGGGGCGAGAAGCCAATGGATTTGGAGTTATGCTTTAAAGAGACAGAATGGTAATAATTTCTGTGGCCTGGGTGTCCCACCACATCTTGTTCCATTTTCAGAGCCACCCCGAGGACACCAGTCCCCACGACTGGTGAGCAAGACGCTGAACCTCGTCAGCTCTGAGCCAGTGACCAGACGCGGTGCAGGCAGGACCCGAGGCCCAGTGATTCTCTGGGCCCCACCTGCACCCTACGACACACTGACTCGGATATGACAGGCTCGGGGCCCCTGTGTCCTGTTTCTTCTGTGGATACATGTGTCTCCTGTTTGAGATGCCTCTGTATGCCACTCCCTGGCGTGAACCTGTCCCCATGTACTGTCCCCTCAATGCGCATCTTGGCAAGACGCTCCAGGGAGTGGGAAGAGAGCAATGCTGGCCATTTAGTTCCAACGTACTTGTATCACTGGATGCACATCCTCGATCCCCGCCTCATGCCATTACTGCTACTTGGCAGAGAGAAGATGGTAATTGGAGAGGACAAGAGTCTTGCCCAGGCCTCGAGCTGGACACATGGGGCCAGAACTGAGACGCAGACCCCCAAGGCTCAGGACACACAGCCAAGTCGGTCCACCCATCGACATCGGCCCCCCGCACTCGACACTCTGAACGGCTAGCCAACGTCCAGAGGGAAAGCCACGGGCCCAGCACCCAAGGGTCCCCCCACAGTGCGAGGATAGACTGCACACTACGCACCAGGTCCTCACAGGAGGAGCACTGCGCACTGGGGTGGGGGGTTACAGTTTTAAGTCAATGGGCTCCTTTCTAGAAGCCGGGGGCCGATAGCTGCCTGGGATTGCTGTGGTCCTGAGGGTGGAGAAGAGTGATGTGTAAATGGTGTATCCCATTACACTGTTTCATAATGTGTTTAGGAGTAAATTATATAGTGTAATGGGAATGATGTATTTATAACTGTCAATGTCACAAGTCAATATACATTACACCTTTGTATAATTTAGGTCTATATGAACATAACTTATAAATATAATGTTTCCAAATATGAAGTTCTGTTTGTAAATACAGATCCTTCTCAGGTCACGGTGGGGTGGCATTCTGATTAGCCAGTGTGTAGGGTTCGGATGTGAGGTGTCCCCCAGAAGCTCACGGGTGACACAATGCAAGGATTAGAGGAGAAATGATTGGCTCGTGGGAGCCCCAACCCACTCAGTGAATTCACCCCCACGGGGTTAGCAGAGTGGTGACTGGAGGCCAAGGGTGGGGCTGGAGGAGGTGGCCTTCGGGGTCCTGCCTTTGGGGTAGATGTTTGTGTCTGGAGAGGGGCGTCTCTGCCTCCTGGTCACCCTGACGTGCGGGGCTTCCCTCGGCCACTCTCCTCCACCATGACGCCCTGCCTCACCTCGAGCCCCGACGAAGGGAGCTGGCCTTCTAGGGACTGAGACCCCTGCAAATGGACTTTTCCTCCTCTGCAGTGGTTCTGTCAGGTGTTCTAATCACAGCAGCGAAAAGGCTATGGCCCCACGGCAGGCTGAAGACGTTGTCAGACACACACACACACACACACACACACACACACCCACACCCCTCACAGCCTGACCGACTGAGCCCCACAGCTCCACCTACCTCACCTACGGCCGGGCAATCACCCAGCACCCAGCTTCCTGGGTAATGGCGCACAGGACACCTCACACACTGCTGAACTCTGCACTGAGAGGGGGAACCGTGTGCACGGGTGCCTCTTTGCACCACTGTGAAGCCAAAGAATTGTAGGTCACCCTCGTCCACATGAATGTAAAGTTCTATCTACAAATGTAATGTGTGCGACTTGTGTTACGGTGCCAAGTCCCTTTATGGGCTCCCACCTCCCACCTGCTGCTGGGAACGGATTTTAAACTCACCCTTGTGTTCCTGCGACACCTGGGCACGAGCTTCACTTGCATGTGGCAGCAGTGAGCCTGTACCCAGCAGCTGCACAGGGGAGCCCACACAGACGACATGCAGCTCACCTGAGCTTCCGCAGGACTCGCCCGGGCAGTAACGTGGCCAAGCACAAGAGTCGAATGGTGCTGTTGTCCAGGGGGTTGCCCCTGAGGTCCAGTTCATTCAGACTCTTACTGAAGGCGACGATGGAAGCCAGGATCTTACCGCCTTCTCTGGTCAATTGGCAGGAATCCAGGCTGCAAGAGAGAGGATGTGAGGAGCAGCCCTGGGTGGTTCCAGCCAGACTGCCCAGGCTCACTCCCCAGCCCCTGGGCATCGCCTTCCTCTGGGATGGAGTCCTTTCCCCGGCCCTTGGACAGGGACCAGGGCTGGGAACCTCACTCTGAACACTAACCGGGCACCCTGGAAGCGAGGTTCTGCAGTTCTGGGGCTCCCCTCAGATGCCTGCTAGGTTTCTCTTCCTTTTGCACTGGTTCTCCAACCCAAGGTCGCTCTACCACTGCCCAACACCCCCCGCCCCTTCTACTTGGAGAGAACTTCTCCAGACTTGCTGAGGCTGGCCTTGAACTTGTGATCCTATGCCTCAGGCTCCCAGCCACTGGGAGGACAGGGGGGACCCAACACACCAGCCTGGTACGCTTCCTGATCCCGTGGAACCCCCAAGGCGCTGCTCAGGGCTGCACTGTGTCCCCTCAGAGGGCCGTGTTGAAACCCCAGCCCCAGGTGTGACTGCACTTGGAGACAGTCTTTGTGGAGGCACTGAGGGTGCACCCCAACGGGCTCTAACTGGTGTCCCCGCTGGAACAGGAAGTCCAGGCCCACACAGGCCCAGAGGGAAGACTGAGGACAGGGAGGAGGCGGCACCTGGAGCCAAGGAGCAGCCTGGAGCCGTCCTCCCTGCAGGCCCTGAGAAGGAACCAGCCCTGGGCACCTTGAGCTGGACTTCCGGCCTCCAGGGGCCTCCAGAACCCAGCCACCTGCGCTCAGGGCATCTACGTCTCTTGTTCTGTGCATTTTGCTAGCGCAGCCTGATGAACACATGCAGATGCTGTGTCAGAAGCCGGACTAAGCATTAAATGAGACGTGGGCTGCCTCACTGTCGGCCCCAGCTGCCAGCCAGGCTGCCCGACCAGCCCAGGGCGAGACCAGCCATTCCCAGCCAGGATCAGCCAGCAGTGAGCGCTCAGGCAGCCTCGGGCAGTGGGGTGGATGGGTGTGCAGCAGCAGCCAGGTGCGGCTGCCCTCACAGTCTCCTCCTGCCCATCAGCCTGTCCTTCTGCCACCGTGAGGATGCACCCGCCGCTTCCCAGCACCCACCTGAGTTCCTTTAAGCCGCAGTGGGGGTGCAGCACACCTCCGCTCAGGAACGCCATGCCGATATCTCCTATGTTGTTGCCCCCGACATCCAGGCTTCTCAGGTTTGGGTTGGTCTCAAGGACGAGAGCCAGGTCCTGACAGATCCTCATCGTGATCCCGCACCTCTGCAAACTGTATGGCGACAGCCAACACAGAGACCTGTTATCCTGGGCCTGGAGGAGGCCCAAACGGCTCAGTATAGACTAGGCGCAGGGAGAGAAGAACCAGAACTAAGAACCGTTGCAACCATGTCCTGGAAGGAGCGTGTGATGGTCCCCGTCTTGGAAGAACCAAGAAGCAGACACTAGGTTTGGAGGTGACCGAAGCCTGGGGCCCTGGAACAGCTGTACTGCTCTCAGGGGGTGCACTGCAACATTCAAGAGGCATCAGGACAGAGGCCAAGTACCACAGCCGGTGCCGCGAGGACCTGCACAGTGAGATTTCATGATGAACTTCTTCCTTCACCGGGTCGAGGAAGTTCCCAACATTCATAATTTTCCAAGAGTTATAGTGAAGGGATAGGTCCTAATGCAGACATTCTGTTTTTTAGGCAGATTTTTACTTTTAACCAGTTCGTATAGAGAGTTGCCCGCACTGACCTTTTTCTAAGCATCTCCTTTGGGAGGCGGGGAAGGGCCCAGGGCCCTGCAGCTGCCCAGCCTAAGCTCTGTCTGCGAGCCCCACCCCCCCCCTGTCCTTTCTGATGCTAGGACAAATCAGGGTGAATTCCCTCAACACAGTTTTGGAATTCGCTTGCTGCCAGGCTACTTAGTGCCTCTGCATCACGGAGGGCACTACACAGCACTTGTCCTTTCCCACCGTCCAGCTGTCGCTGCTATCAAGACCGTGTCCTCCAGTGTCCGCGTGGGGCTCTCTTCTCTTTGCCGTCTGCAAAGACTCTGACAAAACTGCTCTTCCCTGAGGATTTAGTGAGACTCGCTGGCGCAGGCTTTCTAAGCCACACTGGGCGGCTGATCTCATTGTGCGCGTGGTTTGGAAGCGTTCACGGTTTTCTCCTTGAGTTTTCTTCAAGTCATGCTCTTCTAGAAGCTGACCGAGTCTGGAACAATCTGTCAGGTTCCTGGTGCTAAGGTGCCCACAACACCCCGTCAGGTCACCCCCGGCAGGTGTAGGATCTCTTCCCCTTGGTGAAGACCTGCAGCGCGACCTGCAGTGCTCCCTGCAGCCACAGGAATCCCCGAGCACTGGATGGCGGCACCTCTGTCCCGAGATGCGCCAGAGTGTAAGCCAGGTAAAGAGTCTCAGGACAGAATGTACAGTGCCTCACGAATTCTTGTGTTGATTACATACTGGAGCCATAGCACTTCATACACGGGTAAGTAAGCTGTATTATTAACTGGTTTGGGACTTGACACTGAACCTTCAAGTAGTTAACCACTCAGCCACTTCCCCAGCCCTTCTTATTTAGAGACGGGGTCTCACCGAGTTGCTTAAGGCCTTGCTCACTTGCTGATCAACTCCTGATCCTCGAGCCTCCTGAGCCACTTGGATGACGAGAGTGTGCCACCACGCGATCCAGCCAGTAAACTGATTAAACTTCCCTGCTCAGTTTCACCTGTGTGTACTGCAACTGCAACATTTCACACCGCATGCAGGGCCGGCACCACACTCTGCAGGAGAAGGTGGATACAAGTGGCCCTCTGCAGAGAGTAGCAACGAACTTGCACTCTTCTGGCCCTTTCGGCTGTCGGTGCCATCTGTTTCTTTACTTCTCTCCTGTTCCCTGCATCTCTGTGGTTTGGCAATTGACACAATGTTGAGCTGGGCACACTGGCTCACGCCTGTAACCCTAGTGCTCTGGGAGACCAAGGCAGGAGGATCCCAAGTTTGAGGCCAGCCTCAGCTATTTGGCAAGACCCTCATCAATTTAGAAAGTCCCTGTTCTAGGTCAAGAACAAGTTTTAGAAGAGGACTGGGGTGTAGTTCCGTGGCTGAGCACCCCTGGGTTCAGTCCCTGGTACCTCTTGCACAAGTGTGGCCCATCTTTGGCCACTCTTTTTCTTCCATTAGTTCTAACCCACTGTGCAAATCATCTATGAGATCACACTGACCCTCATCTCTAGGTGATCCATTATCTGCTGCTTCCACGGGGTCCCTGTTCCTAAGAGCTGAAAGGTGTTCTTTTGTTGAAGCAGAACACACAACGGTTTGACCCACGAGTCTGAGGTTGGGGGACCTCTCTCTTGTCTTCTTGCCTCTGTTCCTTATCTCCTTGGAGCTTAGGTTCTTTTCAGTGGGTTGAATTAATTGACCTTGGAAGATCCATTTGGAGTATGTCAAGGTCACGGCTCATGTCCTCCATCATCTGCACCCACAGAGGATTGCTCCATGGATTTTTCCGGGGGTCTGGCTGACACTAGTTTGGGATTCTTGTTTCTTAATCCAGTCTGAAGGATCTGGGGAGAACCTCACGTGACCTGCACTTAGACTACAAGTCAGGTTTATTCCTCTTCCATTTTTAAATATTGTGCTGACATTTGAGTGGGCTTCTTTCAGAGACTGACCGGCAGCTTAACCCACCACTGCAGGAAGGAGATCGCTTCTCCTGCTCTTCTACGATGGCGTCTAACGTCCCTGCAGCCAGGACCACAAGGGTCACGCTCAGATTTCCTAAGGGATCAGGTGACACCTCCCCCCTAACTCCCTGGAGCCTGGAATTCTCAGGGAGGCACCTGCCAGTCATCGAGGCCGATGCTCTGCCCACCACAGGGCCCTTCCTGGGTCACCATCCCTACGCCCCTGAAGGACCTGCCCCAACATGTGCATCTGTGCTTCACAGGAACATCTCTACCGGAACCTCCGCCTGACGCCTTCAGCCTCCCTGGGAAAGGCACAGACACTGTCCTTCCTGAGGAGGATGCCTCCCAGCCAGGGGCAGGGCCTGGTCACCAGGCCACCTCCACGGCCTACCACAGTGTCTGCAGGCTGCAGGTGGGCTGTCGCAGGGCCTCACACAGCTGTGCCACTCCCTCGTCCATCAGGGCGTTTCTGCTGAGGTCCAGATGGCTCAGGTTTGCGTTGCTCAGGAGAACCTCAGAGAGGTGTGGGCAGCAGTGCTCACAGATCTGGCAGCCGGCCATCCTGGGGGGAAGCAGGGGACAGCAGGTCACGGGAGGGCCGAGGGCCCAAGGATGGCTCACCTGCACGCTCAAGGTGGTCTTTGTGGCCCTGTGTATGAACTCAGTGGGACCCAATCTCCCCTTTGACTGCTCCTTACCCACATGAGACAGGCAGGAGGAACCAAACCGACACAGAGCCTCATGAGAAAACCAGGGGTGAGAGGCACAGCTCAGATGCCCAGAATCTGTCAGTTCTAGTTCTGACTCTGCATCTCACCCCGTCCTGGGACAAGCCTGCGGCCCCCTGAGGCTGTTGCCCAGAGCACGGGTGACGTGCAGGGTGACGTGCATGGGTCATCTCAGGTACCAGATCCTCAGCTTGTCCGGTTCTCCCGAGAATCCTAGCAGGTTCTAATGGCTTCTTACAAGGAACGCTCTGCCACGTTGGGAGAGCCAGGGGTACAGGAAAGAACAGAGCAGAGGTGGCAGCGGGGTCCCCACAGGGGCCGCTTCTGCTCCCGTTCACAGAGGGGCAGCCTGCAGCCGGGAGGCCCAGTGAGTGATGGAGAGCAGCAGACCCGGGGCTGGACCTCGAGCCGTGGATCCTCAGCTGCTGCCCTGAAGCACTGCTGCGGTCTCAGCTGGGGACAGAGCGCAGCGACCCGGGATCCTGCGTGCCCCTTGCCCACCCCAGTCCACTTACACCAGCGTCTGCAGGGTGCAGTCTGGGTGGCGCAAGGCCGCGCACAGTGTGGACACACCCTCAGCCAGCTTGTTGTCACTGAGGTCCAGCAGCGTCAGCTTCCTGTTTGTCGCCAGCATCGAGGCCAAGGCCGTGCAATCCATAGCGGAGAGGCCCAAGTCCTTAAGCCTGCAGGGAGGGGACACCACATGCTCTGGGCGTCCCTGCCTGGACTGGCCCCTGGCGCTAGTCCTGTGAGGGCCTGTCCTTCACGGAGCCTCCTGGGGAATCCTGTCATCACCCCCCAACCCCCGTCTGCACAGCTCGGCCCAGACTCAGTCACTCTGTGCTTACCCACCCCAAGTCACTTCCCCGACCCCAAGGCAGACCCACACAGGATCCGTGTCCTGCGAGGCCCCTCCTGCTCCCCAGCCTGTGCCCCCACCACACCAGGCAGTCTTCCTGGAGGACTCAGGATGCTGTCCCCAGCAGGTCCCCTTTCCAACTACTGCCCCACTAGGGTGGGGTTGGCGTTGCTCAGGGAGAGTGTGACACTCCTCCCCAGCATAGGTGACGCCTCCTAGACAGCATCCCACGGGAGAGTTGAGCCTGAGGTGGGGTCTCTGCCTGTAGTCGTGACTCCCATCTCAGGGGCTGTCCCTGCGCATGGGCACACACATGCGCTAAGCCCCCGGATGACAGAATGGACATATGCACAGCCTACACAGGTGCACGTCAATGCAGGTATGACCGCCAAGCCTCTGACCACAGCCCTGACATTTCTCCAGGGTGATTCTGCCGCAGCTCCTGGGTCTAAAGATGCCTGTGGCTTCAAGATATTTTCAAAAAGTGAAAACAATAGCATTTGGCCCACATCATACCATACCTCCAAATTAATTCAAAATGGATCACAGATTGAAACCTCAGAGTCTAAATGATAGGGCTGGGGTTGCAGCTCAGGGGTAGAGCCTTTGCCTATCATGTGTGAGGTTCTGGGTTTGAATCTCAGCGACACCTAAAAGTAAAAGCTCATCAACAAGGAGAACATATTAGACCAAACTTCCTAACAATGAACAAGTTCAGAAAATGATCTGAGACCTTGGGTTAGGAGATGGTCTCTCGCAGGCTACACAAATCACACAGGGGAGCACAGAAACAAGAGGTGGTCCCCGAGACCGTTCAGAGCGGGGCTGTGTGCCAACCAGAAGGCTCGCACATCGCGAAGCCTGCACCCAGCCTCTCCTGCCTCCGCCCTTCACCAGAGGTGAGCACCACCAGGCCTCTAACACCACCGTCTCCCATCTTGAAACCTCAGAATGAAACCCTGTGGTCCACTCCTGAGTTAGACTCTTTCCACCAACAATATTGGAAATTTTTCCAAAATGTTACCTGGGCTTGTAGGCCAATCCCATGGGATCGGAGAATGTAACCAAGTTTTCTTGTCTATTGAGGAAAATTTCCACTTCTCAGGCCTTAGGGGGTCCTGCCCTAAATGTTCCAGTGTCCCTCTCTCCCCAAACTGAGCCACCAACACCTGAAGCACTTCTCCTGGGTTACGTTGTGCACCAGACTCTGCCACAGCTGATCTGGGGTTTTGCACAGCGCCCGTATCGATGTACAACTAACTTCCCTATCCTGGTCTCCCTTTCTGGAGACCAGACCCCTGTACCCAAGGGGCAGGAAGTAGGACAGAGATGCCCACGTGAATGCAGCCCAGTCCTCTCTGGAACCCACCCCGAGGCTGGCGGGCAGCACTCACAGCAGCTCCTGAAGGTTGCACACTGGGTTGCTCAAGGCCCTGCAGAGGAGCAAGACCTCATCGTGGGGGAGCCGGGTGGAGGTCATGCTCAGGTGTTGCAGGTTGGGGTTACTGGTGAACACCTCAAAGAAAATCCCGGTCTCACAGGAAAAGCAAACTTTTCTTGTCCTGCAAAAGCAAAGGTGACTCTGGATGATTGTGGTCCACCCATCTCCAGCAGCGCAGCGTGAATGCCTGCTGTGGTCACCTCTGCGCCATCAATGACCCACGGGCCACTTCCACGACCCCAGTGCCTGGGTGGGTTTACCCCCAAAGGCCACGTTTGGAGACGGTGTGGTTGGCAGAACTAGAGGAAGCCATGGGGTCCTCCTTTCTTCTAGAGGAAGCAGAGCCCAGGGTGCCTCTGGGACCCACAATCAGGCACAGGCCGACCACCAAGGAAGAGCTTCCCGGGCAGCAGGGGTGCTGGGCTCGAGACACCTCCCTGGGGTCCAGCCTCTACCTCAGGCTGGCAGGGAGGTCAGCAGTCTCCACGCCCCAGGCCCATCTTCCACTCACATGAGCCTCTGCACGGGGCACGTGGACTGTCGCAGCTGACAACACAGGATCAGCAGCGTCCACTTGCCGAAGATGCTGTCCACCACCCGGAGTTTCTGGAGGTGCTCATTGGCGGTGAGCACAGAGCAGATCTGGCGCCACCAGAGGAGAGTACGGCTCGACCTGTAACAGGAGAGACGAGAGGTTCTCCACAGAGGTCAGCTCAAGGCAGTCACAGCCTCTGAGCACAGTGTCAGCTGCTTGGACCCCCAAGAGGGGGAGAACGAGGTCAGCTCTCCTCCTGGGGTCACTTCTCGGCCAGGACCTTGGCCACGCTGCAGCCTTTCAGGCCTGTACTGCCCAAGGGCCGGGGCTCCTGACACCAGGGCAGGGCCAGGGATGCCTCTGAGCATCCTCCAGCTCAGGACAGCCCCACAGCAAGGCCATAGCCCACCCAGGCCACCGAGGTCCTGGGGCTGGAGACCTTCCCTTGTTACCAGTGGAGGCCGTCTAGAGGAAAGAGGAGGCAGGAGGCCAGAGCCAGCCTCCAGCCAGATCTCCTGGCCTCCAACTTGGCCCTTGCCCCATCCTGACCCTGCCATCTTGGTGGGCTGACGTGAACTGTCTGTCCCGTTTCCTCCCTGCAGCACCACAGTAGGAGGATCCGCCTGGTGGCTGACGGAGTCAACCAGGAGTTTCAGAACACAGCAGCACTAGTCTCAGCTGGGAGGACAGGGATCTGGAGCCTGGTCCCAGGGAGTGACCCAAGGGTGAAGCCTGCCGAGGGCCTGGAAGGGAAGGGAAGGGAACGCATCCCAGGGAGCCTGGTCTCCTCCCTCAGAACAGTCCTTACTGCTGCTGTGGTGAGGAGACCTGTGCAGCTAGGAAAGGCCAGGCTCGGGGACGAGGCCACGGGCTCCCCACGAGAGCTGCCGTGTACTGAATGAGCACACGTGCCCCATCCACGAGCACCACGGAAAGACTAGGGAGAAGGGACCCAGGGGCTGGGGCTCAGCGGTGGAGCGCTGCCCTGTACCTGGGGGGCTCAGGGCTGGATGCTCAGCACCAAGTCAAAATGAGATTAAGAAAGCTACTGTGAACATCTACAAGTAAAGATATTTTCATTAAATATCTCCAGTTGTAGTTGGACATAAAAATAAATATCTTTTAATGTATGTACTTAGGAGGTGCTAGGTGAGCAGTCTACCGCTGAGCCATAACGCCAGACCCAAGTAAAAATATTTTTAATTAAAAAAATACAGTAAAATATAAGATGAGTCAAGACTACTGGACAGAAAAGGCAGGCAGTGACCCCAATCCACGTGAAACGCCCCGTCACCAACACCCTGTGAGGACACACACACAGATTCTGTAAAAGGGTGGAAAGAAAGTGACGGCAGGGACTCACATGGGGTCTGGTCCCCTCTCTTCCGGGAAGATTTCTGGGACTGAGACAGTGAGCTCCCTCAAGCTGGAGCAGTATTTTAGGCAGTAGGCAGCAACGGCCAAGTCTGGCCTCTCCCGAAGGGGGAAGTGGGCCTCGCGGAGGCTGCTCATCAGGTGGCTGGCAAAGGCGTCACTCTGCACCTCGAACAGGGCATAGAAGAGCAGCAGGAACTCCACCTGGTCCTCAGGATCCTTGATCTCCGCCAGGATCCTCAGACATCCCAGGAGCTGGGGCGCCAACTCCCGCGACCTCTGCATCCCAAGAAGGGCATCCAGCCTCTGCTGCTCACTTTCATGGAGGAGGCCAAACAGGAAGCAGCCCAGGAACACCCAGCTTGCTCTGTCTTTCCTGAAGTACGTGGGCAGCAGTGCCTCTATGGGCCTCACAGCCCGGCTGGGGTGGTGGCGGGGGCTGTCCAGCAGGTAGTACATGGCGGCACAGAACTCCTGCATGCACATGTGGATGAAGGAGCAGGAGCTCCCTGACTCGCTGTACTTCCGGAGGAGCCTGAGGTCCAGCAAGGTGGGGATGTCAGTGTCCGCGATCCCGTTCCTCCTGAGCTCCTCTTCGCCAAACACCCACGTGTCGGTCCACATGCCCTCCGCGGCCAGGGAACACAGCGCCTTCAGCAGGCCTTGGCCCTGCTGGCTGGGACGAGGAGCGCCCTTGGGTGTGAACGCTTGAAACATGAAAGAGAGGAACACAGAGGTGGACCTGCAACAGGTGGCTGCCAGGTCCCTCCCGCGCTCCATCTCCTGTTTCAGAGAGGTGCACACCATCCAGCAGAGGAGGGGGACGTGGCACATGGTGAAGAGATGCTCATTGTTTCGCACCAAGCTGAAGGCTGCCAGGGCTCGGCCCCTGTCTTCAAACGAGCAGCAGAAGTACTGCTTCACGTGGCTGTCCTGGAAGCATTTGAGATCTTGCATGTTGGGGTGGTCCAGCTTGCTCTCCAGAGCTTCTGGGCGCATGGGCATGGCAGCGAGGAGCAGAGCGGACTCTGGGAGGATCCTCCTCCTCAGCAGGCTGCTCAGGACCGTCTTCACTGAACGCTCCTCCCTCCAGTCACGGCACAGCTCCGACTCGGGCTCTGTCAGGGTGCACTGCAGCTCCTCTAAGCTGTCGATGATGAACAGGATCCTCTCTGGTTGGGCCACGATGTCCGCCAAGGAGACAGAGTCATCGGGCCTTTCTCTGGACATGAGCCCGGCCAGGCTGGTCACCCTCAGCTGCTTCAATTCTCGGCAGCATAAGTAGAAAATGAAAGAGAATTTGTCCCGATAGAGGGTACCGTCTGACCAGGCCAGCATCACCTTCATCAGGAACCTCGTTTTCCCCATTCTTTGTAATGCGCGGAGGACGACCGTGCGAGGCCTCCTGGGTACCCTTGGAGTGAAATACTCTTCCAGACTTTCATGCTCTTCACAGGTCAATGACTGGTCAAAGCAGCCAGGGATCTCAGTGAAGGCGCCCCTGGACCACATGCTGATGAACTTCTTCTGTATGTGAGCTCGATAGGCATTTGCTAGTCAGCAGGGGCAAGAGAAGAACACAGCACGTCAGAGTTCAACCCCCGCACAACCTGAAGGCTTCAACCTGAATCTCTCCTATGGGAAACAATGTCCTCAGGGCCTGCAGGCTGTGGCCACAGCCTAAAGCACCAACCAGACAGCCCCCAGGGTCAAAGGCCTGCCAGGCCAGCTCCACACACACACACACACACACACACACACACACCTGTTCATCTCTGCCAGGAGAGCACAGAACTGCAAAGCCCTGCTGGCTTCCAACTGAAGACAGTGGAATGCACGTCAAACCAGGGAGGGGCCTCCCCATGTGGAAGCAGGAGCTCTGTGTGGGGACAGGACCCTGCCTCTGGGCTGTGGTGCTGCCCAACAAGGGTTAGCACGGGAGGAAGTCTTGGCCTGGCCGCTGTGTCTAAGAGACTGGCACAGCCTGCGTCTCCCTGGAGGGAGCCTGTGCTCTAGATGTGACAGGGCCCTAGGATTCACCCCAACTCCATCCTGGTGAGCCTTCTCGTCCTTGGCAGAGCAGAAGGTAGAAGTATCCAATCAAAAGCCAAACAACTAAAGGGCTCAGCCTTCTAGAATCCCTTCAGGCTGACCTAAGGCTGGGTCCTGCTCTGCACTTGCCACAGGCTCTGGTGACACGGGAAGGTTGGGGTGCTGAGTGACATCAGAGGGGACCCTGCCACTAGGTGGTAGACAGGTGAGGTTCAAAGGGCACAGAGGGCCGCAGGAACACGGGAAGTGCACAAATGAATGCCAAGGAATTTAGCAGGCATGGCTGGGCCAGCTCTCAGGTTAGGAAGAGAGAGCTCCAAAGGACTCCACAGAGGAAGGCAGCCAAGACCAAGGTCACTCCCTGAAGGACCAATGTCAGGGAAGGATCAAGGTCACTCCCTGAAGGACCAAGGTCGCTCCCTGAAGGACCAAGGTCAGGGAAGGACCAAGGTCTCTCCCTGAAGGACCAAGGTCGCAGAAGGACAGAGCCTTATCCTGAGGGTACAATGCGGGTCCTGGGGGAGGCGGGGAGACCACCAGTGGCGGAAAGCACTATTAAACAGGCAGAGCCCCAAAGCTGGAGATGAGGAAGGCAGCTGGCCAAGAGGCCAGGACCTCGGGGACACCCGTGCAGGACCAGTGTGAAGAGCCCCATCCGGGCACCTTGCAGCGACTCTAGAAAGACCCCACCGGCCCCAGTACCACCTCCTGCCTAGGACACCGGGCAGCGCAAACAGGCAGAGACTCCAGACGGATCAGGCGCAGGACCGCGCACAGCACCACCGTGAGCCTCGGGGCCGCGCAGCCCAGGGGCCACAGCTCCCTGCCTGCTGAAATGATGCACCCCCAGGGCATCCACTGAAGTCCGCTGGGCACCCGCATCTCAGGGCCCTTCCAACGCGCCCCACCACAGCCGACCGGTAACCTCGGATCCAGGTGCCAGCTACAGCAGCTGTCAACTGCTGCAGTCTGCGCCCAGTCACCGCCCTCTGCCCGGGGGAGCTGGCCCAGGACAGTTCCCAGCTGTGGGTGGGGTTCCGGTGACCACGCCCACCTGCCCTCTCCGCCCCTGAGGTGGGGATGAGGCTGCCCCCCAAGCCTGGGCAGCTCTCCCCACCACGGCTCCCCTGGAGACCCTGCGCCCCAGCCCCCTGCGCTCTCCCAAGGAGCCCCCAACTCACCTGCGCTCTCCCTCGAGGCCTTGTCACAGAGGTCCTTCCTGTGGATCTTGGGGAAGATACAGAGAGCCAGGTCCCACGCCGGCTGTTCCCCATAGCGCTGGGTCATCAAGCTGGCCAGGTCCTGGCGCCTGGCCTTCTTCACCTGCGCCCAGGGAATGGGCTGGAGGAGGCATTGCACAGTCTCCTGCTTGAGCAGCTGCTTAAACTGCACGAACTCGTTCTTCTTGAGTTCATCCAAGTACCACATGAGGCGGAAGTCAGGAATGGAGGACGCTGCCATCTCGTCCAGGCCCGAGAGGAAGATGCTCAGAGACGGGGACCAGGAAGGACCAGGAATCAGACAGCCTGAGGGAAACGTCAGGGTGGCCCCGAGTTACTCAGAAGGAAAGGGCCTGGCACAGCCTCGTGCTGGTCCTGGGTGAGGGCTGGGGACCCCCCAACTGCCTCCTGTCCTCTCCTCACTGACGTGGGCTTGAAAGCAGTGGTGACTCGGACACCAACCTGCGCTGCCTTCCTGTCCACACGCCTTGCCTGCGACCCAGCTCAGGGGGTGCCCGGAGGGAGCCCCACAGAGCCCCAGGGTTAGCATTAGAGAAGCTTCCCCGGGCGGGCAGACAGACAGCCTTCTGGGACAACCAGCTGCCACACAAAGACGGTGGCAGTCGCAGCAGGCATGGGCCTGCCCTCCCAGGCTGTGGGTGATGACCGGAGGATCTCCATGGGGAGGATGCGTGGGATAGTCCAGGAGACGCCAGCACAGCACCCCACTTCACCTGCACCGTCCACACAGAAGCCGGCACAGACGCCCCCAAAGGACGGTAATGGTCTCCTCAGTGACTGATGGAGGAGCTATGCCTCACACACCGCCGCTGCCTTCTGTCAAGAGCTCCAGGGAGAAGAGCAGTGCTCAGCAGAGGAGGCTGTACAGCTGGAGGCCCGGGGAGAGATAAGCCTGGAGGGACCCCGGACCCCACCCAGAAACCACAAGTCTGTGAGAAGGGGCAGGAGACCAGAACAGACGCTGGGGAGAAGCTAGGCGGTGGGACCTTAGCGGCTGGAGAGTCGCTGGACGTCACTCCTCACCAGGAGGCTGAGCACTGAACTCTGAAGGAACAGCCTGGTCACCCACAAATGTGGCTCAACTCGCAGCACTGGTCATGCCCACCGCTGGGGACGATGCCAGGCCACAGGCCCTCTCCTGTGGTGGCCTGGGAAACGTACAGCCACCCAAGGAGACCTCTGGACCAGCCTCCCGGACTGTGAGAATAAACTCTGGCTGTGAGAGTCCCGCAGCCCAGGGAGCCTGTCCCTGTGCCCGATCACAGGGGTACGGAGCCCTTTGCAGTCAGCACCCAAGTCTGTGTTAGTGATCCCCCAGGGTCGGTGAGCCCTTGGGACATCTGTGTCTTAGTAATGGGAGATGTTAACCCGGGGGACAGTGGGGCATAGGACCCACAGGGACCACCCTGGTGGTAACTGGAGGGCACCTGGGGTGGGGGATCCACAGACTATAGGCTCCTACTCTCTGGGTCTACAATATTTGCAAAACGGAGTCTAGAAACCTAGGGAGAAACCATCGTTATTGATATAAGTGTGTGGGTGGTAGACGCAGGTTTCAAGTAGCACGTCTTCCCAGGGACATCTGCAGAATCCTACACACAACGGAGCCCTCTTCAAGCACACACACCTCATTTGCAGCAACTGACAATTCCCCGAGTCATAAAGCATTCCTAACACGACAAGAAAGGCTGAAAACAGACCATCTTATTCATCGAAAACGCAACAAAATCAGGTGCCGATAATTCAATGATACCGTGAATAAGAATAGAATTTCATTCAGGTGTGACCATTAGGCAGCATTTCCCAAAATAGTAGACTAGCTGATTTAGAAAAATGAATAAATAGATCTTAATAGCATTAAAGGTTAGAAAATGAGGGGGAAATGCTAAGCCATACACAGAATGAGAACACTATTACACAAAGGTGTCCTTCACGGGCTCTGAAGTCAGGGCTTCTTAGAAACCTGCTTTGAGTGAGGCCTTGAGTCAAGGCACAAGGATGAATCTTTAGGCCCCCAAGAAACAGCCCAAAGCCAAGATTCTCCGCGAGGCCCTGCAAGCACCATCGGCACCAGCTGGGTCCTGGTTCCCCCTGGACCTGCTAAGTTCCCAGGGCGTGGTTCCCAGCCCTGTGTTAGACCTGCAGTGGATTCTGAGGCAAGCCCCTGTTTGAGAGCCACCCACTTTGGACAAGAATCCTGCTGCCACTCTGTGCCGAGACCTGCATTCCTGGTGCCGGGCCTCCTGCCCCAGTTGGGGGCCCTCTTTACAGGGGGTTCTGATTGGGTTCAAATTGCCACAGTCGCATTTTAAATGCTCTCCCAGACACATACAGGCTTCTACCACCACCCCCCACCAAGTCTCCAGACTCTTTCCCTGACCCCATGCAATAGCATGTAGACTACAGCAGGTGTGTCCTCAGGGCTGGCTGTGACCCCCTGCAGACGTCAGAGGTGGGCGCTGTTACCCTCAGAACCACAGAGGGTGAACTGGTTTGGAAACAGGGCCATGGTGGAGGAACCGACTTAAGGTGAGGTCATTCTGCAGTGTGCTGGGCCCCTAAGCCACACAGGTGGGCGTCTTTTCCCCCAGGGGCACATTCAGACCCAGAGGAGGGGAGAATGGCACTGAGAAGCCCAAGCAGGTCAAGGAGCAGAAGTTAGTGGAGACAGAGGGATCTCCTGCACAGGCCTCCGAAGGAAGGAACCCTGCCCACATCTCCACTCTGGAAGCCGGGCCCCCGGGACTGAGACACCAACCTCCCTTGTCAGAGCCACTTAGTTGGTGGCACTGTGTTCTGGCAGCCCCAGGAAACCAAGGCAGTGTTACCCTCAGCTGAGGCAGGTGAGTAGTGCTCTGGACGACGGGTCAGGAGAAGTCACCCAAGGTGACAAAAAGCAGAGAGGACCACACAGGGAGGATGACAGGGCCTAACACTTGTTATGAGAGCCCCAAAGAACAAACTTCATCTTCCGTATCTGTGTGTCAGGTTTTGAAAGCTATCTGTTGTAACATGTAAAAGAAATTCTACCCTGCAACACGACTCTGGTTCAAACACCTTCTGCAAGGTGGGTCCACAGTTAAAGTTCCTTTATTTTCCCAGAAACACACATGCTCTCTCCGCCCTTTTAAACACAGGCACACACCGCTCCCTTCAACTGAGGTGGAATACTGAAAACCAAAAAGTGCACTTGAGAATTCAATCAAGAGTTAATTCTCTTGTGAAAACAATTTTTTTAAATCTTTTTTAATTTAGTCAACCTGAGTGTAAACCGTTTATGTAGGTGGGAGAGTGTGAGTGGATGTCCTGACGCGGCTAGGCTGGGGTGGTGGGTGGAACACTGATGACCAGACCATAGCACCTGCAGGGCGTGGGTGGAGGGTTTCAGGGGAGTTTGGGGTACCTGGTGCGACGTGCACACACTGCATCCAAGGAGCAGGAAACCCAACTGAAGCAGACTGAAAGCCGCAGGGCAAACGTCATGCTGGGGCCTCGGGTGAGGGCCAGAGACTGGCTGTCAGGCCCCCTTCTCCTGCCTAGCAGATTTGGTAAGTGAAAGAAACAGCACCCTGGTTCCCTAGGCTGCCATCGCCAAGGGCCACCAAGAGGTGGCCTGAATCAGCAGACCTCGATGGTCTCAAGGTCCCGGAGGCCAAGTGCCCAAGAGAAAGCTGTCAGCAGGCCAACCCCACCCCCACCCCACCTGCGGAGCCTTCCTGCCTCTCCGGGTCCTGTGGGCAGCTGGCCCTCCTGGCGTCCCTCAACTGCAGAGCCCTGGTCTGGCCCATCCCCGGTGCCTGCCTTCCTTGAAGGACCAGGCCTTACAGCAGGGCCCACCGTGCCAGGACCAGCTGGCCATGGCTGAACACACGCAGGGCCCTCCCTGGCCCCTGTGAGGCACCGGGGAGGGACATGGGTGCATTTCATCAGGTGGAAACAGTTCAGCCCCACACAAATAGCAAGGATGCCCTTTGGTGGGTAGGGAAAGGTCTCCCCGTACACGTTACTTCATCTTCAAGATGAGCACTCTGGGGGCCAGTGGTCTCTGACCTCAGTTCCCGAGGTCTTTCTGCCCTGGTCAGAGAGCACACCTGCCTTGGTAAAGGGGCTCAGACCTGGGTGTGCAAGCCGCCCTCCCCTGCCTCCTGCCGTCCTCGGCTCCAGGCTGGCCTTCCGCTCTCACTGGTGTGCCCAGGTGTCCTGAATCTAAGGCACACGCACCCACCGCCCGCCCAGGTCTGCAGTCCCGGGTGCTGGACAGGACCCTCACCTCCACCTCCGTCTGCACCTCAGAGCCCACCCCACTCTTCCTCCTGGGTCTCAGCCTCCACTGTGACTCGTCTTCTCACCAGCGAGAGCCAGGTGACCATGGGGTGGCCTGGCTGGGGACCCGCAGGAGCCAGCTCAGAACAATGGGAAGTCGGCAGTTTCCCTAAAAGGAGGTTGAACAGGGCACTGCAGATTGCCTCGTGGGCCAAAGCCCGAGACCTGGGCCAGGAGTGAGGACGCTGGGAAAGGCAGGACGAAGGGCGAGAAAGCAGACACCCCAAGTGTGGAGGAAAGAGTGGAGCAGAAGCGCAGGGACGAGGCCTGACACTCACCACGCAGGGCTTCCTATTGGTCCTCGACGCCTGGCAGCTGCAACTGGAAGAAGAAGGCTCTGGGGCCCTTTGATTGGCGGGTGAGCTTCTCCCTTCCCATTGGTCCAGGATGCCTGGTGGGGAAGAGACCCAGGGGATGCAGATTTGCCCACCTTGGAATGGTCTAACCTGGCCCCTGGCAGCCTAAGGAGCATCAGCTGTTCCACAGCAAGGTTCTGATTTGGGATTCCTGGGGCTTCTGATTGAAGCTGGTCCCCAGCCTCCCCCAGGGCTGATTCGGGAGCCAGCATGGCTCTGGGTGCCTGACCCCTCCTTCCTCTGAGGCTCCTGCCAGAGCTCCTGTTGGTCGGTGCTCTTTCTGCCGTCTGTGTCTAGCATGTCCTAGGGCCAAGGAACCTTGGCCACTGTTGATGCACTGTGGATACACCTGTGTTCGCATAGAGTGTCTCATTGTGTGAGTTGGTTCTTTCTCTTACCGGTTTTTGAGATTTACAGAAGGTCATTTGCTTCAGCTGCACTTCACTTAGTTTAATGCCTGCCCGTGTTTCAGTGTGACTGTCACAACTTGATGACCCTGAGTGGTGGGGACTGGGCCCTGTCTTGCCTTCAGCCAGTCTGAACAAGGAAGGCTCTTGACCATCCTTGCACACCCTGCTCACAGGACTGTTGGGTTCCCTGAGTGGACGGCTGGGTCACAGAGACACTGGCTGGTCCTGAGCTCAGTTCTTGGGTCCAGAGTAGAGACGCGCTCTGGATCCAGGAGGAACCGGGCACAGGAAGGCTTGCTGGGCACCCCTGGTAGTGCCAGGAGGAAGAGCCATGTGGGGACAGGAGCCCCAGGCTGACCCTGGGTGGGCCAAGGGCGTCCAAGTGGAGGCAGGACTAGGTCTCTGGGTGTCCTCAGCACAGAGGGCCTGGGTCCCGCCTGCTCCTCCTCTGCGGGCTCCTCCTGAGGCTCGGGCCTCACCACCCTCTATCTGCCCTGGGGTGACTTGTGCCATGCTCCGGAGGTCAGGCAGCTGGTGACCTGGGTGACTGCTGTGAGGCGAGCTGCCCTCAGCCCTGGGAAGCCTCACTGCTCTCCGCAGGGTGGCGCCTGCCCTGGCTGTGCTGACCCCCAGCTCCCCTCTTCCCGGCCTGTCTTCTCACCCCACAGCCTTGAAGAGGACCTCATGTTCTAGCTCCTGCTTCACTAGTGTGTGCTGACCCCAAGCCTGGGAGCTGCCTGGCTGTCATGGCCCTGGACACAAGACGTGGGCATTCCTTAGCTGTGCTGTATGTCGGGCACTGGGGTTGACCCCAGGGCACTCTGCCACTGGGCTGCATCCTCAGGCTTCTTAATTGTTTATGGTGAGACACAGCCTCACTCATGCCCAGTGTGGCCTCCGGGTGCCATTCTCCTGCCTCAGCCTCCTGAGTAGCTGGGATTACAGGTGTGTGCTCCTGGGCAGCCCCTGCGCAGTCCTGCCTTGTTCTGCAGCGTGGGGGAGAGGCCTTTCATTGTCCTCAGGCCTGGCAGGGGTGCCCCCAAGGGTGATGAGTGAGAAATTACTCATTGAAGTACCCAACATGCAACCAAGCATCTAGAAATGACAGGTTTCTCCTCTTTCCTCTGAGCTCATGTAAGTGATATGGGGGAGAACCCCAGAAACCGCTGGTGTCGTCTAAGAGAAGGTCATGACAGTGGTCTTTAGAGGGGAAGGTGGACAAACCAGGGATGTGGCTGGTTCTCTGACCCTCGGGGCCAGATTTGGGGAAGCATGACATTATTTGGCCTTGAGCTGTTTGCCACATGCCCAGGAAACTTAACCCCATGAGAAATCAGGGGGAAGGCTGCTCCATCTAGTCAGAGGTGCTACCTGGGCGGGTGAGCAGGGCGTCTGGAACAGTTTGGCAGGTTGTACAACTGAACTTGGGAGGGGACCAATGGGATCTCGATTGACCCTGTATCTGACATGTCAAGCCCGGTGTCCCACTGTGACTGGGACATCACACACATGCCACTTATCCTCTGGTCAGGTGTTGGAAAGCTATGACCCATGGGCCAGATCCCCCTGCCTGTTTGGGGACCTGAGGGTTTTTGGCCACAGCTGTGTCCCCGGGTGCATACCGTGTCGATACTGCTGGTTATTGGTGGCGAGCCCTGCTTCCCCACACGTAAGCCGCTGAGGCAAGCCAGGAAGCAGGGTTTATTTAAAAAGGGGTAACAGACTTCTGCGAGGGAGGAGGGGGCCTAGCTGGTGTCCTGGTGTCCCCAGAGGCAAGGTGTTCTGCCCTTGTTCTACGTCCTAGGGTTCCTTTGTTCTCCTCCTTTCCCTCCTTATCTTTCTCCTTCCTGCAGAGGTGAGTAGGCCCAGGAATGCTCCGTGGGAGGCCCAGGAATGCCGGGTGGGAGGGCCAACAGGTGGGAACAGGTGGGCTGAAGGGGGAAGGGCGGGGTGGAGCAGATAAGGACACATTAGCCACCCTATAGCTCCCTGTAGGGAGGGGACATTCCTGGGATGGGTCACCTTGCCAACAGGTTGGAGCGGGGGCAGGATCTTGATAAGATCCCTCAGGGGACAGTCTCCAACTTCCCAGACTCACTCAAAATTGGCCTCCTTGACCGGACCTGACTCTATTTACCTAACTACACCGACTGCCTGTCTAATTCTGGCTTCACTGTGCTGCCTCAGTGTCCACGCTGAGGATTCCTGACTGAGCCCTGGGAGTTCACAGGCCTGGGCGCTCCACACTGGGCCCTGCACAGGATGCCACCCAGGGGGACCTCTGATAGACCCAACCTGACCTTTTCTTAAAATTGGGAGCCATCTCGCCACAAAGCCATGAAAAGCTAATTTCGGCTTTACTGTAAATTACTGCAAATTCTGAACCTGCTTGGAATGCCTGCCCGGGCCTTGAACTCACCCCTGCCTGGCTCTCTGACCAGATAGCAGCCCTCTCTGAAACTTTAGTGACGCCTCACACATCTTGGCCTTCCCTGGCCAGATAACGACCCTCTCTGAGGTTCTAATGACCTTCATAAATCCTGGTGTTGGGGCCAGCAAAACTGTAAACTACCATTCGTGTGATGCTCCTCAGAGTTCTGTTATCTGTAAACCCCTTTGTGTAACTTTCTGGGCTATAAAGCTGGGCTGCAGGAAAACTGCGGCTGCTGTCTTGTTTCCTGCGGTTTTGGGTGGGACAGGAGGCGGCCCGGCAGGTTGAAATAATAAGCTTGCTTGAATTTGATTTTAATTGGAGTCAGTGGTCTTTTCTTGCGTCCTGGTCTAACACCTCAGGGAGGTGAGAGGTGACCCAGTGTGTGAGGCCAGTGCTTATGGTCAGGGCATGTGCGGAAGAGAAACTGGAGAAGCTAAAGATGCTGCTCTTGCAGTATTCCTGCATACCTGCAGGTGCTTCACAGCACGAGGAAGAGCACTAGTGACTCATTAGCTCAACATTGTCAAGAAGGTTGCAAATTGCTAAATGTAGTTTTGAAGATGTCAAACCTATTTATTTGGCTATTTGAAATCGTTTTTTATTTTTTAGGATTTGATGGACCTTTATTTTACTTGTTAATTTTTATGTGGTGCTGAGAATCCAACCCAGTGCCTCACACATTCTAGGCAAGTGTTTTAACACCAAGCTACAACTCCCCCCCTTCATTTGACTTTTAGTTATAACTACTGAAAGGATATCTTAAAATGAGTATTATGAACTCTGTTGGTATTTTCCTGTTACAGAAGCGCTATAAGCTGGGAAGGGCTCAGCGAATGCTCACCCCCCCCCCCCAGCTCCAGCGGGGCCCAGTTCACCCTGGTGCAGGAAGGTCTTCCTCTGTGCGGCTCCCCTGGACACTGTGCCCCTGGCGTGGGGTGGAGTAGTTTAGGCCAGGAGTCATGTAGTCAGTTGTGCAGGCTGGCCATACTGCAGGGCACAGAGTGACCCGAGCCCAGTCGCCTCAGTGGTGGCAAGGATCCCAGCTGCATCCGGGATCCCAGGCACAGTCACACAGGAGGAACCGCAGCAGGGCTGGGTCAGAGACCAACCCCACACAGCGCCCAGTGCCGCTGCCAGAACTCAGGGCCCAGGCTTGGCCCTCCAACAGCCTCCACCTGCCCCGAGGGGAGGGGAAGGTTAGGGTTAGGGCCCCAGCCCACGATCCAGAGGGGAGCAAGCAAGGCCCTCTGGAAGCTAAGGAGAACCCGAAGCCCTGTCTCCAGAGCGTCCCGAGCCCCTGTGGTCCTTTTCTATGACCCTTCATGGCAGACTCTGAAAGGGTGTCGCTCTGATCCAGCTGCTTTGAGCTGAGGACCGTTAAATTGTTGGAGGAAACGGGTCGTCTGCCCCTGCTGGTGCAGTGCCACCACTGCAGGGGGTGCAGAGGCAGTAGATGCAGAGGTGACCGTCCCGGCCAGGGTAACAAGGCCAGCCCTCAGCCGACAGGTGAAGTGCTTAGTCTGTTTTTTTAAAGTTGTGGTAGCACCTCTCGCATAAATGCTACTGAAGGTGTTTCCTGCCGTGGTTCATTTCACAGGGAGCCCTCTGGTTACTGGCCTTCTGAGTACCATAGGGGCTTGTCCTGGACTCTGCCATGTAGTCCCACTGGTAACATTGTAACAGGCAGTTTTCACCTTTAAGCTGACATATACTTTGTGAGGCATTGTGTTGTATTTTAATGGATCCAGACAATAAAACAGGGATCTAATACACATGCTGTGAGATGGGACTCCTTAAGAAAGGAAATACTGAGATGGGTGACATTCTCAAGGTTATTAAGGCTCCTGAGTTAGACCTGTTTTCCATACCGTGTCCTGAATTGGCCCAAGGTCCATTCTCAGGGCTGGAGATGATGATTCTTCCTTGGGCCAGTAGATAGTTCTGTAAACATGATCTAAACTGTCCCCATGAGATCATCCCCTCCTAAAACCCTAGGTTCTCCACGAAGACCAGCCTGAGGAATGTGTTAGTGGGAGTGAGGGTGGACACCGCTCATCCTCCATTCTCCCTGATTATTTCTGCTGCTTTCTTAACCGGTGCCGGAGGCCTGGGGTGTGTCTTCCAGGTTCCAGGCATTAACATTTTCGCCTGCAGGATCCTCATTGAGGTGATGAGCTTTTTGTTTTTGTCTCTGCAGTTTCAGGTCCAGCGTGGCTAGTTGGGAAGTTAAAGAAGATATGCAGGAAATGGAGAAGAAAGGAATTTGGGTGGGGGCTAAGTCGATGAATGTCCCTTGAAGCCAAAGATCCCAAATGAGGTCTGATGCTTGAGAAGGAGAAAGGTGAAGGGGGTGAGGGTGAACAAAATGAATTTAATCAGCGCTGGTAAGAAAAGGTGAAAGGAGGGCTGAGAAAGGGAGATTAGGGATTGTGGGTGTGAGGCTCAGCAGCTGCCCCAGGAGTGGCAGGGAGGTGGGAATGGAGAAGCATCAGCAGGAATGAATTTTAAATTGCTTAGATGGATCCGATAGGGATGGCCTTCTAATTTGGCTGCAGTGGGAGTGGTTAGCATGACCTCAAAGGGGCACATCCACTTTTCTAGTAAGGGGGCTACAAGGTGGGATGGGGAGAGGTAAACTAAATCTCCTCTGGTGATAGGAGGAGGGGCCCGAGAAAACTGGGGCTGGGGAAGATGGGTGTGGGCATACTTCCCCAGGGCAGCCCTTAGGTGAGCCGGGAGGGGCTTCCGGGAGGGGCTTCCGGGAGGGACGCTAGGTGATTGAGGTTGAATGGTGTGTGGGAGGAGGGGTCGCCCATAAAGAAGTTCAAAGGGGCTGATCCTAAGGGGCTTTGGGGGTAGTGGGGCTTAGATCCAGAGGAGGGCCAAAGGGAGGAGCCTAATTCAATCTAAGTGAAGGTCTATGGATGACGTGGTGAAGGTTGCCTTCAATCCTGAAGATTGTGGATGGCGGGCAATGTGGGAGGTTCTGTTTTATAGTCAAGATTTTAGCCAATTCTTGAGTAATAGAGGAAGTAAAATTGAGGCCATTGTGGACTGGAGGAAGGCAGTTAAACCAAAGTGTGGAATTATTTCCCGGGAAAGTAAGGCTGCGAGCGTCGAAGGCCTCCTATTGTTAGTTAGAAAGGGGCTTCAACCCATCCAGTAAAGGTGTCTACGGCGGCTAGAAGATACTTGGTCCTTCTTACGGGTGGCATGCAAGGAACATGACCACAGGCACGACTTGGCCATGTCTGGACATCACCTAGAAACAGACAGAGCGACACTTGGGTGAAATAAAACATTACCCAAGCCTTGCCAAAAGCCCGGTCCTCGTCCCCGATGCCAATCAAATAACGAGGACACGGTTTTGACAAACAGGAAAAAGAAAGTTTATTGCTTTGCTAGCAAAGGAGAAACACAGGGGACTCCTGTCGGAAGGCTGTGATTATGCCCATCCGCACGACCTGGGGGCTTTTGGAGAGGCGACTCAGAGAAAATGGGATTAGTGAGAAATCAGGGAGGGGAAGTTTAGGGAAAGAAGATTGGGAAGAAGAAAAAAGAGTGTCAAGGACACAGGGATATGGTCAAAGCATCTAGTGAATGCCTGTTGCCTGAGGACAAGACCCAGGAGCACCCGCTGGGACTGGTATTTAAACCGGACTCCGCCACTCTCTGACGACCTCTAGCGGGGGGCCAGAGAGAACCACCAGACAAAGACAGGACGGCCACGCCAGCTCTTTGGCTCAGAGAAGTTGCGTGCCATCGGAGGTACTTTGGGGCGCGTGGTTACCCTGGGGTGGTGTGATGCACTTGCTGTGCTTAACTAGTGAGAACTGAGTGAACTGCTTGTAGCTGATGCCTGGCGTGATCCATGTAGGCCTCCAAGTAATGACAAGCGCCCCTCGCCGCCGCCGCGTGGCAGGTGTGTGGAGTCAAGTTGTCAGTCCACGGCTGGAAGGACCCCTCTAGCTCGGGGTGTGGGAAGTGGGGGTGGTCTCACATTAGAACTGGGGTTAGCCTCCAGACAGGTTCTGCACGATTGGGAAATTTGCTGGAGGTGCTATAAATCTGAAGGGGCGGGTTTCATCAATTCTTGAGGAGTGTTTGGAGAGAGTGCGCGTCCGGCTGGAATAACTGATGGAGATACGACAAGGGGGCCTTGGTTTCATCAGGGGGAAGCTGGAGTTTTGTAGGTGTGGAATATAAAACTGTCTGGGGGTGGTGGCCAGACAGCCATTTTCTTAGCAAGCCTGTCCACTTCCTGGTTCCCCAAGGAAATTAATTTATACTGACGCCCTTTACAGTGTAAGGTCGCTACCTTATGGGGTAAAAGTGCTGCTTCTAGCGAATGTTTTACGTTACAGGTGTTAAGAATTGGGCTTCCTGAGTTAGGAAGCCCCTTTCTCTCCACATGAAGACTTGGAACGAATGATATTGTGTGTGTTTGGAATCAGTCAAGAATCCTGACTGCTCTATCCCTGGCTCCTGGTAAAGCTCTGGTGAGGGCCACCAACGCGGCTTGCTTGGCCGTGGTCCTGGGGGTCAGGGAGAGAACTCTGATATCTGGGTGAGGATGAAAGGAGAATCTGCAGTACCTTGTCCTGGAGTTACAGCCTAACCTTCAAGGGGAGGGCACTGTTTCTGGGAGCTCCCATCTGTGAACCCGCCTGGGGAATGGGGTACATGCTGATCCACGATGTGGGAAGGGAGAAGAGTGAGAAATCACGGGAGCAGGGTTTTTTTTTTTGTTGTTGTTGTTGTTGGGAGAAGAGGGACAGGGTTTAGGGAGGAGCCTTGCTGGAAGGTCCCTAGGGGATCCAGGAGTTTGGCGGGCCATAATTGGACTCTGGGTGGGGGGAAGGGATATCCGGGAGGGGGTGTGGAGTGAGGAGAGCCAAGGGTTGATATGCAAATTCTGTTGCCTCCGGATCTGGAGAGTGCTGTGGGGAGTCTCAACTCCCCGGGGTGTCTGTGTTCCCAGTGGAGTGACAGTGACAGGAAAGAAGGCTTGTTGGGGTTTGGTGAATGTAGA
Source organism: Marmota flaviventris (assembly GCF_047511675.1). Lineage (NCBI taxonomy): Eukaryota > Metazoa > Chordata > Mammalia > Rodentia > Sciuridae > Marmota > Marmota flaviventris. The sequence continues at coordinate 1,831,019 of NC_092515.1, read as the reverse complement.
GTTGAGGGGTGAGAAGAGAATCCTGGAGAGTAGAAGTGGTAGAGGAAGAAGAAGGAACCCGGACGTGGAAGAGGATCTGAAAGGTTCCCTTTCCCAGCTTCATAGAGGGATTGGGCTAGGAGGGAGATGTGGGAGCCCAGATGCAAAAATAGTTAAAGAGGCCCAAGAGGGACAGCGTGTCCCTTTTGGTGGTCAGTAGGAGAATGTCTGTCCAGGGGTATGGTAAGGGAGGTGGGGGTGAATAGGACACCTAAGTATTGTTACCTTGGGGGAGCAGAGCTGGGCCTTAGGTTGAGAAACCCGGTGCCCCCAGGAGGCGGGGAGTTAGGATGCTGGTGTGAGGTGTGGAATACTCTAGTGAAGGGCTGTAGAGCAGGAGGTCATCTACCTTACTGAAATAGGTGGCTAGGGGATAAACTTAGGGTGGCCAGGTCTCCTTGGAGAGCCTGGCCAAAGAAGGGGGGCCTATCTCAGAAGCCCTGCGGGGAAAGGTCCAGGTAAGTTGCTGCGAGTAGTTAGTGTCTGGGACTGTCCAGGTAAAGGTGAGAAGTGGGCTTGAGGCAGGACAGAGGGGAAAAAGTAAAGAAGGCAACTTTCAGGTCTAAAATCGAGAAATGTGTGACGGAGGCTGGGAGATGAGATAAGAGGGTGTAGGGGTTGGGTACTGCATCGCATGTGGGGACAGTTGCCTTGTGGATTTTTCTGAAGTTCTGTACTAGCTGGAGTTGGCCATTGGATTTCTTCTGAGAATGGGGGGGTCATGAGGTGAGTGACTTGGTATGAGGAGTTTGGCCTGTAGTCAACAGGAGATGATGGGCTTCAAACCTTTGAGGGTTAAGAGGGTTAAAGGATATGGGTGGGGTGTCTCAGTTGGATATGAACCAGGGAATTTAGGTTGAGAACTATCCCAGACCCTGGGGTCAATCCCAGCAAGTAAAGGACAGTTGGGAGGCTTAGCAGGCACGGGGACCATGTCCAGGCCAGAATGAACCAGAAAGATGGCAGTAGATTTTAAAGGGGGAATGATGATGGAGGCTTTTAACTTGTGAAGGAGATCTGGGCAACTGGGTAGACTGTGAAGGCGTGGGAAAGGAAAGGGGTTCAATGAGCCAACCAGGGTGGGGAGTGGGGGGTGGGGGGTCTGCAGTGGATGTGCGGAGGTCCCTGGAACTCCCATAACTGGGGTATTTGGTTTGAAAGCATATCCATACCACTTATTGAAGAGTGAAAGCCTTGCTCAATGTTGACCACATGTGAGACTGTCCTGGGGCTCCTCGGACGTGCCATCTGAGGTGGCAGGGGCAGTGGAGCCCTGCCCCTTTTTTGCAGGAACTCCACAAAGGGGACCTGGGAATCGGGCGTGTCCTTCCCTGGGGACATTCCACCTTCCAGTGTCCCCATTGTCCACTGTTGGTACAGGGTCTGGAGGGGGGCTTAGGGTTAGGGCAGGCTTTTGCCCAGTGTCCATTTTGCCCACATCCGAAGCAGGGTCTGGGAGGTATATTGGTGGGGCCATGAGCCATGGAGGAGATATTAAGGGGTCTGGTGGAACCCTGAGCCATAGGGGCTTTCCTTGGGCCAGGAGCTGATGTGGTGGCACATGCCTGTCATTCCAGTGGCTCTGGAGGCTGAGGCAGCATGAGTTCAAAGCCAGTCTTAGAAACAGCCAGGAGCTAAGCAACTCAGTGAGACCCTGTCTCTAAATGGAATAGAAAATAGGGCTGGGGACGTGGCTCCGTGGTTGTTGAGCGCCCCTGAGAGTTTAATCCCGAACCAAAAAAAAAAATGTTTCTCTCCTTTTGGCCTCATCCCAATTGTTAAAAAAAACTTAGAGAGCTGTATCTAAAAGTAACTGCTGAGGAGACTCAAGGCCCTTTTCTAACTCTCTGCGTCTCTTGTAGATGTCAGGTGCAGACCCACTGATAAAGTTAAATGGAGAAGAGACTGCCGAAGGACTGTTCACGTCCAAATTTGTATATTTGGTGACAACCTGAGTTAAGTGGGGCCAAAAATAAAGTGAGATTTTTATCAGGTCCCTGGATAATTTCCTTTCTCTCTTTCCAATTAACTTGGGTGTGAGAATTCTTTGTCATTCCTTCAAGGAGGCAACTGACCTGTGTTGAGGTCTAATGACACCCCCCCCACCCCCCCACCCCGTCTTGGAGGCTGATAAGTCCAATCAGGTCCAACTGCTGGGATGCTGGGATAGCACCATCGGCTGCTGGATGGATACCAGGGGTTTGGGCCACTTAGGTCCGCATGATCTCTGGCGGCCTGCCAAATGCAGGCACAGTCACCATTGGTCAGGGTGGATGTTAACATATAGTATTTATCTGCCCAAGTCAGGGCAGGCCTGAGTCAGACGGGCAAACTCTTTCCAGGTGTGTTCTCTATATGGGACATGTCTGTCATGGAGAAGGGAACATGGACCGGGACCATACCTTCAGCCCCTGCCACCTCCCAGAGAGGGAACATGTGTTTCGTTGGGAGATTTTTAGACCCTGTACGGGTAGGGGATGGCAGGGAAGAGGGTGAACTTGTGTGCGGGAGGTGGATCTGATGGCGGGAGGATGGGGGGTCAGCTGTGGGAGCAGTGGGGCTGGGGGTGGGGAATTTGGGGGGCAGATGAACCCCCCAGGATCTGTAAGGAGGGGGTTCATCTGCTATTTCTGGGACTGTAACTGAGAAAGAAAATTGTGAGTCCCTAAAGAATTAATTGCAAAGTGGGACAAGGTTTGTATAATGAGGCCTTTGAGGAATATAATGAGGCCTAGGACCTCACACCATCTGCCAAAACCAAGTTTTAAAAATTTTTGTAGAATTTCTTGATCAAAGGCTCCATATTTGGGCCATTTGTGCAGATTATCTAGTATATATTGTGGCCCAACTTGAGTACTGCTGAGCTTAATGAAGTGTTTGAGTTTCAGGACAGTTTGGGAGTAAAGGGTCTTAAACTTACTAATGAGACAACCCAAAGGGGGTCCTGTGGAACTGACTGACTGACTCCCATGTTGGGAGGCGTGACTGGGGTATTATCCCATTGAAACTAAAGGGTCTCCTGGATTCTTTCTGACACCGAGTTGGACACGGTCCCACCAGGAAATAGGGGAATGTCTTCACCCTAATTTCACTGGGGGGGGACGCCGGAGTTCTAGTGGGCCAAAAGGCGGGGTCTCGAGCCTGGTACCAGTCTGTGGAGACCAGAGAGATGGACGGATGGTGTCTTACTTCTCTGGAGAATTTAAAGTCCCATGTTGGATTGCAGGAACAAAATGGCAAAGGGGTCTCTGATCTGGAGGTCTGCAGGGTATGGGGAAGGGGCGAGTGGGGGGAAGGTGGCCAGGGTTACGGGGAGGGGGTCAGAAAGAAGAAGCCTCTAGCACCAGTGAAGGGTTCCCTACAAATCCCTGCACCTTCCATCCACAGAGCATAGGCCGCCAAAACCAGCCCGGGGTCGAGGTGGGTTACGGGTCAGGGACCAGCAGCCAAAGTGCACTCATAGGTATGGAGGGTCCTTTTCTGTGGGGTGGGGCATGCACAGTCAGTTTGGGGATACAGCCATAGCTGCCCGAGGAACCCTGGCTGGGGGCGGTCCCCCGACCTCAGACAAATCAATGGTCACTGCCCAGGCCTCATCCGCTGCTGAGCTGAACTGTGGGGAAAGCGAACAGGCTTGAGGGTGTGGGAAGGGCACATTTTACTCCTACCTGCTTTTCCCAGTTGGTGGAGGAACCCAAAGTGTAAGCACACAGGGACGCCCCCAGACCTCAGCATTCAGGGAAGCCTTCTCTTCCTGTGCAGACTGCAGCACCCTAGGGGATCCTTTTCTGGAGGTGAAAATGGCTGTCGGTTACAGAGAGAATTTCAGTTTTTGAGGGTGGTTTGATCATGGGAATCTGTGGATGTGCCACTGAAAGAAAGAGTCAGCACACTGCAGAATGACCTCACCTTAAGTCGGTTCCTCCACCATGGCCCTGTTTCCAAACCAGTTCACCCTCTGTGGTTCTGAGGGTAACAGCGCCCACCTCTGACGTCTGCAGGGGCTCACAGCCAGCCCTGAGGACACACCTGCTGTAGTCTACATGCTATTGCATGGGGTCAGGGAAAGAGTCTGGAGACTTGGTGGGGGGTGGTGGTAGAAGCCTGTATGTGTCTGGGAGAGCATTTAAAATGCGACTGTGGCAATCCGAACCCCCTGTAAAGAGGGCCCCCAACCGGAGCAGGAGGCCTGGCACCAGGAATGCAGGTCTCGGCACAGAGTGCCAGCAGGATTCTTGTCCAAAGAGGGTGGCTCTCAAACAGGGGCTTGCCTCAGAATCCACTGCAGGTCTAACACAGGGCTGGGAACCACGCCCTGGGAACTTCGCAGGTCCAGGGGGAACCAGGACCCAGCTGGTGCCAATGGTGCATGGAGGGCCTCGCGGAGAATCTTGGCTTTGGGCTGTTTCTTGGGGGCCTAAAGATTCATCCTTGTGCCTTGACTCAAGGCCTCACTCAAAGCAGGTTTCTAAGAAGCCCTGACTTCAGAGCCCGTGAAGGACACCTTTGTGTAATAGTGTTCTCATTCTGTGTATGGCTTAGCATTTCCCCCTCGTTTTCTAACCTTTAATGCTATTAAGATCTATTTATTCATTTTTCTAAATCACCTAGTCTACTATTTTGGGAAAATGCTGCCTAATGGTCACACCTGAATGAAATTCTATTCTTAGTCACGGTATCATTGAATTATCGGCACCTGATTTTGTTGCATTTTCGATGAATAAGATGGTCTGTTTTCAGCCTTTCCTGTCGTGTTAGGAATGCTTTATGACTCGGGGAATTGTCAGTTGCTGCAAATGAGGTGTGTGTGCTTGAAGAGGGCTCCATTGTGTGTAGGATTCTGCAGATGTCCCTGGGAAGACGTGCTACTTGAAACCTGCGTCTACCACCCACACACTTATATCAATAACGATGGTTTCTCCCTAGGTTTCTAGACTCCGTTTTGGAAATATTGTAGACCCAGAGAGTAGGAGCCTATAGTCTGTGGATCCCCCACCCCAGATGCCCTCCAGTTACCACCAGGGTGGTCCCTGTGGGTCCTATGCCCCACTGTCCCCCGGGTTAACATCTCCCATTACTAAGACACAGATGTCCCAAGGGCTCACCGACCCTGGGGGATCACTAACACAGACTTGGGTGCTGACTGCAAAGGGCTCCGTACCCCTGTGATCGGGCACAGGGACAGGCTCCCTGGGCTGCGGGACTCTCACAGCCGGAGTTTATTCTCACAGTCCAGGAGGCTGGTCCAGAGGTCTCCTTGGGTGGCTGTACGTTTCCCAGGCCACCACAGGAGAGGGCCTGTGGCCTGGCATCGTCCCCAGCGGTGGGCATGACCAGTGCTGCGAGTTGAGCCACGTTTGTGGGTGACCAGGCTGTTCCTTCAGAGTTCAGTGCTCAGCCTCCTGGTGAGGAGTGACGTCCAGCGACTCTCGAGCCGCTAAGGTCCCACCGCCTAGCTTCTCCCCAGCGTCTGTTCTGGTCTCCTGCCCCTTCTCACAGACTTGTGGTTTCTGGGTGGGGTCCGGGGTCCCTCCAGGCTTATCTCTCCCCGGGCCTCCAGCTGTACAGCCTCCTCTGCTGAGCACTGCTCTTCTCCCTGGAGCTCTTGACAGAAGGCAGCGGCGGTGTGTGAGGCATAGCTCCTCCATCAGTCACTGAGGAGACCATTACCGTCCTTTGGGGGCGTCTGTGCCGGCTTCTGTGTGGACGGTGCAGGTGAAGTGGGGTGCTGTGCTGGCGTCTCCTGGACTGTCCCATGCATCCTCCCCCATGGAGATCCTCCGGTCATCACCCACAGCCTGGGAGGGCAGGCCCGTGCCTGCTGCGACTGCCACCGTCTTTGTGTGGCAGCTGGTTGTCCCAGAAGCTGTCTGTCTGCCCGGGGAAGCTTCTCTAATGCTAACCCGGGGGCTCTGTGGGGCTCCCTCCGGGCACCCCCTGAGCTGGGTCGCAGGCAAGGCGTGTGGACAGGAAGGCAGCGCAGGTTGGTGTCCGAGTCACCACTGCTTTCAAGCCCACGTCAGTGAGGAGAGGACAGGAGGCAGTTGGGGGGTCCCCAGCCCTCACCCAGGACCAGCACGAGGCTGTGCCAGGCCCTTTCCTTCTGAGTAACTCGGGGCCACCCTGACGTTTCCCTCAGGCTGTCTGATTCCTGGTCCTTCCTGGTCCCCGTCTCTGAGCATCTTCCTCTCGGGCCTGGACGAGATGGCAGCGTCCTCCATTCCTGACTTCCGCCTCACCTGTTTCCTGGATGAACTCAAGAAGAACGAGTTCCTGCAGTTTAAGCAGCAGCTCAAGCAGGAGACTGTGCAACGCGGCCTCCAGCCCATTCCCTGGGCGCAGGTGAAAAAGGCCAAGCGCCAGGACCTGGCCAGCTTGATGACCCAGCGCTATGGGGAACAGCCGGCGTGGGACCTGGCCCTCTGTATCTTCCCCAAGATCCACAGGAAGGACCTCTGTGACAAGGCCTCGAGGGAGAGCGCAGGTGAGTTGGGGGCTCCTTGGGAGAGCGCAGGGGGCTGGGGCGCAGGGTCTCCAGGGGAGCCGTGTTGGGGAGAGCTGCCCAGGCTTGGGGGGCAGCCTCATCCCCACCTCAGGGGTGGAGAGGGCAGGTGGGCGTGGTCACCGGAACCCCACCCACAGCTGGGAACTGTCCTGGGCCAGCTCCCCCGGGCAGAGGGCAGTGACTGGGCGCAGACTGCAGCAGTTGACAGCTGCCGTAGCTGGCACCTGGATCCGAGGTTACCAGGTCAGGTGGGTCGGGTGTGGTCGGGGCCTTTTGGAAAGGCCCTGAGATGCAGGTGCCCCCCAGGTTTGAGTTGATGCCCTGGGGGTGACTCCGCATTCATCAGGCAGAGGTGCAGGCAGGAGAGCTGTGACCCCTGGGCTGCACAGCCCTGGAGCCCAAGGTGGTGTTGTGCATGGTCCTTTGCCTGGTCAGTCGGGGGTCTCTGGAGTCTGCTCTGAGGTGCTCGGATGGGGCTCTTCAAGCTGGTCCTGCACGGGTGTCCCTGCGGTCCTGCCTCTGTGGCCAGAGGACTTCCTCAGCGTCGGCTTTCTGGCTCTGCCTGTTTAAATGTAGTTTCCACCACAGGTGGTCTCGTCCCCTCCCCCAGGTCCCCCACTGCGCTCTCAGGATAGGCTCTGTTCTTCTGTGACCTTGGTCCTTCAGGGAACCACCTTGGTCCTTCTGTTAGTGACCTTGGTCCTTCTGTTAGTGACCTTGGTCCTTCTGCTAGTGACCTTGGTCCTTCTGCTAGTGACCTTGGTCCTTCTGTTAGTGACCTTATTCCTTCTGTTAGTGACCTTGGTCCTTCTGTTAGTGACCTTGGTCCTTCTGTTAGTGACCTTATTCCTTCTGTTAGTGACCTTTGTCCTTTAGGGAGCTACTTTGGTCCTTCAGGGAACGACCTTGGTCCTTCCCTGACCTTGGTCCTTCAGGGAGTGACCTTGGTCTTGGCTGCCTTCCTCTGTGGAGTCCTTTGGAGCTCTCTCTTCCTAACCTGAGAGCTGGCCCAGCCATCCCTGCTAAATTCCTTGGCATTCATTTGTGCACTTCCCGCGTTCCTGCGGCCCTCTGTGCCCTTTGAACCTCACCTGTCTACCACCTAGTGGCAGGGTCCCCTCTGATGTCACTCAGCACCCCAACCTTCCCGTGTCACCAGAGCCTGTGGCAAGTGCAGAGCAGGACCCAGCCTTAGCTCAGCCTGAAGGGATTCTAGAAGGCTGAGCCCTTTAGTTGTTTGGCTTTTGATTGGATACTTCTACCTTCTGCTCTGCCAAGGACGAGAAGGCTCACCAGGATGGATTTGGGGTGAATCCTAGGGCCCTGTCACATCTAGAGCACAGGCTCCCTCCAGGGAGACGCAGGCTGTGCCAGTCTCTTAGACACCTCGGCCAGGCCAAGCCTTCCTCCCGTGCTAACCCTTGATGGGCAGCACCACAGCCCAGAGGCAGGGTCCTGTCCCCACACAGAGCTCCTGCTTCCACATGGGGAGGCCCCTCCTTGGTTTGACGTGCATTCCACTGTCTTCAGTTGGAAGCCAGCAGGGCTTTGCAGTTCTGTGCTCTCCTGGCAGAGATGAACAGGTGTGTGTGTGTGTGTGTGTGTGTGTGTGTGTGTGTGTGTGGAGCTGGCCTGGCAGGCCTTTGACCCTGGGGGCTGTCTGGTTGGTGCTTTAGGCTGTGGCCACAGCCTGCAGGCCCTGAGGACATTGTTTCCCATAGGAGAGATTCAGGTTGAAGCCTTCAGGTTGTGCGGGGGTTGAACTCTGACGTGCTGTGTTCTTCTCTTGCCCCTGCTGACCAGCAAATGCCTATCGAGCTCACATACAGAAGAAGCTCATCAGCATGTGGTCCAGGGGCGCCTTCACTGCGATCCCTGGCTGCTTTGACCAGACATTGACCCGTGAAGAGCATGAAAGTCTGGAAGAGTATTTCACTCCAAGGGTACCCAGGAGGCCTCACACGGTCGTCCTCCGCGCATTACCAAGAATGGGGAAAACGAGGTTCCTGATGAAGGTGATGCTGGCCTGGTCAGACGGTACCCTCTATCGGGACAAATTCTCTTTCATTTTCTACTTATGCTGCCGAGAATTGAAGCAGCTGAGGGTGACCAGCCTGGCCGGGCTCATGTCCAGAGAAAGGCCCGATGACTCTGTCCCCTTGGCGGACATCGTGGCCCAACCAGAGAGGATCCTGTTCATCATCGACAGCTTAGAGGAGCTGCAGTGCACCCTGACAGAGCCCGAGTCGGAGCTGTGCCGTGACTGGAGGGAGGAGCGTTCAGTGAAGACGGTCCTGAGCAGCCTGCTGAGGAGGAGGATCCTCCCAGAGTCGGCTCTGCTCCTCGCTGCCATGCCCATGCGCCCAGAAGCTCTGGAGAGCAAGCTGGACCACCCCAACATGCAAGATCTCAAATGCTTCCAGGACAGCCACGTGAAGCAGTATTTCTGCTGCTCGTTTGAAGACAGGGGCCGAGCCCTGGCAGCCTTCAGCTTGGTGCGAAACAATGAGCATCTCTTCACCATGTGCCACGTCCCCCTCCTCTGCTGGATGGTGTGCACCTCTCTGAAACAGGAGATGGAGCGCGGGAGGGACCTGGCAGCCACCTGCTGCAGGTCCACCTCTGTGTTCCTCTCTTTCATGTTTCAAGCGTTCACACCCAAGGGCGCTCCTCATCCCAGCCAGCAGGGCCAAGGCCTGCTGAAGGCGCTGTGTTCCCTGGCCGCGGAGGGCATGTGGACCGACACGTGGGTGTTTGGCGAAGAGGAGCTCAGGAGGAACGGGATCGCGGACACTGACACCCCCACCTTGCTGGACCTCAGGCTCCTCCGGAAGTACAGCGAGTCGGGGAGCTCCTGCTCCTTCATCCACATGTGCATGCAGGAGTTCTGTGCCGCCATGTACTACCTGCTGGACAGCCCCCGCGACCACCCCAGCCGGGCCGTGAGGCCCATAGAGGCACTGCTGCCCACGTACTTCAGGAAAGACAGAGCAAGCTGGGTGTTCCTGGGCTGCTTCCTGTTTGGCCTCCTCCATGAAAGTGAGCAGCAGAGGCTGGATGCCCTTCTTGGGATGCAGAGGTCGCGGGAGTTGGCGCCCCAGCTCCTGGGATGTCTGAGGAGCCTGGTGGAGATCAAGGATCCTGAGGACCAGGTGGAGTTCCTGCTGCTCTTCTATGCCCTGTTCGAGGTGCAGAGTGACGCCTTTGCCAGCCACCTGATGAGCAGCCTCCGCGAGGCCCACTTCCCCCTTCGGGAGAGGCCAGACTTGGCGGTTGCTGCCTACTGCCTAAAATACTGCTCCAGCTTGAGGGAGCTCACTGTCTCAGTCCCAGAAATCTTTCCGGAAGAGAGGGGACCAGACCCCATGTGAGTCCCTGCCGTCACTTTCTTTCCACCCTTTTTCAGAATCTGTGTGTGTGTCCTCACAGGGTGTTGGTGACGGGGCGTTTCACGTGGATTGGGGTCACTGCCTGTCTTTTCTGTCCAGAAAGCTCCAGAAGAAGCCCTTAAATCATCTTTACGTGTATTTTTTTTTTTTTATTAAATTCAAAAATAGTTAGTTGTTGGGGCTGGGCTGGTGAGGTACTGGGTGTGATCCTTAGCAACACATAAAAAAAATAAAATAAAAACAATGGTATTATCCATCTAGAATCCAAAAAAAGAATACATGTGGACACATTCCCTTAATTGTACTTATCTCATTTTGACTTGGTGCTGAGCATCCAGCCCTGAGCCCCCCAGGTACAGGGCAGCGCTCCACCGCTGAGCCCCAGCCCGTGGGTCCCTTCTCCCTAGTCTTTCCGTGGTGCTCGTGGATGGGGCACGTGTGCTCATTCAGTGCACGGCAGCTCTCGTGGGGAGCCCGTGGCCTCGTCCCCGAGCCTGGCCTTTCCTAGCTGCACGGGTCTCCTCACCACAGCAGCAGTAAGGACTGTTCTGAGGGAGGAGACCAGGCTCCCTGGGATGCGTTCCCTTCCCTTCCCTTCCAGGCCCTCGGCAGGCTTCACCCTTGGGTCACTCCCTGGGACCAGGCTCCAGATCCCTGTCCTCCCAGCTGAGACTAGTGCTGTTGTGTTCTGAAACTCCTGGTTGACTCCGTCAGCCACCAGGCGGATCCTCCTACTGTGGTGCTGCAGGGAGGAAACGGGACAGACAGTTCACGTCAGCCCACCAAGACGGCAGGGTCAGGATGGGGCAAGGGCCACGTTGGAGGCCAGGAGATCTGGCTGGAGGCTGGCTCTGGCCTCCTGCCTCCTCTTTCCTCTGGACGGCCTCCACTGGTAACAAGGGAGGGTCTCCAGCCCCAGGACCTCGGTGGCCTGGGTGGGCTATGGCCTTGCTGTGGGGCTGTCCTGAGCTGGGGATGCTCAGAGGCATTCCTGGCCCTGCCCTCTGGTGTCAGGAGCCCCGGCCCTTGGGCAGTACAGGCCTGAAAGGCTGCAGCGTGGCCAAGGTCCTGGCCGAGAAGTGACCCCAGGAGGAGAGCTGACCTCGTTCTCCCCCTCTTGGGGGTCCAAGCAGCTGACACTGTGCTCAGAGGCTGTGACTGCCTTGAGCTGACCTCTGTGGAGAACCTCTCTTCTCTCCTGTTACAGGTCGAGCCGTACTCTCCTCTGGTGGCGCCAGATCTGCTCTGTGCTCACCGCCAATGAGCACCTCCAGAAACTCCGGGTGGTGGACAGCGTCCTCGGCAAGTGGACGCTGCTGATCCTGTGTTGTGAGCTGCGACAGTCCACGTGCCCCGTGCAGAGGCTCAAGTGAGTTGAAGATGGGCCTGGGGCGTGGAGACTGTTGACCTCCCTGCCAGCCTGAGGTAGAGGCTGGACCCCAGGGAGGTGTCTCGAGCCCAGCACCCCTGCTGCCTGGGATGCTCTTCCTTGGTGGTCGGCCTGTGCCTGATTGTGGGTCCCAGAGGCACCCTGGGCTCTGCTTCCTCTAGAAGAAAGGAGGACCCCATGGCTTCCTCTAGTTCTGCCAACCACACCGTCTCCAAACGTGGCCTTTGGGGGTAAACCCACCCAGGCACTGGGGTCGTGGAACGGGCCCGTGGGTCATTGATGGCGCAGAGGTGACCACAGCAGGCGTTCACGCTGCGCTGCTGGAGATGGGTGGACCACAATCATCCAGAGTCACCTTTGCTTTTGCAGGACAAGAAAAGTTTGCTTTTCCTGTGAGACCGGGATTTTCTTTGAGGTGTTCACCAGTAACCCCAACCTGCAACACCTGAGCATGACCTCCACCCGGCTCCCCCACGATGAGGTCTTGCTCCTCTGCAGGGCCTTGAGCAACCCAGTGTGCAACCTTCAGGAGCTGCTGTGAGTGCTGCCCGCCAGCCTCGGGGTGGGTTCCAGAGAGGACTGGGCTGCGTTCACGTGGGCATCTCTGTCCTACTTCCTGCCCCTTGGGTACAGAGGTCTGGTCTCCAGAAAGCGAGACCAGGATAGGGAAGTTAGTTTTACATCGATACGGGCGCTGTGCAAAACCCCAGATCAGCTGTGGCAGAGTCTGGTGCACAACGTAACCCAGGAGATGTCCTTCAGGTGTTGGTGGCTCAGTTTGGGGAGAGAGGGACACTGGAATATTTAGGGCAGGACGCCCTAAGGCCTGAGAAGTGGAAATTTTCCTCAATGGACAAGAAACCTTTGGTTACATTCTCCGATCCCATGGGATTGGCCTACAAGCCCAGGTAACATTTTGGACAAATCTCCAATATTGTTGGTGGAAAGAGTCTAACTCAGGAGTGGACCACAGGGTTTCATTCTGAGGTTTCAAGATGGGAGACGGTGGTGTTAGAGGCCTGGTGGTGCTCACCTCTGGTGAAGGGCGGAGGCAGGAGAGGCTGGGTGCAGGCTTCGCGATGTGCGAGCCGTCTGGTTGGCACACAGCCCCGCTCTGAACGGTCTCGGGGACCACCTCTTGTTTCTGTGCTCCCCTGTGTGATTTGTGTAGCCTGCGAGAGACCATCTCCTAACCCAAGGTCTCAGATCATTTTCTGAACTTCTTCATTGTTAGGAAGTTTGGTCTAATATGTTCTCCTTGTTGATGAGCTTTTACTTTTAGATGGCGCTGAGATTCAAACCCAGAACCTCACACATGATAGGCAAAGGCTCTACCCCTGAGCTGCAACCCCAGCCCTATCATTTAGACTCTGAGGTTTCAATCTGTGATCCATTTTGAATTAATTTGGAGGTATGGTATGATGTGGGCCAAATGCTATTGTTTTCACTTCTTGAAAATATCTTGAAGCCACAGGCATCTTTAGACCCAGGAGCTGCGGCAGAATCACCCTGGAGAAATGTCAGGGCTGTGGTCAGAGGCTTGGCGGTCATACCTGCATTGACGTGCACCTGTGTAGGCTGTGCATATGTCCATTCTGTCATCCGGGGGCTTAGCGCATGTGTGTGCCCATGCGCAGGGACAGCCCCTGAGATGGGAGTCACGACTACAGGCAGAGACCCCACCTGAGGCTCAACTCTCCCGTGGGATGCTGTCTAGGAGGCGTCACCTATGCTGGGGAGGAGTGTCGTACTCTCCCTGAGCAACGCCAACCCCACCCTAGTGGGGCAGTAGTTGGAAAGGGGTCCTGCTGGGGACAGCATCCTGAGTCCTCCAGGAAGACTGCCTGGTGTGGTGGGGGCACAGGCTGGGGAGCAGGAGGGGCCTCGCAGGACACGGATCCTGTGTGGGTCTGCCCTGGGGTCGGGGAAGTGACTTGGGGTGGGTAAGCACAGAGTGACTGAGTCTGGGCCGAGCTGTGCAGACGGGGGTTGGGGGGTGATGACAGGATTCCCCAGGAGGCTCCGTGAAGAACAGGCCCTCGCAGGAGTAGCGCCAGGGGACAGTCCAGACAGGGAAGCCCAGAGCATGTGGTGTCCCCTCCCTGCAGGCTTAAGGACTCGGGCCTCTCCGCTGCGGAATGCACGGCCTTGGCCTCGATGCTGGCGACAAACAGGAAGCTGACGCTGCTGGACCTCAGTGACAACAAGCTGGCAGAGGGTGTGTCCACACTGTGCGCGGCCTTGCGCCACCCAGACTGCACCCTGCAGACGCTGGTGTAAGTGGACTGGGGTGGGCAAGGGGCACGCAGGATCCCGGGTCGCTGCGCTCTGTCCCCAGCTGAGACCGCAGCAGTGCTTCAGGGCAGCAGCTGAGGATCCACGGCTCGAGGTCCAGCCCCGGGTCTGCTGCTCTCCATCACTCACGGGGCCTCCCGGCTGCAGGCTGCCCCTCTGTGAACGGGAGCAGAAGCGGCCCCTGTGGGGACCCCGCTGCCACCTCTGCTCTGTTCTTTCCTGTACCCCTGGCTCTCCCAACGTGGCAGAGCGTTCCTTGTAAGAAGCCATTAGAACCTGCTAGGATTCTCGGGAGAACCGGACAAGCTGAGGATCTGGTACCTGAGATGACCCATGCACGTCACCCTGCACGTCACCCGTGCTCTGGGCAACAGCCTCAGGGGGCCGCAGGCTTGTCCCAAGACGGGGTGAGATGCAGAGTCAGAACTAGAACTGACAGATTCTGGGCATCTGAGCTGTGCCTCTCACCCCTGGTTTTCTCATGAGGCTCTGTGTCGGTTTGGTTCCTCCTGCCTGTCTCATGTGGGTAAGGAGCAGTCAAAGGGGAGATTGGGTCCCACTGAGTTCGTACACAGGGCCACAAAGACCACCTTGAGCGTGCAGGTGAGCCATCCTTGGGCCCTCGGCCCTCCCGTGACCTGCTGTCCCCTGCTTCCCCCCAGGATGGCCGGCTGCCAGATCTGTGAGCACTGCTGCCCACACCTCTCTGAGGTTCTCCTGAGCAACGCAAACCTGAGCCATCTGGACCTCAGCAGAAACGCCCTGATGGACGAGGGAGTGGCACAGCTGTGTGAGGCCCTGCGACAGCCCACCTGCAGCCTGCAGACACTGTGGTAGGCCGTGGAGGTGGCCTGGTGACCAGGCCCTGCCCCAGGCTGGGAGGCACCCTCCTCAGGAAGGACAGTGTCTGTGCCTTTCCCAGGGAGGCTGAAGGCATCAGGCGGAGGTTCGGGTAGAGATGTTCCTGTGAAGCACAGATGCACATGTTGGGGCAGGTCCTTCAGGGGCGTAGGGATGGTGACCCAGGAAGGGCCCTGTGGTGGGCAGAGCATCGGCCTCGATGACTGGCATGTGTGCCCAAGGTGAACCTGTGTCATCAGGAGGGAAAAGAGAGCCCACCCTCCAGGGGAAACGTGGCGATGGGGACCCCAGCTCCGTGTGAGGATTCAGGCTGATACAGCCAAGGAGCTTCCTGTCGGAATCCCGGGAAGCGGGAGGGTCAGCGCGTCCTGATCAGGTGCCTCCCTGAGAATTCCAGGCTCCAGGGAGTTAGGGGGGAGGTGTCACCTGATCCCTTAGGAAATCTGAGCGTGACCCTCGTGGTCCTGGCTGCAGGGTCGTTAGACGCCATCTTAGAAGAGCAGGAGAAGCGATCTCCTTCCTGCAGTGGTGGGTTAAGCTGCCGGTCAGTCTCTGAAAGAAGCCCACTCAAATGTCAGCACAATATTTAAAAATGGAAGAGGAATAAACCTGAGTTGTAGTCTAAGTGCAGGTCACGTGAGGTTCTCCCCAGATCCTTCAGACTGGATTCAAAAACAAGAATCCCAAACTAGTGTCGGCCAGACCCCAGGAAAAATCCATGGAACAATCCTCTGTGGGTGCAGATGATGGAGGACATGAGCCGTGACCTTGACATACTCCAAATGGATCTTCCAAGGTCAATAAATTCAACCCACTGAAAAGAACCTAAGCTCCAAGGAGATAAGGAACAGAGGCAAGAAGACAAGAGAGAGGTCCCCCAACCTCAGACTCGTGGGTCAAACGGTTGTGTGTTGTGCTTCAATAAAAGAACACCTTTCAGCTCTTAGGAACAGGGACCCCGTGGAAGCAGCAGATAATGGATCACCTAGAGATGAGGGTCAGTGTTCACCTCATAGATGATTTGCACAGTGGGTTAGAACTAATGGAAGAAAAAGAGTGGCCAAAGATGGGGCACACTTGTGCAAGAGGTACCAGGGACTGAACCCAGGGGTGCTCAGCCACGGAACTACACCCCAGTCCTCTTCTAAAACTTGTTCTTGACCTAGAACAAGGACTTTCTAATTTGACGAGGGTCTTGCCAAATAGCTGAGGCTGGCCTCAAACTTGGGATCCTCCTGCCTTGGTCTCCCAGAGCACTAGGGTTACAGGCGTGAGCCAGTGTGCCCAGCTCAACATTGTGTCAATTGCCAAACCACAGAGATGCAGGGGACAGGAGAGAAGTAAAGAAACAGATGGCACCGACAGCCGAAAGGGCCAGAAGAGTGCAAGTTCATTGCTACTCTCTGCAGAGGGCCACTTGTATCCACCTTCTCCCGCAGAGTGTGGTGCCGGCCCTGCATGCTGTGTGAAATGTTGGAGTTGCAGTACACACAGGTGAAACTGAGCAGGGAAGTTTAATCAGTTTACTGGCTGGATCGCGTGGTGGCACACTCTCGTCATCCAAGTGGCTCAGGAGGCTCGAGGATCAGGAGTTGATCAGCAAGTGAGCGAGGCCTTAAGCAACTGGGTGAGACCCCGTCTCTAAATAAGAAGGGCTGGGGAAGTGGCTGAGTGGTTAACTACTTGAGGGTTCAGTGTCAAGTCCCAAACCAGTTAATAATACAGCTTACTTACCCGTGTATCAAGTGCTATGGCTCCAGTATGTAATCAGCAGAAGAATTCGTGAGGCACTGTACCTTCTGTCCTGAGACTCTTTACCTGGCTTACACTCTGGCGCATCTCGGGACAGAGGAGCCGCCGTCCAGTGCTTGGGGATTCCTGTGGCTGCAGGGAGCACTGCAGGTCGCGCTGCAGGTCTTCACCAAGGGGAAGAGATCCTACACCTGCCGGGGGTGACCTGACGGGGTGTTGTGGGCACCTTAGCACCAGGAACCTGACAGATTGTTCCAGACTCAGTCAGCTTCTAGAAGAGCATGACTTGAAGAAAACTCAAGGAGAATACCGTGAACGCTTCCAAACCACGCGCACAATGAGATCAGCCGCCCAGTGTGGCTTAGAAAGAAGCCTGCGCCAGCGAGTCTCACTAAACCCTCAGGGAAGAGCAGTTTTGTCAGAGTCTTTGCAGACGGTAAAGAGAAGAGAGCCCCACGCGGACACTGGAGGACACGGTCTTGATAGCAGCGACAGCTGGACGGTGGGAAAGGACAAGTGCTGTGTAGTGCCCTCCGTGATGCAGAGGCACTAAGTAGCCTGGCAGCAAGCGAATTCCAAAACTGTGTTGAGGGAATTCACCCTGATTTGTCCTAGCATCAGAAAGGACAGGGGAGGGTGGGGCTCGCAGACAGAGCTTAGGCTGGGCAGCTGCAGGGCCCTGGGCCCTTCCCCGCCTCCCAAAGGAGATGCTTAGAAAAAGGTCAGTGCGGGCAACTCTCTATAGGAACTGGTTAAAAGTAAAAATCTGCCTAAAAGGTATAGTCGGCATTCAGATCTATCCCTTTGGTATAACTCTTGGAAAATTATGAATATTGGGAACTTCCTCGACCCGGTGAAGAAGAGGTTGATAATGAAATCTAAACGTGGAGGACTGTCGCACACTCTCCATCCAGGACATGGTTGTAATGGTTCTTAGTTCTGGTTCTTCTCTCCCTGCGTCTATACTGAGCCGTTTAGGCCTCCTCCAGGCCCGGGGTAATGGGTCTCTTCCGTTGTCTATTGCCGTGCAGTTTGCAGAGGTGCGACATCACTCCAAGGGGCTGTCGGGACCTGGCTTCCGTCCTCGCCAGCAACCTTAACCTGAGAATCCTGAAGATTGGGGGCAACAACATAGGAGATGCTGGCGTGAGGCTGCTGAGCAAAGCTCTGCTGCACCCCCACTGCGGCTTAAAGGAACTCAGGTGGGTGCTGGGAAGCCGGGGGTGCATCCTCACTGTGGCAGAAGGACAGGCTGATGGGCAGGAGGAGACCGTGAGGGCAGCCGCACCTGGCTGCTGCTGCACACCCATCCACCCCACTGCCCGAGGCTGCCTGAGCGCTCACTGCTGGCTGATCCTGGCTGGGAATGGCTGGTCTCGCCCTGGGCTGGTCGGGCAGGCTGGCTGGCAGCTGGGGACGACAGTGAGGCAGCCCACGTCTCATTTAATGCTTAGTCCGGCTTCTGACACAGCATCTGCATGTGTTCATCAGGCTGCGCTAGCAAAATGCACAGAACAAGAGACGGAGATGCCCTGAGCGCAGGTGGCTGGGTTCTGGAGGCCCCTGGAGGCCGGAAGTCCAGCTCAAGGTGCCCAGGGCTGGTTCCTTCTCAGGGCCTGCAGGGAGGACGGCTCCAGGCTGCTCCTTGGCTCCAGGTGCCGCCTCCTCCCTGTCCTCAGTCTTCCCTCTGGGCCTGTGTGCGCCTGGACTTCCTGTTCCAGCGGGGACACCAGTTAGAGCCCGTTGGGGTGCACCCTCAGTGCCTCCACAAAGACTGTCTCCAAGTGCAGTCACACCTGGGGCTGGGGTTTCAACACGGCCCTCTGAGGGGACAGAGTGCAGCCCTGAGCAGCGCCTTGGGGGTTCCACGGGATCAGGAAGCGTACCAGGCTGGTGTGTTGGGTCCCCCCTGTCCTCCCAGTGGCTGGGAGCCTGAGGCATAGGATCACAAGTTCAAGGCCTGCCTCAGCAAGTCTGGAGAAGTTCTCTCCAAGTAGAAGGTGCGGGGGATGTTGGGCAGTGGTAGAGCGACCTTGGGTTGGAGAACCAGTGCAAAAGGAAGAGAAACCTAGCAGGCATCTGAGGGGAGGCCCAGAACTGCAGAACCTCGCCTCCAGGGTGCCCGGTTAGTGTTCAGAGTGAGGTTCCCAGCCCTGGTCCCTGTCCAAGGGCCGGGGAAAGGACTCCATCCCAGAGGAAGGCGATGCCCAGGGGCTGGGGAGTGAGCCTGGGCAGTCTGGCTGGAACCACCCAGGGCTGCTCCTCACATCCTCTCTGTTGCAGCCTGGATTCCTGCCAATTGACCAGAGCCTGCTGCGAGGACCTGGCTTCTGTCATTGCCCACAGTCAGAGTCTGCATGAACTGGACGTCACTAGGAACGCTCTCAGCCCTGGTGGCGTGATGCTGTTGTGCGAGGCCGTGAGGGGACCTAAGTGTGTCCTGCACAAGCTGAGGTGAGCTGCAACTGTGGTGCGTGCCCTGTGATGTGGCCAGGCACTGCAACCCAAATCATAACTAGAACTTTACATTCATGCGGACGGGGGTGACCTACAATTCTTTGGCTTCACAGTGGTGCAAAGAGGCACCCGTGCACACGGTTCCCCCTCTCAGTGCAGAGTTCAGCAGTGTGTGAGGTGTCTTGTGCGCCATTACCCAGGAAGCTGGGTGCTGGGTGATTGCCCGGCCGTAGGTGAGGTAGGTGGAGCTGTGGGGCTCAGTCGGTCAGGCTGTGAGGGGTGTGTGTGTGTGTGTGTGCGTCTGACAACGTCTTCAGCCTGCCGTGGGGTCGTAGCCTTTTCGCTGCTGTGATTAGAACACCTGACAGAACCACCGCAGAGGAGGAAAAGTCCATTTTGGGGCTCACGGTTGCAGGGGTCTCAGTCCCTAGAAGGCCAGCTCCCTTCGTCGGGGCTCGAGGTGAGGCAGGGCGTCATGGTGGAGGAGAGTGGCCGAGGGAAGCCCTGCACGTCAGGGTGACCAGGAGGCAGAGACTCCCCTCTCCAGACACAAACATCTACCCCAAAGGCAGGACCCCGAAGGCCACCTCCTCCAGCCCCACCCTTGGCCTCCAGTCACCACTCTGCTAACCCCGAGGGGGTGAATTCACTGAGTGGGTTGGGGCTCCCACAAGCCAATCATTTCTCCTCTAATCCT
This sequence comes from Marmota flaviventris, assembly GCF_047511675.1. Taxonomy (NCBI): domain Eukaryota; kingdom Metazoa; phylum Chordata; class Mammalia; order Rodentia; family Sciuridae; genus Marmota; species Marmota flaviventris. Next base: position 1,811,634 of record NC_092515.1, on the reverse strand, counting down.
TGCATTGTGTCGCCCGTGAGCTTCTGGGGGACACCTCACATCCGAACCCTACACACTGGCTAATCAGAATGCCACCCCACCGTGACCTGAGAAGGATCTGTATTTACAAACAGAACTTCATATTTGGAAACATTATATTTATAAGTTATGTTCATATAGACCTAAATTATACAAAGGTGTAATGTATATTGACTAGTGACATTGACAGTTATAAATACATCATTCCCATTACACTATATAATTTACTCCTAAACACATTATGAAACAGTGTAATGGGATACACCATTTACACATCACTCTTCTCCACCCTCAGGACCACAGCCATCCCAGGCAGCTATCGGCCCCCGGCTTCTAGAAGGGACCCTGTTGACTTAAAACTGTAACCCCCCACCCCAGTGCGCAGTGCTCCTCCTGTGAGGACCTGGTGCGTAGTGTGCAGTCTACCCTCGCACTGTGGGGGGACCCTTGGGTGCTGGGCCCGTGGCTTTCCCTCTGGACGTTGGCTAGCCGCTCAGAGTGTCGAGTGGGGGGGGCCAATGTCGATGGTGGACCGACTTGGCTGTGTGTCCTGAGCCTTGGGGATCTGCGTCTCAGTTCTGGCCCCATGTGTCCAGCTCGAGGCCTGGGCAAGGCTCCTGTCCTCTCCAATTACCATCTTCTCTCTGCCAAGTAGCAGTAATGGCATGAGGCGGGGATCGAGGATGTGCATCCAGTGACACAAGTACGTTGGAACTAAATGGCCAGCATTGCTCTCTTCCCACTCCCTGGAGCGTCTTGCCAAGATGCGCATTGAGGGGACAGTACATGGGGACAGGTTCACGCCAGGGAGTGGCATACGAGGCATCTCAAACAGGAGACACATGTATCCACAGAAGAAACAGGACACAGGGGCCCCGAGCCTGTCATATCCAAGTCAGTGTGTCCTAGGGGGCAGGTGGGGCCCAGAGAATCACTGGGCCTCGGGTCCTGCCTGCACCGCGTCTGGTCACTGGCTCAGAGCTGACGAGGTTCAGCGTCTTGCTCACCAGTCGTGGGGACTGGTGTCCTCGGGGTGGCTCTGAAAATGGAACAAGATGTGGTGGGACACCCAGGCCACAGAAATTATTACCATTTTGTCTCTTTAAAGCATAACTCCAAATCCATTGGCTTCTCGCCCCAAAACCCCGGGTCTGTGTGTGCCTGTGTGTACATGTGGGTGTGCGCGCGTGTCCGTGTACTGGGGCTTCCAACAGCAGCTCTGGTCAGTGGCGTCCAACTGGCAGTTTGAGATCACATGTGGTCCATTTGGAGAGTTGACGTCACAGAAATTGGCCAAGCGACAACTGGGGTTTGGGAGGGTGGAGTCCAGGAGTTGAACACTCACCAGCCACCTCCTCTCACCACGGGGCGTCTGTCCCTTGGAGCATCGCCAGGATCTCTGCACTCTGCCTGGAGGAAATTAGGGACAAAGGGGAGATTTTCAGTGTGACTGACACAGGGCTCTTTTCTGTTTTGCAGAGTGAGCAAAACTGCACTGGGGAGTTCCTGGCAGGTTCTCAAAGCCGAGACTATGTCTCCCGGCGTGATCTCCGTGGATTAGTGATGGAGCACCCATGGGGAACCAGGCTGCAAGTCCATCCCCGCCACCCTGATTCCCGCCCCCTCCTTGGGACAAGTGCGGGGGATAGAGGGGCCTGGCCACAGAGGTGTCCCCTCCCTGAGGCGCTGATACCCTACAGGGTACGATCTTTAATTTGTTCTGTGGCCTTGGAGAAGAGCCTGAACGACCCTCTCACTAAATCTTCTACCCTGTCTCCAAGGACATTTTCAAAACCCAATAAACTATCCTATCTTAAAGCACTTGGGAAAACCCTGAGATGGAATTTGTGACTGCTGAATGAGAAGCAGGAGCGCGGGTTACACGTGGCCGCCTCTCAGGTGACTTGGGAAGTCGCTGGCCACACTGACCGCCTTCCTGACAGTTCTTCTTGGGGTCTAGGGGCTCTTTTCTTCTCTCTCCTGACAAAGGCTTTCTGAAAACACCTTTCCACACAGTCCTTCCACCTCACACTACAAGTAGAGGCAAACCGACCTGTCCCTCCCTGAGCCTCAGGCAGCCCTGTTGTGAGATGGGTGCACAGCCTCCAGCACCTGTCCTGTGCTCAGCTGCGTCCGTCAGTGACCACACTGAGCTTTTCATGCCTTACCAAGACCACGCTGTGGACACGATGCTGCAAGCCCCCTTCACTGTTAGTGTATCCTGTGAGCACAGATTTGCACTTCAAAATGGTGCACACCTGTCCTCCCAGGGACTCGGGAAGCTGAGGCAAGAGGCTGGAGAGTTCAAGGCCAGCCCCAGCAGGTTGGCAAGACCCTGTCTCAACAACAAGGGATGTTGTGCATATTTTACCACAGTAAAGTGGGGAGGGGGCTGAACATCATGAAAGGATGATTGGGAAAGTAGAATGTCCCATGTAAGTGGAGAGCAGTCCACCCGACCAGCACAGGGGCTAAACTAAAGGTCGCTCGCGTGAATTTAATAGGACGCCAAATAAAACAGACACACAACTTACCTTTAAATCAGGCTTCAGGACGGCTCCTCCACTCTTGGCCTCAAGCTCCCCAAATGGGACACTAAGGAATGTCACCAGAGGCCAGCGAGAGAGGGAGCACTTTCAAAAGTGAACTTTTACTGGGGGACCCTCATTCTTTAGCAAATTCCATCCAAAAAAGGTCAAGAGGGGCAGGGCTACAAGGGCAGGTCAGGTAATTCAACCCCTGGGCTGTGGGAGTGCACACCGACTCAGGAGGACACCTGCTGCTGCTTCCAGGAGGGGCAGCGTCTGCCAGAAAGGCTGCTGGGGACAGGAAGGAAGTGAGACCCTCAGCTCCCACCGAGGACACAAATCGGCTCAGTGTGGAGGAAGGCATCAATGGAAGGCCCACAGCTGACACTTGTAGAGGCACATGCAGGGCCAAGCGCCTGACATGTGCCTCTACAAACCACATGGCCCGTGACGAAGGCCCGACCTGCACACCCACAGCCAGCAGCACACCACCAGGGAAAGCCTGGAAGCCTTCCCAGGCTGGGGAAGACAGGGGAGCCCCCTGCCATCTTTATCCAGCGAGGCCCTGCAGGTTCTAGCCAGGGCAGTCAAGCTAGAGAAATAAGAGCATCCAATGACAAGTCAGATGTCACTCTGGGCAGGTAATGCAATGTTTTATGTAGAAAACCCCCAAAGTTTTAGAATGTTTTCAGCAAAATTGCAGGATACAGAAATCAATAGTGTTGCTGAATGCCAATACTGAATTCTCTGGTAAAAAAATCAAGAATGCAATCCCATTTACAATAACTACGTAATACCTGGGAATAAATTTAACTAAACAGGTGAAAGGGCTCTACTATGAAATTATACAACATTTACTAAGAAATAAATAAAAGATAATGGAAAAAAGATATCCCATGTTCATGAATTGAAGAAACTTTTAAAATATTCACACGACCCAAAGAGGTCTGTAGATTCTCTGCAATCCCTAGCAAAATGTCAATGACTTTTTTTTTTTTTTTTTTTTGGTACCACAGACTGAACCCAAGGACACTTACTAAGCCACCTTCCCAGCTCTTCAATTTAGACAAGGTCTAAATTGCTGAGGACCTCACTAAATTGCCAAGGCTAGCCTCAAACTTGCAATGCTCCTGCCTCAGCCTCCCAAGTCACAGTGGTGTCCAGCTCAATGACTGTTTCATAGAACTAAAAAACCTTGAAATTTATATAGAACCACAAAACACTCCAAATGACAAAAAGAAAGAAAGAAGGAAAGTAAAGAAATAAATCCTGAGACTAACTCTGGAGGCATTATACAACCCAAATTCAAATTATACTAGTTCTAGTATAAAACAGGATGGTACTGGCATAGAGAGACCTGTGGAATAGAGTAGAGCACCAGAAATAAACCCTCGCACCACAGCCGGCTTCCCTGACACAGTTCCCGAGAACAGGCATCAGAGAAGGATCAGTATTTCAATAAACTATGCTGGGGAAATTGGATATAATCAACTCAAAATTGATTAAAAACTTCATGAAAGATCTGAGACCAAAACTGCTGCAAGAAAACCTAGGTTAAGTACATCAGGACTGGATTGGGCAGGATTTCTGGATAAGATCCCCGAACATGGGAGCAAAACAAACAGAAAAGTGGGATTCCATCCAGCAAGGCTTCTGCAGGGCAGAGGAAATGATCAGTGGAGTGAAGGTTCCCCAACTGGAAAACACACACAGAGAGGCGACGTCCTACAAGACTGGTGCCCGCCACCGGTCAGGGGCTGCGAAGTCAGTAGCAGAAACACCAGTTAAAAATGGGTAACAGGCCAGGCGTGGTGGCCCACGCCTGTCATCCCTGTGGCTCCGGAGGCTGAGACAGGAGGATCCCAAGTTCAAAGCCAGCCTCAGCAACAGTGAGGCCCTAAGCAACTCAGTGAGACCCTGTCTGTAAATAAATTACAAAATATGGCTGTGGATGGGGCTCAGTGGTTGAGTGCCCCAAGTTCAATCCCTGATATCCCCCCCACAAAATGGGCAACAGACATTTGTCCCAAGAAAAGATACAGATGGCCAACAGGGACATAAATTCTCAGCATCACTGACTGTTGAGAGCCACAGCCGAAGGGGCCCCAGCAAACTTCCAGCTGCCAGCTGATTGGCTCCTCTGCGGTGATGCTCATTGGGCTGTTTCCCCGCCCTTTCAGACCACGGAGCTGCTCATTGGGGGACTTTTTGGCTCCGCCCACACGACCCAGCCAATCGGCCTCAAGAGCAGGAGGAGGGGGGGTTGAGAGGCTTGTGGGAAGGCCGTGATGGCAGTTGGGCTCCGAGGGAATCCTGAGGAGCTGTGTGGTGGGGTCTCAGCGTCACTAACCACGAGGGAAATGCTCATGGTCACAGCGAGGTCACCTCAGCCCGTAAGAAGGGCTACTAACCAGGCTCCGGAGACCTGGGCTGGGCCTGGGGCTGGGGCTCCGGGCAGGGCACTTCCTGGCATGGGCGAGGAACTCGGTTTGATCCCTGGCACCACATAAAATCAACCTGTGAAATAAAGGCCTCGTGTCCGTTTACAACCACAGAAGGAGGACGAAGACAAGATAGCCACAGCAGGCCAGGCGGGGGACGGGGCCCTGGCTGTGCTGGGGAGGTCCCCAAGAAAGCAGAGCAGAAACCCTGTGGTCAGCAGCCTCACCCTGGGGGTGCCTCCAGAGGACATGCGGCCCGCCTGTCCGAGGACCACTGAGCCTGTGGCGACCCCAGCACTGTCCACCGTCGCCAAGGACAAAGCCACCTGCTGGCCACCGACGGATGGGCTAAGAAACATGGTACCCACACAGCACCCAATACCACCTGGCCTGCAGAACGCAGCTCTGTGGGTTCCGACGGCGTAAGGGCAGCTGGACACCCTGCCGTCCAGGGAGGTAGAGCAGGCCCGGAGAGACGGTCCGCACCACACTCAGGAGGAATCTGAGCTGCTGACCTCTCCACGCTGAGGGGAGAGCAGTGGCTATCAGAGGCTGGGGCACGGGAGCGGCCACAGTGGGGGCCGAGTTAGAGCTGGTTGGGAGTCAGGAGCCTGCGGGCTTCTGCCCACTGAGGCAAGTGGAGAGGGGTAACGCCCCGTGCCTTTCTAAAGAGCTGAAGAAAGGAGTTGGAAGGCTTTTGCCATTAAAAAATGTTTGAGGAGATTAAAAATCACACCATGTATGTCATCAACACAGCATCCATACCCTGCCCATACATAGATTGTTTCACGTATCAGTGCACAAAAGTTAAGAAAGGAAGTGCGTGATAGAAAACTCGAGAACGCGACCGTCATATGGACCTGCAGGAGTTCACAGAGTGATACCCTAGGCGCACTCCACGTTTGTGAAGGAAAGGCTCTGGGTGTCAGTCAGGTGTGTCTGACCCACTCAGACCCACCGTGCGCTTCCTGAACTTGGTTCCACGTTGACCACACAGGAAATCTCCAGGGAAACACATTCTAAATCAGAAGCCAGGGTCTCTCTTCTCACTTGTAGTAAAATAAAACTCACAGAAGCATGGGAAGCTCGTTTTTAATGTTCGCTTTAATAACATTCAGCAACATGAAACTATTAAGAAAGAACAGATGGACTTCCAGGTGTCGTGGTGCATGCCTGTAATCCCCGCCACTTGGGAGGCTGAGGCTGGAGGATGGCAGGTGCAAGGTCAAATTGGGCAACTTGGCGTGACCCTGTCTCAAAATAAAAAATGAAAAGGGCTGGAGATGTGGCCCAGTCCCAGATCCCCCCAGGCTCAGTCCCCTGCACTAAAACAGGAAAAAGTCTCAGTGGCTCTTAAATAGAGAAAACCTCCTAGGCATCCACTGCCACCCTGATTTGAATACCAGAAGGCCGAGCATTTCACAGCAGCTTGTGGGAAGTGTGGTGAAATGAGGGAGCCCAAGGCACAAGGGCTGGAATCTGGCCCAGGACAGAAGTGAGTGAGGAAGACGTGGACACCTGCACTTTAGGATGGAAGCCTGGCGTCAGAGTGGAAGCAGAGGGCAGCTTTTCCTCAACCTGCAATCTCCCTTCCTAGTGTCCCTCCCAAGTAGCACTCGCACACCTGTGGAGATCTGCACGCATGCAGGACTGAGCAGTGCAGGGATTTAGAGGACATTTCAAAGGGGAGAACCCTAATGTTCAAAGAAGGGGACAGTGAAATTATGTGATCTTACATGGAGCACCAACTGTGTGCACTTTCACGCCCATTGTGTGCGCCACAGTCCATATTGAGTGAGGTCCATGGAAGCACCCCTGTTAAGAGATGGACACCCACCTCTGGAGGACACAGAGTTGCACAGGAAGCCCCCTGTTGGGAGACGGACACCCACTAGGGCAGAGGCCAAGAGCAGGCCCTGATCCTCCAGTAGATCCTCCCCTCCTGGGCCTCAGGGCCTCTGCCAGCAGGATCCAGCCCCCACCCCACCTGGCAGCACTCAGCCCCACACGCCTATTTGAATCCTGGGGCGATCTCATGCATCCCGTGCACTTTGCCCACAGGTAACTCAGACTCACGCCTCACAATGAGACACTCTGTGCAAACACAGGTGTATCCACAGTGCATCAACAGTCGCCAAGGTTCCTTGGCCCTAGGACATGCTAGACACAGACGGCAGAAAGAGCACCAACCAAGAGGAGCTCTGGCAGGAGCCTCAGAGGAAGGAGGGGTCAGGCACCCAGAGCCATGCTGGCTCCCGAATCAGCCCTGGGGGAGGCTGGGGACCAGCTTCAGTGAGAAGCCCCAGGAATCCCAAATCAGAACCTTGCTGTGGAACAGCTGATGCTCCTTAGGCTGCCAGGGGCCAGCTTAGACCATTCCAAGGTGGGCAAATCTGCATCCCCTGGGTCTCTTCCCCACCAGGCATCCTGGACCAATGGGAAGGGAGAAGCTCGCCCGCCAATCAAAGGGCCCCAGAGCCTTCTTCTTCCAGTTGCAGCTGCCAGGCGTCGAGGACCAATAGGAGGCCCTGCGTGGTGAGTGTCAGGCCTCGTCCCTGCGCTTCTGCTCCACTCTTTCCTCCACACTTGGGGTGTCTGCTTTCTCGCCCTTCGTCCTGCCTTTCCCAGCGTCCTCACTCCTGGCCCAGGTCTCGGGCTTTGGCCCACGAGGCAATCTGCAGTGCCCTGTTCGACCTCCTTTTAGGGAAACTGCCGACTTCCCATTGTTCTGAGCTGGCCCCTGCGGGTCCCCAGCCAAGCCACCCCGTGGTCACCTGGCTCTCGCTGGTGAGAAGAGGAGTCACAGTGGAGGCTGAGACCCAGGAGGAAGAGTGGGGTGGGCTCTGAGGTGCAGACGGAGGTGGAGGTGAGGGTCCTGTCCAGCACCCGGGACTGCAGACCTGGGCGGGCGGTGGGTGCGTGTGCCTTAGATTCAGGACACCTGGGCACACCAGTGAGAGCGGAAGGCCAGCCTGGAGCCGAGGACGGCAGGAGGCAGGGGAGGGCGGCTTGCACACCCAGGTCTGAGCCCCTTTGCCAAGGCAGGTGTGCTCTCTGACCAGGGCAGAAAGACCTCGGGAACTGAGGTCAGAGACCACTGGCCCCCAGAGTGCTCATCTTGAAGATGAAGTAACGTGTACGGGGAGACCTTTCCCTACCCACCAAAGGGGATCCTTGCTATTTGTGTGGGGCTGAACTGTTTCCACCTGATGAAATGCACCCATGTCCCTCCCCGGTGCCTCACAGGGGCCAGGGAGGGCCCTGCGTGTGTTCAGCCATGGCCAGCTGGTCCTGGCACGGTGGGCCCTGCTGTAAGGCCTGGTCCTTCGAGGAAGGCAGGCACCGGGGATGGGCCAGACCAGGGCTCTGCAGTTGAGGGACGCCAGGAGGGCCAGCTGCCCACAGGACCCGGAGAGGCAGGAAGGCTCCGCAGGTGGGGTGGGGGTGGGGTTGGCCTGCTGACAGCTTTCTCTTGGGCACTTGGCCTCCGGGGCCTTGAGACCATCGAGGTCTGCTGATTCAGGCCACCTCTTGGTGGCCCTTGGCGATGGCAGCCTAGGGAACCAGGGTGCTGTTTCTTTCACTTACCAAATCTGCTAGGCAGGAGAAGGGGGCCTGACAGCCAGTCTCTGGCCCTCACCTGAGGCCCCAGCATGACGTTTGCCCTGCGGCTTTCACTCTGCTTCAGTTGGGTTTCCTGCTCCTTGGATGCAGTGTGTGCACCGCGCACCAGGTACCCCAAACTCCCCTGAAACCCTCCACCCACGCCCTGCAGGTGCTATGGTCTGGTCATCAGTGTTCCACCCACCACCCCAACCTAGCCGTGTCAGGACATCCACTCACACTCTCCCACCTATATAAACGGTTTACACTCAGGTCGACTAAATTAAAAAAGATTAAAAAAATTTGTTTTCACAAGAGAATTAACTCTTGATTGAATTCTCAAGTGCACTTTTTGGTTTTCAGTATTCCACCTCAGTTGAAGGGAGTGGTGTGTGCCTGTGTTTAAAAGGGCGGAGAGAGTGTGTGTGTTTCTGGGAAAATAAAGGAACTTTAACTGTGGACCCACCTTGCAGAAGGTGTTTGAACCAGAGTCTTGTTGCAGGGTAGAATTTCTTTTACATGTTACAACAGATAGCTTTCAAAACCTGACACACAGATACAGAAGATGAAGTTTGTTCTTTTTCACGAATTCATGTGTTTTACCGCAGTCGTCAGCTGGACTGACTTGAGGTGGCCGCCATCTGCTGTGACGCCGTCCAGGTGTGTGGCCATCGCTGTCTTTCCTGGGGTGTTGCACCTGGCTTTTTTCTCATCCCGCCTCGTAGGGCTTCTCACCTTTTTGTCTTCACGGAGTTTACTGACTTCGCGTCTTGTACCTGTGTTTCTTAAGACTGGGGGTTGCGTGTAGGGGCACTTGATCCCTAAGCCGCGTCCCAGTCCTTTTTTTTAAATATTATTTAAATTTTGAGCCCATGTCTAGCCGTGTGGCTGAGGCTGGCCTCCAACTTGAAATTGTGCTGCCTGAGCCCCCTAGTCATGGGGACGACAGGCGTGGCCACCGTGCCCAGCTCATTTTTAATGTCCCTAGGGAGCACTCTGTCCTGATGTTCCTTTGTTCCTTGCCTGTGATCTGCTCCTGGAACTTCAAGCTCCTGCCGCAGGCCGCTGTGGCTTCCTGACCCGGCTCAGGCTGTTCCCTGCATGCATGAGTGAAGGTCACCTCAGTTCAGGACTGTGCGACCCATTTTCTTTGGCCACATCCTTAGAGCAGAGTCCTGGCCTTGGGCACCTTCTCATCATTCCACAGTTGACTCCAGACGTGAATTAGCCACAGCCTCCGTGTGGTCAGGTGTTGAAACCTGCTCCTGGGGTCAGTTCATGGCGGATGGACGAGCCCTCTGTCGTGATGTGTTCTGCTGCTGCTCCAGCAGGGGTGACCAGAGGAAGGTCTGCCGTGTCTGCCGTGTCTGCAGGCTCCCCGTTTCCTTTGTGAGGCTGGGTCCTGGTGCAGTCCGTGCAGTGTCCAGGCTACCTGTGCACCTCCTAGGCCTCCTGCCAGCCCTGACAGCAGGTGTGCCTGGGCCACGGGAAAGGCGTGGTTTCCCTCCTGTGCACCGGGGTCTCCTGGCCTCTGCATCCATGCTGGTGTTCATGGGCGGCTCCTGGTCGGGAGCTCGCAGGGTGAGGGGTGGTGCGGGGCAGAATCCCCATGCTTCCTCTTCCTCTCTGGGGTGTCGCTGTCTGATGCTCCGGAAGCGTGTGTGTTTCTGTCTGCTCAGAGCTCAGTCTCCCTGGACCAGGGAGACCCTTGTGTTGTGCATTGACCACTAAGAGTTTCCACCTGCCATGTTTTGGTTTCCTATTTATTCCATCTGTTCCATGACCCTGTTCCTTCCTCAATGGCTGTTTTCTGGATGTTAGTTTTTCCTTCTATTTGCTTTGGCAGACAAACCCTCTTCGGTTATATCTGAATTCTAGCATCTGTTTTGGGTTTATTGGAAATTGCTGTCAGATGTCTACTTGGATCATCTTCCCAGAGAGGAAGGCCGGGCCCCTGATATTCTGGTACTCCTCTCCAGGTTTCCCTCCCTTCCTTCCTTCCTTCCTTCCTTCCTTCCTTCCTTCCTTCCTTTATTCTAATTAGGCATACATGACAGCAGAATACATTTTGATTCAGCATACACAAGTGCAGCAGGACTTTTCATTTCTCTGGTTGTACACAACAGAGCGTCCCACCACATGTGCAGTCCTACTTGTACCTGGGTGAGGATGTCCATCTCATGCCACCACCTTTCCTGCCCCATGTCCCTCCCTTCCCTCCTCTTTCCCCAATCCCAGTTCCTCCATTCTCCCATGCCCCACCCTCATCCATGATCAGCATCCACGTATTCAGTTTTGGGATTGACTTACTAAGCTTAGCTTGATACTCTCCAACTCCATCCACTTACCTGAAATGCCATCGTGTTATTCTTTTTAATGCTGAGTAACATTCCACTGTGTCTAGATACCACAGTCTCTCTATCCATCCATCTACTGAAGGGCATCTAGGGGGGCTCCACAGTTTAGCTGTGGTGAACTGTGGTCCTATGAACATTGTGGGTGTGTTACTATAGGATGCTGATTTTAAGTCCTTTGGGGGGAATAGACAGAGGAGTGGGATAGCTGGGTAAAATGGTGGTTCCATTCCAAGTTTCCTAAGGAGTCTCCATACTGCTTTCCAGATTGGCTGCACCAATTTGCAGTCCCACCAGCAGTGTATGAGTGTACATTTTTCCCCACACCCCAGCCAACGCTTATTGATTTATTGTTGTCTGTATTCTTGAGAGCTGCCATTCTGACTGGAGTGAGATGAAATCTCAGAGTACTTTTGCATTTCTCTAATTACTAGAGATGAACATTTTTTCATGTATGTGTTGATGGAATGTACAGCTCCTTCTAGAAGCATCTGTTCAGCTCCTCAGCCCATTCATTGATTGGGTTTGGGGTGTTAAGATTTCTGAGTTCTTTATGTATCCTGGAGATCAGTGCTCTATCTGATGTGCATGTGGCTAAGACTTGCTCCCAGATGTAGGCTTTCTCTCACCTCACTCCTTCACTGAGAAGAAGCTTTATAGTTTAAGTCCACCCCATTGATGGATTTTGATCTGATTTCTCCTCCTCAGGTTTTCACACTGGCACGGTGATGAATTTCAATTCCGTTCCATACCTCACCAGATTCCAAAAGGAATCTTGTTCATTCCCTCAGGCCTCTGAGTTTTCCTAAAGGGCCATCTTCTCTCTCTCTGACAGCGTCTAGAATTCATTCGGGTGTGAATCTGCTGTTGGAAAGATCCTCATGTGTCTGCAGGTTTCTCATCGTCGTGCTCACACTCGTCTCCACTCACCTCCGACACCTTCACCTTCTCGGGCTTCTAATGGCATCCTCCCCGTCTCTTTGGATCATCGTCTGTGCCTGAGTGTGCACCTTGTAGTAAAGACGCCCGCCTGTGTGGCTTAGGGGCCCAGCACACTGCAGAATGACCTCACCTTAGGTCGGTACGTCCACCGTGGCCCTGTTTCCAACCCTGTTCACCTTCGGTGGTTCTGAGGGTAACAGCGCCGGTAACAGCTCTGGTTAGACTTGAATCAGCAACTTCCAGCACTTTCCATGACTGGCTGCTTTCTCCAGCAGCTGGTCAATCCTCTGTCCATCTAAGTGCACCACTGATGGGGGAGAGGTCATCCTCCTCCTGACCACCACTGTGGAAAGCTTCCAGGTATTTCACTTGGTCTTTAATGTCTTGGTTTCCCTAGAATGAGTCTCAGTGTGACGTGTTGATGCTCTTGAGCTCCTTGAGGAGCAGATGCAGGTGTCCCATCAGTTAATGGAGGTCCCAGGAGGGATCTTTCCAAGTCCACATGCTCCTCGGCATACAAGGAAGCTGCATCCCAATAAACCCATGGTTAGTGGCAGACACACTCAGTGCCCCAGAATGCCACTAGAATGCCTGGGGACACCACAGCCCAGCCGACCTGCAGCAGGTGGGAGCCCTAGCCGGCAGGTGACTAAGCTCATCTAACACAAAGCCAGGCTGGGAGTGCAGAGGTGAAGGCCTTTCCTAAGGGTCTGCACACTGGAGGGGAAACAGAATGACCTAGTGATGGTGGGCAGGGACTCCTGTGTGGACGCTGCCGAGTCGGGGGCCATCTGCTGCTACTTGTGTCCCTCGTTCCCTCTCCTCTCCTTTGGGGCTCTCATAACAAGTGTTAGGCCCTGTCATCCTCCCTGTGTGGTCCTCTCTGCTTTTTGTCATCTTGGGTGACTTCTCCTGACCCGTCGTCCAGAGCACTACTCACCTGCCTCAGCTGAGGGTAACACTGCCTTGGTTTCCTGGGGCTGCCAGAACACAGTGCCACCAACTAAGTGGCTCAGACAAGGGAGGTTGGTGTCTCAGTCCCGGGGGCCCGGCTTCCAGAGTGGAGATGTGGGCAGGGTTCCTTCCTTCGGAGGCCTGTGCAGGAGATCCCTCTGTCTCCACTAACTTCTGCTCCTTGACCTGCTTGGGCTTCTCAGTGCCATTCTCCCCTCCTCTGGGTCTGAATGTGCCCCTGGGGGAAAAGACTCCCACCTGTGTGGCTTAGGGGCCCAGCACACTGCAGAATGACCTCACCTTAAGTTGGTTCCTCCACCATGGCCCTGTTTCCAAACCAGTTCACCCTCTGTGGTTCTGAGGGTAACAGCGCCCACCTCTGACGTCTGCAGGGGATCACAGCCAGCCCTGAGGACACACCTGCTGTAGTCTACATGCTATTGCATGGGGTCAGGGAAAGAGTTTGGAGACTTGGTGGGGGGTGGTGGTAGAAGCCTGTATGTGTCTGGGAGAGCATTTAAAATGCGACTGTGGCAATTTGAACCCAATCTGAACCCCCTGTAAAGAGGGCCCCCAACCGGAGCAGGAGGCCCGGCACCAGGAATGCAGGTCTCGGCACAGAGTGGCAGCAGGATTCTTGTCCAAAGTGGGTAGCTCTCAAACAGGGGCTTACCTCAGAATCCACTGCAGGTCTAACACAGGGCTGGGAACCACGCCCTGGGAACTTCGCAGGACCAGGGGGAACCAGGACCCAGCTGGTGCCGATGGTGCATGCAGGGCCTCGCGGAGAATCTTGGCTTTGGGCTGTTTCTTGGGGGCCTAAAGATTCATCCTTGTGTCTTGACTCAAGGCCTCACTCAAAGCAGGTTTCTAAGAAGCCCTGACTTCAGAGCCCGTGAAGGACACCTTTGTGTAATAGTGTTCTCATTCTGTGTATGGCTTAGCATTTCCCCCTCATTTTCTAACCTTTAATGCTATTAAGATCTATTTATTCATTTTTCTAAATCAGCTAGTCTACTATTTTGAGAAAATGCTGCCTAATGGTCACACCTGAATGAAATTCTATTCTTATTCACGGTATCATTGAATTATCGGCACCTGATTTTGTTGCATTTTCGATGAATAAGATGGTCTGTTTTCAGCCTTTCCTGTCGTGTTAGGAATGCTTTATGACTCGGGGAATTGTCAGTTGCTGCAAATGAGGTGTGTGTGCTTGAAGAGGGCTCCGTTGTGTGTAGGATTCTGCAGATGTCCCTGGGAAGACGTGCTACTTGAAACCTGCGTCTACCACCCACACACTTATATCAATAACGATGGTTTCTCCCTAGGTTTCTAGACTCCGTTTTGGAAATATTGTAGACCCAGAGAGTAGGAGCCTATAGTCTGTGGATCCCCCACCCCAGGTGCCCTCCAGTTACCACCAGGGTGGTCCCTGTGGGTCCTATGCCCCACTGTCCCCCGGGTTAACATCTCCCATTACTAAGACACAGATGTCCCAAGGGCTCACCGACCCTGGGGGATCACTAACACAGACTTGGGTGCTGACTGCAAAGGGCTCCGTACCCCTGGGATCGGGCACAGTGACAGGCTCCCTGGGCTGCAGGACTCTCACAGCCGGAGTTTATTCTCACAGTCCAGGAGGCTGGTCCAGAGGTCTCCTTGGGTGGCTGTACATTTCCCAGGCCACCACAGGAGAGGGCCTGTGGCCTGGCATCGTCCCCAGCGGTGGGCATGACCAGTGCTGCGAGTTGAGCCACGTTTGTGGGTGACCAGGCTGTTCCTTCAGAGTTCAGTGCTCAGCCTCCTGGTGAGGAGTGACGTCCAGCGACTCTCGAGCCGCTAAGGTCCCACCGCCTAGCTTCTCCCCAGCGTCTGTTCTGGTCTCCTGCCCCTTCTCACAGACTTGTGGTTTCTGGGTGGGGTCCGGGGTCCCTCCAGGCTTATCTCTCCCCGGGCCTCCAGCTGTACAGCCTCCTCTGCTGAGCACTGCTCTTTTCCCTGGAGCTCTTGACAGAAGGCAGCGGCGGTGTGTGAGGCATAGCTCCTCCATCAGTCACTGAGGAGACCATTACCGTCCTTTGGGGGCGTCTGTGCCGGCTTCTGTGTCCAAGGTGCAGGTGAAGTGGGGTGCTGTGCTGGCGTCTCCTGGACTATCCCACGCATCCTCCCCCATGGAGATCCTCCGGTCATCACCCACAGCCTGGGAGGGCAGGCCCGTGCCTGCTGCGACTGCCACCGTCTTTGTGTGGCAGCTGGTTGTCCCAGAAGCTGTCTGTCTGCCCGGGGAAGCTTCTCTAATGCTAACCCTGGGGCTCTGTGGGGCTCCCTCCGGGCACCCCCTGAGCTGGGTCGCAGGCAAGGCGTGTGGACAGGAAGGCCAGCGCAGGTTGGTGTCCGAGTCACCACTGCTTTCAAGCCCACGTCAGTGAGGAGAGGACAGGAGGCAGTTGGGGGGTCCCCAGCCCTCACCCAGGACCAGCACGAGGCTGTGCCAGGCCCTTTCCTTCTGAGTAACTCGGGGCCACCCTGACGTTTCCCTCAGGCTGTCTGATTCCTGGTCCTTCCTGGTCCCCGTCTCTGAGCATCTTCCTCTCGGGCCTGGACGAGATGGCAGCGTCCTCCATTCCTGACTTCCGCCTCACCTGTTTCCTGGATGAACTCAAGAAGAACGAGTTCCTGCAGTTTAAGCAGCTGCTCAAGCAGGAGACTGTGCAACGCGGCCTCCAGCCCATTCCCTGGGCGCAGGTGAAGAAGGCCAGGCGCCAGGACCTGGCCAGCTTGATGACCCAGCGCTATGGGGAACAGCCGGCGTGGGACCTGGCCCTCTGTATCTTCCCCAAGATCCACAGGAAGGACCTCTGTGACAAGGCCTCGAGGGAGAGCGCAGGTGAGTTGGGGGCTCCTTGGGAGAGCGCAGGGGGCTGGGGCACAGGGTCTCCAGGGCGAGCCGTGGTGGGGAGAGCTGCCCAGGCTTGGGGGGCAGCCTCATCCCCACCTCAGGGGTGGAGAGGGCAGGTGGGCATGGTCACCGGAACCCCACCCACAGCTGGGAACTGTCCTGGGCCAGCTCCCCCGGGCAGAGGGCGGTGACTGGGCGCAGACTGCAGCAGTTGACAGCTGCTGTAGCTGGCACCTGGATCCGAGGTTACCAGGTCAGGTGGGTTGGGTGTGGTCGGGGCCTTTTGGAAAGGCCCTGAGATGCAGGTGCCCCCCAGGTTTGAGTTGATGCCCTGGGGGTGACTCCGCATTCATCAGGCAGAGGTGCAGGCAGGAGAGCTGTGACCCCTGGGCTGCACAGCCCTGGAGCCCAAAGTGCTGTTGTGCATGGTCCTTTGCCTGGTCAGTTGGGGGTCTCTGGAGTCTGCTCTGAGGTGCCGATGGGGCTCTTCAAGCTGGTCCTGCACGCCGGCTTTCTGGCTCTGCCTGTTTAAATGTAGTTTCCACCACAGGTGGTCTCGTCCCCTCCCCCAGGTCCCCCACTGCGCTCTCAGGATAGGCTCTGTTCTTCTGTGACCTTGGTCCTTCAGGGAACCACCTTGGTCCTTCTGTTAGTGACCTTGGTCCTTCTGTTAGTGACCTTGGTCCTTCTGTTAGTGACCTTGGTCCTTCTGCTAGTGACCTTGGTCCTTCTGTTAGTGACCTTGGTCCTTCTGTTAGTGACCTTGGTCCTTCAGGGAGCTACTTTGGTCCTTCAGGGAACGACCTTGGTCCTTCCCTGACCTTGGTCCTTCAGGGAGTGACCTTGGTCTTGGCTGCCTTCCTCTGTGGAGTCCTTTGGAGCTCTCTCTTCCTAACCTGAGAGCTGGCCCAGCCATCCCTGCTAAATTCCTTGGCATTCATTTGTGCACTTCCCGCGTTCCTGCGGCCCTCTGTGCCCTTTGAACCTCACCTGTCTACCACCTAGTGGCAGGGTCCCCTCTGATGTCACTCAGCACCCCAACCTTCCCGTGTCACCAGAGCCTGTGGCAAGTGCAGAGCAGGACCCAGCCTCAGCTCAGCCTGAAGGGATTCTAGAAGGCTCAGCCCTTTTTTTTTTTTTTAAAGATCAATGAGAATTTACATATTTACATTGCTATTTACGTGTCCTGGTACAGGAAGTACTGGACGGAGGCAATGGAACTGGAAGGAGGCAGGTGGGCACCAGCAGGGATTTTTTTTTTTAATATTTATTTTTTAGTTTTCGGCAGACACAACATCTTTGTTTGTATGTGGTGCTGAGGATGGAACCCGGGCCGCACGCATGCCAGGCGAGCACGCTACCTCTTGAGCGACATCCCCAGCCCCGAAGGCTCAGCCCTTTTGTTGTTTGGCTTTTTATTGGGCACCACAGCCCACAGCCCAGAGGCAGGGTCCTGTCCCCACACAGAGCTCCTGCTTCCTCATGGGGAGGCCCCTCCCTGGTTTGACGTGCATTCCACTGTCTTCAGTTGGAAGCCAGCAGGGCTTTGCAGTTCTGTGCTCTCCTGGCAGAGATGAACAGGTGTGTGTGTGTGTGTGTGTGTGTGTGTGTGTGTGTGTGTGTGTGTGGAGCTGGCCTGGCAGGCCTTTGACCCTGGGGGCTGTCTGGTTGGTGCTTTAGGCTGTGGCCACAGCCTGCAGGCCCTGAGGACATTGTTTCCCATAGGAGAGATTCAGGTTGAAGCCTTCAGGTTGTGTGGGGGTTGAACTCTGACGTGCTGTGTTCTTCTCTTGCCCCTGCTGACTAGCAAATGCCTATCGAGCTCACATACAGAAGAAGTTCATCAGCATGTGGTCCAGGGGCGCCTTCACTGCGATCCCTGGCTGCTTTGACCAGACATTGACCTGTGAAGAGCATGAAAGTCTGGAAGAGTATTTCACTCCAAGGGTACCCAGGAGGCCTCGCACGGTCGTCCTCCGCGCATTACAAAGAATGGGGAAAACGAGGTTCCTGATGAAGGTGATGCTGGCCTGGTCAGACGGTACCCTCTATCGGGACAAATTCTCTTTCATTTTCTACTTATGCTGCCGAGAATTGAAGCAGCTGAGGGTGACCAGCCTGGCCGGGCTCATGTCCAGAGAAAGGCCCGATGACTCTGTCCCCTTGGCGGACATCGTGGCCCAACCAGAGAGGATCCTGTTCATCATCGACAGCTTAGAGGAGCTGCAGTGCACCCTGACAGAGCCCGAGTCGGAGCTGTGCCGTGACTGGAGGGAGGAGCGTTCAGTGAAGACGGTCCTGAGCAGCCTGCTGAGGAGGAGGATCCTCCCAGAGTCCGCTCTGCTCCTCGCTGCCATGCCCATGCGCCCAGAAGCTCTGGAGAGCAAGCTGGACCACCCAAACATGCAAGATCTCAAATGCTTCCAGGACAGCCACGTGAAGCAGTACTTCTGCTGCTCGTTTGAAGACAGGGGCCGAGCCCTGGCAGCCTTCAGCTTGGTGCGAAACAATGAGCATCTCTTCACCATGTGCCACGTCCCCCTCCTCTGCTGGATGGTGTGCACCTCTCTGAAACAGGAGATGGAGCGCGGGAGGGACCTGGCAGCCACCTGCTGCAGGTCCACCTCTGTGTTCCTCTCTTTCATGTTTCAAGCGTTCACACCCAAGGGCGCTCCTCGTCCCAGCCAGCAGGGCCAAGGCCTGCTGAAGGCGCTGTGTTCCCTGGCCGCGGAGGGCATGTGGACCGACACGTGGGTGTTTGGCGAAGAGGAGCTCAGGAGGAACGGGATCGCGGACACTGACACCCCCACCTTGCTGGACCTCAGGCTCCTCCGGAAGTACAGCGAGTCTGGGAGCTCCTGCTCCTTCATCCACATGTGCATGCAGGAGTTCTGTGCCGCCATGTACTACCTGCTGGACAGCCCCCGCCACCACCCCAGCCGGGCCGTGAGGCCCATAGAGGCACTGCTGCCCACGTACTTCAGGAAAGACAGAGCAAGCTGGGTGTTCCTGGGCTGCTTCCTGTTTGGCCTCCTCCATGAAAGTGAGCAGCAGAGGCTGGATGCCCTTCTTGAGATGCAGAGGTCCCGGGAGTTGGCGCCCCAGCTCCTGGGATGTCTGAGGAGCCTGGTGGAGATCGAGGATCCTGAGGACCAGGTGGAGTTCCTGCTGCTCTTCTATGCCCTGTTCGAGGTGCAGAGTGACGCCTTTGCCAGCCACCTGATGAGCAGCCTCCGCGAGGCCCACTTCCCCCTTCGGGAGAGGCCAGACTTGGCGGTTGCTGCCTACTGCCTAAAATACTGCTCCAGCTTGAGGGAGCTCACTGTCTCAGTCCCAGAAATCTTTCCGGAAGAGAGGGGACCAAACCCCATGTGAGTCCCTGCCGTCACTTTCTTTCCACCCTTTTTCAGAATCTGTGTGTGTGTCCTCACAGGGTGTTGGTGACGGGGCGTTTCACGTGGATTGGGGTCACTGCCTGCCTTTTCTGTCCAGAGAGCTCCAGAAAAAGTCCTTGAATCATCTTTATGTTTTACTGTGTTTTTTTTTTTTTAAATGAAAATCTTTACTTGTAGATGTTCACAGTAGCTTTCTTAATCTCATTTTGACTTGGTGCTGAGCATCCAGCCCTGAGCCCCCCAGGTACAGTGCAGCGCTCCACCGCTGAGCCCCAGCCCCTGGGTCCCTTCTCCCTAGTCTTTCCGTGGTGCTCGTGGATGGGGCACGTGGCCTCGTCCCCGAGCCTGGCCTTTCCTAGCTGCACGGGTCTCCTCACCACAGCAGCAGTAAGGACTGTTCTGAGGGAGGAGACCAGGCTCCCTGGGATGCGTTCCCTTCCCTTCCCTTCCAGGCCCTCGGCAGGCTTCACCCTTGGGTCACTCCCTGGGACCAGGCTCCAGATCCCTGTCCTCCCAGCTGAGACTAGTGCTGTTGTGTTCTGAAACTCCTGGTTGACTCCGTCAGCCAGCAGGCGGATCCTCCTACTGTGGTGCTGCAGGGAGGAAACGGGACAGACAGTTCACGTCAGCCCACCAAGATGGCAGGGTCAGGATGGGGCAAGGGCCAAGTTGGAGGCCAGGAGATCTGGCTGGAGGCTGGCTCTGGCCTCCTGCCTCCTCTTTCCTCTAGACGGCCTCCACTGGTAACAAGGGAAGGTCTCCAACCCCAGGACCTCGGTGGCCTGGGTGGGCTATGGCCTTGCTGTGGGGCTGTCCTGAGCTGGAGGATGCTCAGAGGCATCCCTGGCCCTGCCCTGGTGTCAGGAGCCCCGGCCCTTGGGCAGTATAGGCCTGAAAGGCTGCAGCGTGGCCAAGGTCCTGGCCGAGAAGTGACCCCAGGAGGAGAGCTGACCTCGTTCTCCCCCTCTTGGGGGTCCAAGCAGCTGACACTGTGCTCAGAGGCTGTGACTGCCTTGAGCTGACCTCTGTGGAGAACCTCTCTTCTCTCCTGTTACAGGTCGAGCCGTACTCTCCTCTGGTGGCGCCAGATCTGCTCTGTGCTCACCGCCAATGAGCACCTCCAGAAACTCCGGGTGGTGGACAGCGTCCTCGGCAAGTGGACGCTGCTGATCCTGTGTTGTGAGCTGCGACAGTCCACGTGCCCCGTGCAGAGGCTCATGTGAGTGGAAGATGGGCCTGGGGCGTGGAGACTGCTGACCTCCCTGCCAGCCTGAGGTAGAGGCTGGACCCCAGGGAGGTGTCTCGAGCCCAGCGCCCCTGGTGCCCGGGAAGCTCTTCCTTGGTGGTCGGCCTGTGCGTGCATTGTGGGGTCCCAGAGGCACCCTGGGCTCTGCTTCCTCTAGAAGAAAGGAGGACCCCATGGCTTCCTCTAGTTCTGCCAACCACACCGTCTCCAAACGTGGCCTTTGGGGGTAAACCCACCCAGGCACTGGGGTCGTGGAACGGGCCCGTGGGTCATTGATGGCGCAGAGGTGACCACAGCAGGCGTTCACGCTGCGCTGCTGGAGATGGGTGGACCACAATCATCCAGAGTCACCTTTGCTTTTGCAGGACAAGAAAAGTTTGCTTTTCCTGTGAGACCGGGATTTTCTTTGAGGTGTTCACCAGTAACCCCAACCTGCAACACCTGAGCATGACCTCCACCCGGCTCCCCCACGATGAGGTCTTGCTCCTCTGCAGGGCCTTGAGCAACCCAGTGTGCAACCTTCAGGAGCTGCTGTGAGTGCTGCCCGCCAGCCTCGGGGTGGGTTCCAGAGAGGACTGGGCTGCGTTCACGTGGGCATCTCTGTCCTACTTCCTGCCCCTTGGGTACAGGGGTCTGGTCTCCAGAAAGCGAGACCAGGATAGGGAAGTTAGTTTTACATCGATACGGGCGCTGTGCAAAACCCCAGATCAGCTGTGGCAGAGTCTGGTGCACAACGTAACCCAGGAGAAGTGCTTCAGGTGTTGGTGGCTCAGTTTGGGGAGAGAGGGACACTGGAACATTTAGGGCAGGACGCCCTAAGGCCTGAGAAGTGGAAATTTTCCTCAATGGACAAGAAACCTAGGCTGTGCATATGTCCATTCTGTCATCCGGGGGCTTAGCGCATGTGTGTGCCCACGCGCAGGGACAGCCCCTGAGATGGGAGTCACGACTACAGGCAGAGACCCCACCTCAGGCTTAACTCTCCCGTGGGATGCTGTCTAGGAGGCGTCACCTATGCTGTGGAGGAGTGTCGTACTCTCCCTGAGCAACGCCAACCCCACCCTCGTGGGGCAGTAGTTGGAAAGGGGACCTGCTGGGGACAGCATCCTGAGTCCTCCAGGAAGACTGCCTGGTGTGGTGGGGGCACAGGCTGGGGAGCAGGAGGGGCCTCGCAGGACACGGATCCTGTGTGGGGCTGCCTTGGGGTCGGGGAAGTGACTTGGGGTGGGTAAGCACAGAGTGACTGAGTCTGGGCCGAGCTGTGCAGACGGGGGTTGGGGGGTGATGACAGGATTCCCCAGGAGGCTCCCTGAAGGACAGGCCCTCACAGGAGTAGCGCCAGGGGACAGTCCAGGCAGGGAAGCCCAGAGCATGTGGTGTCCCCTCCCTGCAGGCTTAAGGACTCGGGCCTCTCCCCTACGGATTGCACGGCCTTGGCCTCGATGCTGGCGACAAACAGGAAGCTGACGCTGCTGGACCTCAGTGACAACAAGCTGGCAGAGGGTGTGTCCACACTGTGCGCGGCCTTGCGCCACCCAGACTGCACCCTGCAGACGCTGGTGTAAGTGGACTGGGGTGGGCAAGGGGCACGCATAATCCCGGGTCGCTGTGCTCTGTCCCCCAGCTGAGACCGCAGCAGCCCTGGCAGCAGCTGAGGATCCACGGCTCGAGGTCCAGCCCCGGGTCTGCTGCTCTCCATCACTCACTGGGCCTCCCGGCTGCGGGCTGCCCCTCTGTGAACGGGAGCAGAAGCGGCCCCTGTGGGGACCCCGCTGCCACCTCTGCTCTGTTCTTTCCTGTACCCCTGGCTCTCCCAACGTGGCAGAGCGTTCCTTGTAAGAAGCCATTAGAACCTGCTAGGATTCTCGGGAGAACCGGACAAGCTGAGGATCTGGTACCTGAGATGACCCATGCACGTCACCCTGCACGTCACCCGTGCTCTGGGCAACAGCCTCAGGGGGCCGCAGGCTTGTCCCAAGACGGGGTGAGATGCAGAGTCAGAACTAGAACTGACAGATTCTGGGCATCTGAGCTGTGCCTCTCACCCCTGGTTTTCTCATGAGGGTCTGTGTCGGTTTGGTTCCTCCTGCCTGTCTCATGTGGGTAAGGACCAGTCAAAGGGGAGATTGGGTCCCACTGAGTTCGTACACAGGGCCACAAAGACCACCTTGAGCGTGCAGGTGAGGTATCCTTGGCCCCTCGGCCCTCTTGTGACCTGCTGTCCCCTGCTTCCCCCCAGGATGGCCGGCTGCCAGATCTGTGAGCACTGCTGCCCACACCTCTCTGAGGTTCTCCTGAGCAATGCAAACCTGAGCCATCTGGACCTCAGCAGAAACGCCCTGATGGACGAGGGAGTGGCACAGCTGTGTGAGGCCCTGCGACAGCCCACCTGCAGCCTGCAGACACTGTGGTAGGCCGTGGAGGTGGCCTGGTGACCAGGCCCTGCCCCAGGCTGGGAGGCACCCTCCTCAGGAAGGACAGTGTCTGTGCCTTTCCCAGGGAGGCTGAAGGCGTCAGGCGGAGGTTCGGGTGGAGATGTTCCTGTGAAGCACAGATGCACATGTTGGGGCAGGTCCTTCAGGGGCGTAGGGATGGTGACCCAGGAAGGGCCCTGTGGTGGGCAGAGCATCGGCCTCGATGACTGGCATGTGTGCCCAAGGTGAACCTGTGTCATCAGGAGGGAAAAGAGAGCCCACCCTCCAGGGGAAACGTGGCGATGGGGACCCCAGCTCCGTGTGAGGATTCAGGCTGATACAGCCAAGGAGCTTCCTGACGGAATCCCGGGAAGCGGGAGGGTCAGCGCGTCCTGATCAGGTGCCTCCCTGAGAATTCCAGGCTCCAGGGAGTTAGGGGGGAGGTGTCACCTGATCCCTTAGGAAATCTGAGCGTGACCCTCGTGGTCCTGGCTGCAGGGACGTTAGACGCCATCATAGAAGAGCAGGAGAAGCGATCTCCTTCCTGCAGTGGTGGGTTAAGCTGCCGGTCAGTCTCTGAAAGAAGCCCACTCAAATGTCAGCACAATATTTAAAAATGGAAGAGGAATAAACCTGAGTTGTAGTCTAAGTGCAGGTCACGTGAGGTTCTCCCCAGATCCTTCAGACTGGATTTAGATACAAGAATCCCAAACTAGTGTCGGCCAGACCCCCGGAAAAATCCATGGAACAATCCTCTGTGGGTGCAGATGATGGAGGACATGAGCCGTGACCTTGACATACTCCAAATGGATCTTCCAAGGTCAATTAATTCAACCCACTGAAAAGAACCTAAGCTCCAAGGAGATAAGGAACAGAGGCAAGAAGACAAGAGAGAGGTCCCCCAACCTCAGACTCGTGGGTCAAACGGTTGTGTGTTGTGCTTCAATAAAAGAACACCTTTCAGCTCTTAGGAACAGGGACCCCGTGGAAGCAGCAGATAATGGATCACCTAGAGATGAGGGTCAGTGTTCACCTCATAGATGATTTGCACAGTGGGTTAGAACTAATGGAAGAAAAAGAGTGGCCAAAGATGGGGCACACTTGTGCAAGAGGTACCAGGGACTGAACCCAGGGGTGCTCAGCCATGGAACTACACCCCAGTCCTCTTCTCAAACTTGTTCTTGACCTAGAGGCAGGGACTTTCTAAATTGACGAGGGTCTTGCCAAATAGCTGAGGCTGGCCTCAAACTTGGGATCTTCCTGCCTTGGTCTCCCAGAGCACTAGGGTTACAGGCGTGAGCCAGTGTGCCCAGCTCAACATTGTCTCAATTGCCAAACCACAGAGATGCAGGGAACAGGAGAGAAGTAAAGAAACAGATGGCACCGACAGCCGAAAGGGCCAGAAGAGTGCAAGTTCGTTGCTACTCTCTGCAGAGGGCCACTTGTATCCACCTTCTCCCGCAGAGTGTGGTGCCGGCCCGCATGCTGTGTGAAATGTTGGAGTTGCAGTACACACAGGTGAAACTGAGCAGGGAAGTTTAATCAGTTTACTGGCTGGATCACGTGGTGGCATACTCTCGTCGTCCAAGCGGCTCAGGAGGCTGAGGCTCGAGGATCAGGAGTTGATCAGCAAGTGAGCGAGGCCTTAAGCAACTGGGTGAGACCCCGTCTCTAAATAAGAAGGGCTGGGGAAATGGCTGAGTGGTTAACTACTTGAGGGTTCAGTGTCAAGTCCCAAACCAGTTAATAATACAGCTTACTTACCCGTGTATCAAGTGCTATGGCTCCAGTATGTAATCAACACAAGAATTCGTGAGGCACTGTACATTTCTGTCCTGAGACCTATTACCTGGCTTACACTCTGGCGCATCTCGGGACAGAGGAGCCGCCGTCCAGTGCTCGGGGATTCCTGCGGTTGCAGGGAGCACTGCAGGTCGTGCTGCAGGTCTTCACCAAGGGAGGCAGCCCACGTCTCATTTAATATTTAGTCCGGCTTCTGACACAGCATCTGCATGTGTTCATCAGGCTGCGCTAGCAAAGTGCACAGACCAAGAAACGGAGATGCCCTGAGCGCAGGTGCTGGGTTCTAGAGGCCGGAAGTCCAGCTCAAGGTGCCCAGGGCTGGTTCCTTCTCAGGGCCTGCAGGGAGGACGGCTCCAGGCTGCTCCTTGGCTCCAGGTGCCGCCTCCTCCCTGTCCTCAGTCTTCCCTCTGGGCCTGTGTGGGCCTGGACTTCCTGTTCCAGCGGGGACACCAGTTAGAGCCCGTTGGGGTCCACCCTCAGTGCCTCCACAAAGACTGTCTCCAAGTGCAGTCACACCTGGGGCTGGGGTTTCAACACGGCCCTCTGAGGGGACAGAGTGCAGCCCTGAGCAGCGCCTTGGGGGTTCCACGGGATCAGGAAGCGTACCAGGCTGGTGTGTTGGGTCCCCCCTGTCCTCCCAGTGGCTGGGAGCCTGAGGCAGGAGGATCACAAGTTCAAGGCCTGCCTCAGCAAGTCTGGAGAAGTTCTCTCCAAGTAGAAGGGGCGGGGGGTGTTGGGCAGTGGTAGAGCGACCTTGGGTTGGAGAACCAGTGCAAAAGGAAGAGAAACCTAGCAGGCATCTGAGGGGAGGCCCAGAACTGCAGAACCTCGCCTCCAGGGTGCCCGGTTAGTGTTCAGAGTGAGGTTCCCAGCCCTGGTCCCTGTCCAAGGGCCGGGGAAAGGACTCCATCCCAGAGGAAGGCGATGCCCAGGGGCTGGGGAGTGAGCCTGGGCAGTCTGGCTGGAACCACCCAGGGCTGCTCCTCGCATCCTCTCTCTTGCAGCCTGGATTCCTGCCAATTGACCAGAGCCTGCTGCGAGGACCTGGCTTCTGTCATTGCCCACAGTCAGAGTCTGCTTGAACTGGAGGTCACTGGTAACGCCCTCAGCCCTAGTGGCGTGAATCTCCTGTTGGAGGCCATAAGATGTCCTGGGCGAGTCCTGCGGAGGCTCAGGTGAGCTGCATGTCGTCTGTGTGGGCTCCCCTGTGCAGCTGCTGGGTACAGGCTCACTGCTGCCACATGCAAGTGAAGCTCGTGCCCAGGTGTCGCAGGAACACAAGGGTGAGTTTAAAATCCGTTCCCAGCAGCAGGTGGGAGGTGGGAGCCCATAAAGGGACTTGGCACCCTAACACAAGTCGCACACATTACATTTGTAGATAGAACTTTACATTCATGCGGACGGGGGTGACCTACAATTCTTTGGCTTCACAGTGGTGCAAAAAGGCACCCGTGCACACGGTTCCCCCTCTCAGTGCAGAGTTCAGCACTGTGTGAGGTGTCCTGTGCGCCATTACCCAGGAAGCTGGGTGCTGGGTGATTGCCCGGCCGTAGGTGAGGTAGGTGGAGCTGTGGGGCTCAGTCGGTCAGGCTGTGAGGGGGGTGTGTGTGTGTGTGTGTGTCTGACAACGTCTTCAGCCTGCCGTGGGGCCGTACCTTTTCGCTGCTGTGATTAGAACACCTGACAGAACGACCGCAGACGAGGAAAAGTCCATTTTGGGGCTCACGGTTGCAGAGGTCTCAGTCCCTAGAAGGCCAGCTCCCTTCGTCGGGGCTCGAGGTGAGGCAGGGCGTCATGGTGGAGGAGAGTGGCCGAGGGAAGCCCCGCACGTCAGGGTGACCAGGAGGCAGAGACGCCCCTCTCCAGACACAAACATCTACCCCAAAGGCAGGACCCCGAAGGCCACCTCCTCCAGCCCCACCCTTGGCCTCCAGTCACCACTCTGCTAACCCCGTGGGGGTGAATTCACTGAGTGGGTTGGGGCTCCCACGAGCCAATCATTTCTCCTCTAATCCTTGCATTGTGTCACCCGTGAGCTTCTGGGGGACACCTCGCATCCGAACCCTACACACTGGCTAATCAGAATGCCACCCCACCGTGACCTGAGAAGGATCTGTATTTACAAACAGAACTTCATATTTGGAAACATTATATTTATAAGTTATGTTCATATAGACCTAAATTATACAAAGGTGTAATGTATATTGACTAGTGACATTGACAGTTATAAATACATCATTCCCATTACACTATATAATTTACTCCTAAACACATTATGAAACAGTGTAATGGGATACACCATTTACACATCACTCTTCTCCACCCTCAGGACCACAGCCATCCCAGGCAGCTATCGGCCCCCGGCTTCTAGAAGGGACCCTGTTGACTTAAAACTGTAACCCTCCGCCCCAGTGCGCAGTGCTCCTCCTGTGAGGACCTGGTGCGTAGTGTGCAGTCTACCCTCGCACTGTGGGGGGACCCTTGGGTGCTGGGCCCGTGGCTTTCCCTCTGGACGTTGGCTAGCCGTTCAGAGTGTCGAGTGCGGGGGGCCGATGTCGATGGTGGACCGACTTGGCTGTGTGTCCTGAGCCTTGGGGGTCTGCGTCTCAGTTCTGGCCCCATGTGTCCAGCTCGAGGCCTGGGCAAGGCTCTTGTCCTCTCCAATTACCATCTTCTCTCTGCCAAGTAGCAGTAATGGCATGAGGCGGGGATCGAGGATGTGCATCCAGTGACACAAGAACGTTGGAACTAAATGGCCAGCATTGCTCTCTTCCCACTCCCTGGAGCGTCTTGCCAAGATGCGCATTGAGGGGACAGTACATGGGGACAGGTTCACGCCAGGGAGTGGCATACGAGGCATCTCAAACAGGAGACACATGTATCCACAGAAGAAACAGGACACAGGGGCCCCGAGCCTGTCATATCCGAGTCAGTGTGTCGTAGGGTGCAGGTGGGGCCCAGAGAATCACTGGGCCTCGGGTCCTGCCTGCACCGCGTCTGGTCACTGGCTCAGAGCTGACGAGGTTCAGCGTCTTGCTCACCAGTCGTGGGGACTGGTGTCCTCGGGGTGGCTCTGAAAATGGAACAAGATGTGGTGGGACACCCAGGCCACAGAAATTATTACCATTTTGTCTCTTTAAAGCATAACTCCAAATCCATTGGCTTCTCGCCCCCAAACCCCGGGTCTGTGTGTGCCTGTGTGTACGTGTGGGTGTGCACGCGTGTCCGTGTACTGGGGCTTCCAACAGCAGCTCTGGTCAGTGGCGTCCAACTGGCAGTTTGAGATCACATGTGGTCCAGTTGGAGAGTTGACGTCACAGAAATTGGCCAAGCGACAACTGGGGTTTGGGAGGGTGGAGTCCAGGTGTTGAACACTCACCAGCCACCTCCTCTCATCACGGGGCGTCTGTCCCTTGGAGCATCGCCAGGATCTCTGCACTCTGCCTGGAGGAAATTAGGGACAAAGGTGAGATTTTCAGTGTGACTGACACAGGGCTCTTTTCTGTTCTGCAGAATGAGCAGGGCTTCAACAGAGGAAGGTTTCTGGTTCGACTTGAGACACGATAACCCACCTCCCTGTATGATCTCCATGGATTAGTGACGGAGCACCCATGGGGAACCAGGCTGCAAGCCCATCCCCGCCACCCTGATTCCCGCCCCCTCCTGGGGACAAGTGCAGGGGACAGCCGGGCCTGGCACAGAGGTGTCCCCTCCCTGAGGCACTGAGCTCCTTCCCTGTGTCCTGCAGGGTACGATCTTTAATTTGTTCTGTGGTCCTTGGAGAAGAGGCTGAAAGGGTAGAAGATTTAGTGAGAGGGTCTGTCTCCAAGGACATTTTCAAAACCCAATAAACTATCCTATCTTAAAGCACTTGGGAAAACCCTGAGATGGAATTTGTGACTGCTGAATGACAAGCAGGAGCGAGGGTTACACATGGCCGCCTCTCAGGTGACTTGGGAAGGCGCTGGCCACACTGACTGCCTTCCTGACAGTTCTTCTTGGGGTCTAGCGGCTCTTTTCTTCTCTCTCCTGACAAAGGCTTTCTGAAAACACCTTTCCACACAGTCCTTCCACCTCACACTACAAGTAGAGGCAAACCGACCTGTCCCTCCCTGTCCCTGAGCCTCAGGCAGCCCTGTCGTGAGATGGGTGCACAGCCTCCAGCACCTGTCCTGTGCTCAGCTGCGTCCGTCAGTGACCGCACTGAGCTTTTCATGCCTTACCAAGACCACGCTGTGGACACGATGCTGCAAGCCCCCTTCACTGTTAGTGTATCCTGTGAGCACAGATGTGCACTTCAAAATGGTGCACACCTGTCCTCCCAGGGACTCGGGAAGTGAGGCAAGAGGCTGGAGAGTTCAAGGCCAGCCCCAGCAGGTTGGCAAGACCCTGTCTCAACAACAAGGGATGTTGTGCATATTTTACACAATAAAGGGGGGAGAACACCAAGGACTCCCCACCCCAGGGTGACAGGTGACAGGAACCTGTTCTCCCATCTCCCTTAACTGTTCCTGGAGTGCCTGTTCTACCCTGGGGCACAGTGACCCCCTCTGTCCCAACAGGCCCTTCCCCAGCTGGAGGTCAGGGGGAAAGCAGGAGGGCAGTGCTGACCACGGAGCTCCTGAGCTTCAAACGTCCACCCTCCCAGCAGCGAGTCCCAAGAGCACGGAGTGAGGGAGACCGTGACCACCTGGAGAGCTGTGTGCACAGGTGCCCGCCCCCCAGCAGGCCTTGCATGTGACTTAGTTCCTGCAAAGGCTAAGGGGTGAGGAGAATGTCCCTGGGTGTGAGAAGATGAGCTTGGAGGGCCCGGGTGACGGGCGAAGCCCAGGAGCTGTGGCCCTGGTGGGTGCCGTCCTGGGCTGGCCCTCCCCAGCACAGCTCTTGTTATTCCTGGAATTCCACCCCCAGGTTTCTAGCTAGAACTCTGCCCCACAAAACTCTAAAAGGGAATAAAATTGGAATAACAGAACATATTTCATTCATCCCAAAGAAAGCCATCCTGCAAGTTCCAGTGTCCTCCTTGATAGGAAGAAACCAATCCCCAATTCACACGTCTCCCTAAGAGGACACGCCAAGCCATCCCGATCAGAAAGAAGGAAGCCCCGACAGCCGGCAGCAGCTGGCTTCAGAGCAGCCCAGAACAGTGGTTGGCCAAGTGCTGGTGCCGCAGGGAACAGACCTGAGGACCAGGGAACAGAAGAGGGCCCCCGAGGTGCAGGCACCTGCACAACCAGTTTCCAACACGTCAGGAGCAGAGTGGGGCGGGGGCAGCGTCTGCCAGAAAGGCTGCTGGGGACAGGAAGGAAGGGAGACCCTCAGCTCAGTGTGGAGGAAGGCATCAATGGAAGGCCCACAGCTGACACTTGTAGAGGCACATGCAGGGCCAAGCGCCTGACATCAGTCTGGGCAGAAAGTGAGGCCCTAATGGGCCCTAGGAAGGAAACTGTCTGCCAGGGTGAGAGGGAAGAAGGTGGCTGTCCCCTGCCCCCGGACACTCAGTGCTCCCACCTGTGCAGCCCAGCAGCTGCCACCCCACCCTCCCCTGGGCTTCCAGTTACCTGTGGGCAGGTAGTCGGGCTCTCACGTCCACAGTGCACAGAGCTGGACAGCCAGGATCAACTCTCCTTGGTGCAGAGCACGTCACACAGGGCGCTTGAGGTGACACACAAGCAGGGACCAGGAAAGGGACTTGAGGACAGTCTCCCATGGAGCCCAGCAAGGTGGAGGCCCCCAGGGGTCCCCAGCACAGCAGTGCAAGAGCCCTGGAAGGCTAGACTCTGGGCAGTCGTGGCCCAGGAGGCTGTAGCTCCTGCAGAGAGCAGGGGGGCGGGCAGCAAACTCCTGATCCTGGTGCAGACTCTGGCGGGACCAGGCAGGCAGAGGGTGTCCAGGGAGCCCTGACCACCACCTCTCCAACTGCCAGAGAGCTCTCACAGCCCACGCAGGAGGCTGGGAAGAACGCAGGCCTGAAATGGTGGAGGCCACTTAGAGTGACCGCTTCCGCAGGAGAACCCCAGGGAAGTGCCCATCGCAGACAGGAGACTTCAGGAACCAGCCAGGGCAGCTCCAGCCACACCTGCTCAGACACAGCACAGGCCACAGAGAGTGAGTCAGCCACGTGCACCAGGACTTCACGTTTAAGGAATGGCTTTCAGTTGGCAGTCAGAGAGCCACCAGAGAAAGGTGTGAGGAGTGGAAAGGGACAGGGAAACCCGTCACAGATGATCTGACTGCAGAGCTGCAAACCCACAAGTCTCCCTAGAAAACCACCCTGACAATAAGAGAGTGGGCACACACCGCGGCCGGCCAGAGAGCCCCTGACAATGCACAGAGGTCAAAATGCAAATGGAATGAGAAGCAACTACAGAAAAGGCGCCTTAGCCCAGGAAGGAGAAGGGAAGAAAAGGAAGTGCCTCCTTTTAAGCTTAACAATAAGGAATCCTCAGGTGAGAAAAGCAGGCAGTTCCTTCCCGCAGGACCTAGAAGGAGAATTGACCCATTAAGGAAAGAGCCCCGCTCCCGCGTGGAAGGCGCCCACCAAGGCGGGCAGCTTCTGTCCATCAGGATCCCTGGAGCTGAGACTCGCGCCCCAGAATGCCACTTGACCACTCCACAGGCATCTCCAGGAACATGCTGGAAGGAAGAGGAAGGAGGAGGAGGAGACCCTGCAGACACTGGGGCCCCTAAAGCCTCCTCCTGAGGGCAGAGGCCTGACAGAGGCACAGACAGGCAGACAGGCGGCCTAGGAGCCAGGCGCAGGATCAGTCCCATGCCCATCTGACAGCAGGGCGTCTCTGGCCGGTGGAGGGACTGTCAATAAGTGTCGTGGCCCAGGTCTGTTTCCCACGGCATCCACAGGACCATCTCCACGTGGTCAGAGGCGCAAATGCAGAAAGGAGTTGGAACCCCAGAAGCCCCAGGAGGAAACGCCTTAGTGTCTCTACACCCAGGCCCTGGAGAGGACGTCCCTACCCAAGATCAAACTTCAAAAGCAACAGAGGAAAGAAAATCATAAAGGTTTTTGAAACCATCTCTATTTCTAAAAAATACTTTAGGCAAAGCAAAGGCCACATGACAAGCTGGGAACTCTATTTCTCTGTCTGATTCATGAGGAGCTCGTCAGTGCTGAGGAAAAACTGAAATGGACTAGAGAAATCAACCTTCCAAGACCTGGGGACCTTGAAGTGCTAATTAGAGAGTCACAGGTCCCATTTCTTAATTATGTCAAAGGGAGAAGACCTCTGCCTTTTACTCTGTTGGTGGGGCTTTGAGCAAACACAGCTGTCAGCGGGGCCGCTGGGGTGCAGGATGGCGGGTCCCTGTGGGGAAAGGTACACGTCCTTAGGATACTTGGGGAGTCCCTTCCCTGGCTTGAGGCCTAAGGTGAGGGCAGGGCAGGGCACTGACCTGCTAATGCCAGGTGACCATGAGCCAGGGAGGTGGAAAGGCCAGATCTTGCTGGGGCTGAAGCTGCAGGAGGGTAAGGGAGTCCCTGGGGCGAGGGTTGCAATGCTGCTGGGCCCCCAGGCCAGGTCTCCTCTGCTGGTCCCCGTCCTTCAGGGCAGGGTGGGTAAGGGAACGTGGGCGGAGGACAGCTGAGATAGGCCTTAGGGAAGAGGGAGTGCCCTGCTCTGGGTGCTGCCCTCCCTGGAAGCGCACCTCTCCCTGAGGATGACCTGGGCACTGATGCCCTCTGCTGGGTCAGGTGGGGGTCTCCCCAGCCCTGCAGCTGGGGCATGGCCTCAGTGGGCAGGGGCCCAGCTCCCCGCGTGAACGTGGAAGTGTTCAGGGAGCTGCGGTCCAGCCTCCAGGCTGCCCCCTTCCTCCCCTAGCCGCTCCACCCAGCAGTTGAGAGCATTTTGTTTTCCAGCGCCCAGGCTTCTGGGTGGTCCTCCCATGGACTGAGGGAGGGGAAACTCGGGAATTTGGGGCTGCAGTTATGATGTGACCTTTTTAACTGATGAAGACGCATTTCTCCTCCTCCGCACCCCGTCAGCCTTTGCTGTGTCCCCCTAGGAAGGCACCTACTCGCTGGCTCCCGCTGGCCTGCTGTGCGCCATCCAGGGCCTGACCCTCGGTGGTCTCTGACATAGTCTCCCATTGTGGGCGATGGTGAGGTGGTGCTGGTCATTGGGTGAGGTGGCCTCCACTGTCGTGATTTCTAATCCTGGGCCACCCTCAGTGTTCACTGAGAGGACAGTGTGGAGGGCTGCCGTCTGCAGGTGTCCCTCAGTCCCCATCAGGTGTCTCTGTGCCCTGGTCCTCTGCACCTGGGTGGGTGCCAGCCGCACTGAGCCTCCTGTGCTGAGGGCAGGGTGGGTGCTGGAGGCAGCCCACCTGCACTGAGGGCTCCAGGCCCTGTAGGGTCCCTCTGCTTTGAGCAGGGCTGTGTCTAATGATGCCAGGGCTTAAGCAGGGTGGTGTCCCCAGCGTCCCCGAGCAGATGGTGCTTGTTCGCTCTTGCACCAGTGGCGGGCCCTCTTCCTGCCTCCACAGGGACATGGGGACAGTCAGGCAGGACAGAGCAGCTGGACACGTCAAGCACAGACATCACTGTGGCCTTGGGTACCACGTCGTCAGTGGTGTTCGTGTGCATCGAAAGTCCTGGACCAGCTGGACACTGTGGCCCAGGCCTGTGATCCCACCAGCTTGGGAGGCTGAGGCAGGAGGACCGCGAGTTCAAAGCCAGGCTTAGAGACTTGGCGAGGCCCCCAGCAATTCAGCAAGACTCTGTCTCTAATCAAAATATAAAGAGGGGCTGGGGCTGGGGTTCAGAGGTGTAGCACCCCTGGGTTCAATCCCTAGTACCCCCACCAACTACCCCCCCCAAAAAAAACGAAGGCAGACCAGTTTTTTGGACCTGCTCACATTCTTTGCTCATTTCACGGCCCTGAGCTGTAGATCCTCTCCATGGAGTCGAAGAGACAGCTATGTAAAGTATTCCTCATAAGTTTCAAGTGTATTTTTACCAGTTTGTTTTCTGGAGAGACGTAAGGTTTTATTGATTTGCTGCTTTGGGGGTTTTTTGTTTGTTTTGTTTTGGATTGGGGAGGGGAGTGAGTTGACTGAAGACTTCCTTGGCTTTTCTCCTATTGGATTGAAATGTTCTATTCCACCTACAAATTATTTTGGGATTAAGTATAAAGTAGGAATTCATGAACACAAATATTTCAATCATGAGCACATCTTCCTTTTTAAAAAATTTTTTATTCTGATTTGTTATATATGATGCAGAAGGCATTACAATTCATATTGCACATATAGGGCACAGTTTTTCATATCTCTGGTTTTATACAAAGTATATTCTTTTTTTTACCCTCTTGCCACCCTCTTCTTGTTCTGTGTAGAGTTCGTCTATTCCTCCCATGCCCCCCTCCCTACCTATGAGTCAGTCACCTTATATCAGAGAAAACACTCAGCATTTTTTTAGGGGGGGGATTGGCTAACTTCACTTAGCATTATCTTCTCCAATGCCATCCATTTACCTGCAAATGCCATGATTTTATTCTCTTTTAATGCTGAGTAATATTCCATTGTGTATATATGCCACATTTTTTATCCATTCTTCCACTGAAGGGCATCTAGGTTGCCTCCACAGTTTAGCTATTGTGAATTGTGCTGCTATAAACATTGATGTGGCTGTGACCCTGTAGTGTGCTGTTTTTAAGTCCTTTGGGTATAGACCGAGGAGAGGGATAGCTGGGTCAAATGGTGGTTCCATTCCCAGTTTTCCAAGGAATCTCCATACTGATTTCCATGTTGGCTCCACCAATTTGCAGTCCCACCAGCAATGTACGAGTGTGCCTTTTCCCCACATCCTCACCAACACTTATTGCTGTTTGTCTCCATAATAGCTAACATTCTGACGGGAGTGAGATGGAATCTTAGAGTAGTTTTGATTTGCATTTCTCTAATTGCTAGAGATGATGAGCATTTTTTCATATATTTGTTGGTTGATTGTATATCCTCTTCTGGGAAGTGTCTGTTCAGGTCCTTGGCCCATTTGTTGATCGGGTTATTTGTTTGTTTGTTTTTGGAGTTCTTTATACACCCTAGACATTAGTGCTCTCTCTGATGTGCAAGTGATAAGAATTTGCTCCCATTCTGTAGGCTCTCTGTTCAACTCACTGATTGTTTCTTTTGCTGAGAAGAGGCTTTTTACTTCTAATCCACCCCATTTATTAATTATTTTTTAAAATTCTTGTGCTATAGGAGTCTTGTTAAGGAAGTAGGGGCCTAATCCAATATGATGGAGATTAGGGCCTAGTTTTTCTTCTATTGGACGCAGAGTCTCTGGATTTATTCCTAGATCCTTGATCCACTTTGTGTTAAGTTTTGTGCGTGGTGAGAGATAGGGGTTTAATCTCATATTGTTGCATATGGATTTCCAGTTTTCCCAGCACCATGTGTTGAAGAGGCTATCTTTTCTCCAGTGCATGTTTTTGGCACCTTTGTCTATATAAGATAATTGTAATTTTGTGGGTTAGTCTCTGTGTCCTCTATTCTGTACCATTGGTCTACCAGCCTGTTTTGGTGCCAATACCATGCTGGTTTTGTTACTATTGCTCTGTAGTATAGTTTAAGGTCTGGTATAGTGATGCCACCTGTTTCACTCTTCCTGCTAAGAATTGCTTTAGCTAAACTGGGGCTCTTATTTTTGTAGGTGAATTTCATGACTGCTTTTTCTATTTCTATGAGGAATGTCATCGGGATTTTGATTGGAATTGCATTAAATCTATATTGTGCTTTTAGAAGTATGGTCATTTTTATAATATTAATCTGCCTATCCAAGAACAAGGTAGATCTTTCCAGGTGTTGGAGTAGCTTTTATTTTTTATTTTATCATTGATTTCTAATTTCATTCTATTATGATCTGATAGAATACAAAGTAGTATCTATACTTTTTTATATTTTCTAAGAGTTGCTTTGTGGCATAATACATGGTCTGTTTTAGAGAAGGATCCATGTGCTGCTGAGAAGAAAGTGTATTATTTCATTGAAGGATGAAATATTCTATATATGTCAGTTAAGTCTAAGTTATTGATTGCATTATTGAGTTCTATAGTTTCTTTGTTGAGCTTTTGTTTGGACAATCTATCCAGTGGTGAAAGAGGTGTGTTAAAGTCACCCAGAATTATTGTGTTGTGGTCTATTTGACTCTTGAACTTGAGTTTGTTTGATGAACATAGATGCGCCATTGTTTGGGGCATATAAATTTATTATTATTATGTCTTGTTGATGAATCATTCCCTTAAGCAGAATAATATATCCTTCTTTATCCCTTTTAATTAACTTTGGCTTGAAGTCTACTGTATTTTATATGAGGATGGAGACCCCTGCTTGCTTCCACAGTCCATGAATGAGGAATGATTTTTCCCAATCTGTGGATGTCTTTTCTTATTAAATGAGTCTCTTGAAGGCAGCATATTGTTTGGTCTTTTTTTTTTTTTTAAATCCAATATGCCAGTCTATGTCTTTTGATTGGTGAATTTAGGCCATTAACATTCAGGTGTATTATCGAGGCCTGATTTGTATTCCCAGCCATTTTTGTCTATTTTTGGTATTTAACTGGACTTGCTTTCTCCTTTGGTTAATTTTCCCTTTAGTGTAATACCTCCCTTTGCTGATTTTCATTGTTGTTTTTCAATGGAATATTTTGCTGAGGATGTTCTGTAGTGCAGGCTTTCGAGTTGTAAATTCTTTTAACTTTTGTTTATCATGGAAGATTTTTAGTTCATCATCAAATCTAAAGCTTAATTTTGCTGGATATAAGATTCTTGGTTGGCATCCATTTTCTTTCAGAGCTTTGTATATGTAACTCCAGGATCTTCCAGCTTTCAAGGTCTGCGTTGAAAAATCTGCACATAATCTAATTGGTTCCCCCTATATGTAATCTGATTCCTTTCTCGAGTGGCTTTTAAATATTCTCTCCTTATTCTGTATGTTAGGAATTTTCATTATAATGTGACTTAGTGTGGATCAGTTGTGATTTTGTACATTTAACAGCCTGTAAGCCTCTTGTATTTCATTTTCCAATTCATTGTTCATGTTTGGAAAAATTTCTGATATTATTTCATTGAATAGATTGCTCATTCCTTTGGTTTGGACCTCTGTGCCTTCCTCTACCCATGGTTCCTCTACCTCTGTTCATGGTTTCTTACCATTTTAACTGTTTGATCTACATTGTTTTCAAGATTATATGTTTTGGGGGCTGGGGATGTGGCTCAAGCAGTAGCGCGCTCGCCTGGCATGCGTGCGGCCCGGGTTCGATCCTCAGCACCACATACAAACAAAGATGTTGTGTCTGCCGAAAACTAAAAAATAAAATATTAAAATAATTATCTCTCTCTCTTAAAAAAAAAAAAAAGATTATATTGAAAGGACAAAGAAATTGAAACGAAAAGGATAAGGTTTGTAAAGTTTCCAAGCTGCACTCAGAGCCTGAAATTCCTGTGGCAGTCAAGACAATTCCCGGAACTGCCTGTTAGATGTGTGTCGAAATCTTCCCCTGACCACCTAGTTACTAAATCACCCCTTCCCAGAAGCCATGTAGCTCAGCACGTATACATCTCAGGGCTTCAACCAATCAGTTTAAATATATACCTATCTTAGTACTAACCAATCACCCCCACCCGACCTGTTCCCACCAATGAATGTGCTAATCATGTTTTAGAGTTGTTATTTGATTTTCCCGCGGTATATGATGATTTGCTAAAGGAGGCTATGATGTATGTAAAGCCCCTGCCCTCTCTAAAGAATGTATATAAACTCTGCTCAATTGGTTCTCGGGGCTCTTTGTTCTTTGCTCCTCTGAAGTGAGCTCTGAGCCCCAGCATGCTGGACCCCCAATAAACCCTTTGCTGTTGCATGAGACGGTCTCTTGGTGGTCTTTTCCTCTGGCGCTCGCCCGACCTTTTCATCTGGAACCCCCAGCTGAGATATCCGGCAGTGGCGGACGAAAGACCCCAACGGACTCCTCTTGGGGTAAGTAAGGCGCCTCTTTCTGGTTTCGGGTTTCAGGTTAGGGCTTGGCAAAGTGGCTGTCGGTGAAGAGCGTGAGCTCTCTCCGACGGTGGCTGACACACGTGTCACAGAGCCACAGGCCACGTCCCTGGGGGACGCTCCAGAGGACTCGGGAAATCGAGGAACAGTAGTTTCCTCGACTCGGCAGTATTCTGCCTCGGATTTGGTTTGCCAGCCCACCAGGTTTTGCCGGCTACTCAGTTCTGGTCTGTCTCAAACTCGTGTTGAACGTTTACTGTCTGTCTTTATTGTCTGTGTCGTTACTTTCAGTGTTTGTGTAACTAATCTCCCAATCTGGGGTCGTCAGACCCAATCTGAAGGGGATGCTCCCCCAATCCGTTTGTCTGAAGGGACGGCCCCAGTTGGCTTGGGGCCAGCACCCACTTTCGTTTTTTTTTTTTGACAATCTGAAAAGGGAATCTATGTCTTTGTGTGTCTTTGTCTGTGTCTCTGTTAAGTGTGATGGCATTGTTTTACTTTGGACCGATGCAGAGTCCCAAGTTCCAATCTGCCTTAGATGGGTGGAGGTAACTTTAGCTAAATTTTAGCCTAAATTGTCCCTAGTATGCTTCTCCTGTAAGGGACCAAAAGTCAATAAAACCGCCAGCTTTTCTGTTCTCACCTTTTACACCCCTTTTAGCTGTGTTTTAAAGAACTTTGATAAACTTTACTCCCCTTTGTTAAGCGAGATTAGGGAAGCAGTGTTCCCTTTTATTCCCCTAGTTGGCTTGAGAGCACCCACTGCAGAGGGAAATGCCTGCTGGGGGTCTAAGAACTTTGATATCTCGCTTTAACTTTTCTCAAAACCCTGTCCTCATTATTAAATTGGCATTAATTGGCTTTGGGGATGGGAACCGAACTTTCAGTCATAAATTTTGGCACCCCAGAGGGGCCTTTAGAGGAGTCCCCACTCTGCCTTCTTGGGGAAGCCTAGCACTCGAAACAACTGCAAGCAGAGGATGAACTTTTGGGAGCTGACTACTGAAAAGTTAGGAGATGTGGAGAGTGCCTGGTGCCTGGGGTCAGACCAAACCAGAGGAACTAATCCTGTAAGACAAAGGGGGACTGAGGGACTCCCAGCAGCTGCCAAAGCCATTTTCACTTTGGGGAAGGTCCTCATTCCTTACCTGCACTTTAAGGATTACTCCACCTCTGTCTACTTAAACAAAGGGACAATGAATGCAGGAATGTGTTGATATTATAGATTGTTTCTTGGGGATGACCTTGGCTGAATGTGTATCTAAAAGATGATTTTTATTGTAACAATCTGGTATCTGAATGGGTTTCTAAAGCATTGCACAATCTTGCAGTTAAAAGTTGGGTTTAGGTAATTGTTTAGTTTGTGATTTCAGATAGTTCATGCTAGAAAACTTAAATACTTAGGATAGAAAATTAAAGAACTCTACTTCCAAGTTGGCAAGTAACTCCCAATAATTTAGTTTTATTTTTTCATCAATTTTTTAACTGGGTAGCCTGAAAAGATTTCACTAGGTATACCAGTGCATTAACTTGGGCAAGGATAATAAATTATGATATGATATCTGTTCCCCTCAGTGTGTAAGATTCAGGGGAAAAAATGTTAAATTTAAATGTTGGTCTGGCTTATTGAAATGACATTAATTAGCAACAGTCTTGGGAATTTTCAAAGCTTAATTTTGGATATACATGGTAGTGTGTGGTTCTCTTTTAAAAATTTTTCAGGTGACTTAATGTAACTCAATACTACTTTAGGAACTTCAGAACAAAGAAAGTAGCTTAATGATCCTGAAGGAACTTCTTCTGATGGTGGCTTTTATATTATCAAGAAAGATCCTATTTTCAGTTTTGTGTGAGCAAGTTTTTCTAGTGTAGAAAGATATAAAGATATAAAATTTTGAGAATTGCATCTTAAACTTGTATCATAATTTTCAACATCCAAACCTGAAAATTGTGACTTATAGCTAAAATGCCTTAGGCATGAGGTTTCTGCTCAGAATTCCAGTTTTCCCAGTTCCTTCCAGACCTCAGCCAGGACTTAAGTTGATATGCAAATAGAAGAAGCCTGGGGCTCAGGAGACCGATCTGAGGCCCAAGGGGAAAAAAAGAGTAAAAGTATCTTTTTACCTGAACTCAAACTAGACCAAACCAAAAAGTAAATTGTATGGTGTTTACTAATTACTGGCCGGTCATCTTTTTTAGGACTCTTGCTTTTTCTTAGATTCTGTATATTTTTTTTTGAGCTCATGATTTTGATCCTACAGACAAGTTAATGTTTTCTGATCAGTTCTATTTTTGATCAACTGTAGAGTTTTTAAACATTACAATGGAGATTTCACCTAAAAAAAAAAAAAAAAAAACAGCTACAAGGCCTTGTGTATGTGTGCACACTTGTGTTTTGTGTCGTATGTCAGTATGTCTGTATGTGTGTATGTCCATATATCATGCAGTTATATGACAATTGACAGATGAGGAGCGCTCATAAAAAAAATTTTTTAAAATGTATCCAAATATCTTTGATTCACGTGATTCAAATGGTTAAATTTAAATTGGGTAAACAGATAAAAGTAAAGATGTCTTTAAAATTAAGCTTATAAGTTTTTCTAGGTGCTCAAAAAAAAAAACCTAATAAAATGCTGATGTCTATGAAATAATCTGCCTAAATTCAAAAATTTACAAGTATTGTTTCAAAATGTGAACAGAAGGAGGTTAACAGATGGAAAAGAAAAACTAGAAGGTTCTGGGTATGGATTTAATAGAGGGAAAATGTGTTTCTGGATAAGAGTCTATATGATTAAGTAATTAAGAGGGTTTAAGTAAGTGATAAAAAAGGTTTGTGTAAGTTGGTTATATGTGTAAGTTTTTGAGCAAATAATCTTTTTTTTTTTAAATTTTTTATTGTGGGTTGTTCAAAAGCAAATAATCTTTAAAAATTAAAAATTATACAACTATGGTTAAACAACAGCTGTTATTTTTCAATATTGTAATGTTATTTGTTTAAAAGCTAAACTTTGTTAATATAAAAACATCAATATAATTGTGGTGCCATTAATGTGTCCATATCTTCCAGGTATACAAGTCTGTAAGGTAGAAGCTACAAAAGAGCATTATATCAAGCTGGTGTTCTAAAGTTGTATGGTAATTTTAGGCTTAAAAGAAAAACATGTTGGAGATTTATTTATATCATTTGTGTTCTATAACTGGACTTGTTATCAATAAGATATGTACAGTTCCATGTTACTTTTTACACTGAGATACAATTTAAATGTATTTTTAAGTTAATGAGAGCCTAATCTATGTAAAGGTTTTATTGCAAAACACAAAAATACTTTGCTACTTTTCTACAAAAGGTTAAAAGCTTTCAGCTTTTCTTTAATTCATGTTTTAGGTGTGATATTATGTTGTGTTAGCTAATATTCATGTAAACTTGAACAACAATTTATGTAGGCTTTGTAAAATGATGTCTAAAAAGCACAGATCAGCTTCAGAACTATAGTATTTAAGATTTATGAAGAGCCCCGCCTTACTTGAGATAAGGCTCTATGTCCCATCTCACTGCATGTGAAAGTTGACTATGAAAGAAGTAGGCCAGATTTCAGTACATTTAAAGTTGTGTCCAAAAGTTGGTTCTTGTCACGATTGCCAGGATCTCAAACAGGGGATATACTCCACCAAAATTCTAGGTAGCCATTACATGAACTAAATATGTTTTTACTCTTGTTAATTTTATCTTGTAGTTTTCTTATAAATGTTCTAAAGATTGCCCTGTTAATGTTTTGCAGAGGTACTGATTTAAGAACACACAACCTGGGTTAATTTAAGATAAGGAGTTATCACCTACAGGATAGAGAGATAGACATTAAAGCCCAGTACTCTTAATATAAGGCTGTTGAAACTTATTTGCTGGATGTTTAAGATTAAGTTTTAAAATTAAAGTTAAATTAAAAGGGCCAAGAAAACCAATATTTGGCTCTTGCCCTCTGAGTCAGTCTGAATCAGGGAATAAGGGACTTCTCCAAAGAGCTTTGCAACTCTGGGCCATATAACCTCCTGATCAGGGAGGTTAATGAGACCAGTGGAGGACAGAAAGCCAATCAGTGCATTTGCTGTAAAGAGGAGGGTCATCAGAAAAGGGAGACATCCCTGACGCTTCCGAGGAAAGCCACACGGTCAAGCAAGGCCTGGACCCATCCTAGCGCAAATGGCACTAGCAGCGCAAATGGCACTAGCAGCGCAAATGGCACTAGCAGCGCAAATGGCACTAGCAGAACTGAGAAGCTGCTGTAAGTTCCCCGAGGACTCCCAGGGAAACTCAGCTGACTGTTAACAATAGATAGAAACAAAAGTCAGTTTGACTTGCTTCATCTTAAACACCTAGCAAAGACAGTCAAAGCCAAAACACAGCTATTCCTGGGCATTTTAAATAATAATAATAATAATAATAATAGTTAAATGTAACTTCCATGAATAAGTAAACTGGAGGCTGCAAAAGAGATTCTTAGGCAGGAATGCCTGATAACTATCAGAAGAAACTGCCAGAGTAGTTTTAGTTTAAGGCCCACAGATATTCCTAACCTACACAGGTAGGCTTGGTGTTTACTAGTATGAGTATCCAGCCCTAAGTAACAGAATTAAAGGTTTCTCTATTAGACACAGGTCATACTAGTAAAAGGATTTTGCAAGATCAGATGACATTAAATTATTAAACTGTACCTTAAGGGGAAGGACATCTGTAACCCTAAAAGTTAAATGTTATGTTTACAGTCCTGATAACTGGGGATGTTAAAGCCTGGTGAGGGAACTTCTGCGCAGTGACATGTTCCAGCTGCTGCGACACTTATGCAGTACTCATGGTTTTTGTTTCTCTCATAGACGCACCCATCCCCAGATGACAACCTGTTTTTCCCCAACCAGACCTCAAATGGAACTGACTTCTAAAAGGGAACTCATGTCCCCCATGTCGTCGTCTCCCACATTGTCCATCGTCCCCCACGTCATCGAGCCCCCTCATGTTCGACACCCCTTTTCAGCCTGAAGCAGCC
Source organism: Marmota flaviventris (assembly GCF_047511675.1). Taxonomy (NCBI): domain Eukaryota; kingdom Metazoa; phylum Chordata; class Mammalia; order Rodentia; family Sciuridae; genus Marmota; species Marmota flaviventris. Next base: position 1,768,993 of record NC_092515.1, on the reverse strand, counting down.
AGAACGAGCCATCGCCCCTTCTCACCCCTTCTCCTTACAGCAATAAAGTTTCTAAAATTAGGGGAAATAAAGCCAGAAATGGATAGGCAGTGTAGATAGGTAAATCGAGTCAGGTTGGATCTAGAAGGCCAATTTTAAGTGAGTTTGGGAAGTTGAAGACTGTCCCCTGAGGATTACTGTTTACCAAGATGTACAGCCTGCCCAAATAGGCCCCCAACTGAGGAAACCATGATTGGTTCCCAAGTTTCCAGACAAAGGGGGGAATGAAAAACCAGCCTCTATCTCAGAGCAAAGCCTGTCCAAGGAAGGGAAAAACCCTATGAAAAACCCACAGAGCACTCCTAAGCACATTCCCACCCTGCTAAGTTGTTTATCTACAAATAACAGGAGAGATCTGCTGTTATCTGCCAGGTGTCCCTGACTCAGTCAGGCTAGGTGGGGACCCATAGCAGCCCCCTAGCAGCCACCAATCAGGCATAGTACGCACTAAAATTAAGCAGCTTCAAGAAGATCTAGAAAAGAGAAGAAGGGAACTATTTGAAAATCCCCTCTGGACTGGGCTTAATGGATTTCTACCCTACCTTCTTCCCCTATGAGGCCCTTTATTGGGTTTACTTTTAATGGTGTCCATAGGACCCTGTGTGCTCAACCGTGTAATTTCCTTTCTCCAAGCTCAAATTGGACAAGTTAAACTTATGGTAATCAGACAGCAATATACCTCATTAGCAGAAGCAGAGTGTGGTACCCCTCAATAATTTATCACTTTTAAGATTAAAAGTAGTCGGAAAAAGGAGTGGGAAATGAAAGGACAAAGAAATTGAAATGAAAAGGATAAGGTTTGTAAAGTTTCCAAGCTGCACTCAGAGCCTGAAATTCCTGTGGCAGTCAAGACAATTCCCGGAACTGCCTGTTAGATGTGTGTCGAAATCTTCCCCTGACCACCTAGTTACTAAATCACCCCTTCCCAGAAGCCATGTAGCTCAGCACATATACATCTCAGGGCTTCAACCAATCAGTTTAAATATATACCTATCTTAGTACTAACCAATCACCCCCACCCGACCTGTTCCCACCAATGAATATGCTAATCATGTTTTAGAGTTGTTATTTGATTTTCCCGCGGTATATGATGATTTGCTAAAGGAGGCTATGATGTATGTAAAGCCCCTGCCCTCTCTAAAGAATGTATATAAACTCTGCTCAATTGGTTCTCGGGGCTCTTTGTTCTTTGCTCCTCTGAAGTGAGCTCTGAGCCCCAGCATGCTGGACCCCCAATAAACCCTTTGCTGTTGCATGAGATGGTCTCTTGGTGGTCTTTTCCTCCGGCGCTCGCCCGACCTTTTCAGTATGTTTGGTCTTCATTGTCTGAGGTCCTGTCTTCCAAGTGGTCTAATCTGTTGTGATGCTTTCAATTGAACTTTTAATTTGGTTTATTGTTTCTTTCATTTCAAGGATTTCTGGGGTTTTTTTTTAGAACCTCTATCTCCCTATTGAAGTAATCTTTTGCTTTCTGAATTTGCTTATGTAGCTCTGTATTGAAATGATCTTTTGCTGCCTGTATTACTCTCTTACATCACCCTTTAATTCACAGAACATTTTAATTACGTACATCCTGAACTCCTTCTCTGTCATTGCTTCTGCTGTGCTGGCCATGGGTTCTAATAATGTGGTATCTTATTTGTTTGGGGCACTTTCTTCCCTTGTCTTTTCATATTGCTTGTGTGTCTTCCCTTATCACTGTGGACCTGGGGTGTTACCGTTTTACCCGATAGGCTCATAGTGCCCTGTAGGGATCCAATACCTCTCCTCCGAGGTGAAGGACAAAGTTGTCAGATCCCAATGTAAACAGTACACACCCTAAAAACAAATGTTTGCTATTAAGACGTTTGCAGTTTGGTCACCATGTACAGAAATGCTGAGTTCAATTATTATCTACCATAGACTCGTAGGTTTGTAAAAGGGTTTACAGTTTCTGATGCTGGACGAAGAACAGGGCTGAGGAGTAGGATGATGTGCTGAGGAGGTAGGAGGTGAGGAGACAGGGTCGTTGTATCCTAGGAAATCCAAGGAGGAGGATGAGCCCAGGAGAAGGGAGAGGAAGTAATTTGGGTAACAAGTAGGAGGGAAGATGGAGAGAACATAAAACAAACACACACACGTACCAAGAAAAGTTAAGAATGTCAAAATAGTAGAAATTGGTGGGAAAAAAGAAATCTATCTATATATATATATATACACAACACAAGTGAAGTATGCTATTCAGACGTCCCAGCTCCCAAGATCCTAATTCATGCAAAGTACCTGGTTTCACCTGTGTTGGGGATGGGAGGGTGGGAATAGAGAGGGAGGGGAGATCTTGAAGGAAGAGACAGGGTTGTTGGTTGGAGGTCAGTGTCTTTCCTGCTTCTCTTCTCATCCAGTAGGTGGGTCGCCTGTTGTTAGCTGGTGTCTGCGCCCTCAGGATGGTGAAGGTGACCAGGGTGTCACTGTGCTGGGGTAGCGGCTGCTGGGGAGGGGGGAGTTAGAAACTGGGTACCTGGCCAGCTGCAGTTCCCGTTGCCCCCCTGAAGATGGTGATGAAGGGGCCCAAGATGGAGGTTCTGGCTTTCAGTTGTGGGGTGTCGGATCGAGTGGGGGGAGCTGGGCAATGGCGTTGGACCAAGAGCTCAGAGAGGCGCTCGTGCAGTGTGTGGCTGTCGCTGACTTCAGAGCCTGTGTGAAGTCCCCGGGTGCAGGCAGGCCACTGCACGTAGGGGACTATCTCCCTGCTGCAGAGTCCCAAGATGGGGGCCACCAGGGGGCCCACGCTGGTAGATGGGGGTCCACACGAGAGTGGCGGCCATAGTTCCTGTGTGTGAGAAGCTGCCGATGTCCTGCATGGAGTGATGTGGGTGATTTCCACTGGTGGGTGGCCAAAAGTTCTGCGCGGGAGTTGATGGTGCCCGCTTGAGTACCTGACAGTCCTGCATGGGCAGGTAGTTGGGAGATCCACTCTGATGCTGAGGCCTGGAGCCCTGGAAGGGCACAGTGGCCATGATTCCCACATGGGAGCAGGAATCTCATTCACAGAGAAGCAGTGTCCCACAACTTGAGTCCTAGGTCACAAAGGGACACAGAATGCTGCCTCCCTCTAGCCCGCCATCTTGGACCTCCTTCTTTTTCTTTCAATGTTGGGAATTGGAGATTGAACCCCCAGGGGCTCTACAGTGACCATATACTCAGTCCTTTTTTTTTTGACAACGGATCTCACTGAGTTGCCCCAGGCAGCCCTTGAATTTGTGACCCCCGTGCCTCAGCCTCCCAAGTCACGGGGACTGCCACTTCACCTATCACCAACTGAATTCCAGGTCGTGATTGATCTGGGGGTTCAAGCTCTCTGCAGGGTGTACATGCCCACCTGTGAACGTAGTTTTCACCCTTGTCTTTTACACCCCACGTGCCTCCATCTGCTTTGCTGCCAAAGGTCATGTCAACCATGGAACCTTAAAACAGTGGGCAGAGGAATAGGGCGAGGTGCAGAACTTTCTGAGCAAGAGGCAGCAGGGTAGGAGGCCTTGGTGAAGAGAGGGCTCAGGCTGGACGAGGACCAGCGGAAGGTGACACCAGGGAGTAGCTGCTGAGGTCACAGCCTCTCCAAAATGCTGGCACCTTGAGCTGTTAGTGAGCCGTGCCCTGGGCGGGCTGGAACCGCGGGTGTTTCTGAGCTGGTGCTGAAGGGCTGAGGCCCGCAGGAGCTATGGGGAGGCCAAAGCCATTCTGAGGAAGCCAGGAGAGACGCGGGGACCACCTGGACGAGGTGGTGGGCAGGTAGAGAAGGGCGCAGAAGCACACCTGGGAAAGGATCCGAAGCCGGCAGAAGATCTTCATGTCTGTCCTGTGGCAATACCACACAGACCTGACCACTGTTGGTTCATGGTAAGCTTTGACGTCGGGAGGTGTGATCCTCCAATTTGTCCTCAAGATTTTTGAGCCAATCTGAGTCCCTTCGATCCCCATAGGAATTTCAGGACCAGCTTGACAGTTTCATAAAAGAGGATAAAGTCCTCTGGGATTTTGACAAGGATTGCTTGAAATCACTCGGTCAGGACTGGGAGTATTGCCCACTAACACGAGTCTTCAGCCATGAACCCAGGGTGATCTCACCAGTGCTTGGAGGCCTCTTTCAGTTTTTTGTGGCTTTCAGGAAACAGGTCGTACACTTCTCTTGCAGAAACTTCACCAGAGGAAGAGCGGGATGGTGGGACGGCCGCAGAGCTGTGCAGACCAGGCGCGGGAAGCCAGAGTTCCCTTGGCAGCCGAGGCAGCTGGGCGGAGGAGCGGGCTGTGGGGCCCAGGTGGGTCATTCAATGGGCTTAACTCATCATATTGTTATGAAGGCAAGTCCCGAAGAACCTCTGGTTCCAGTGAACTGGAGCATCAGGCACAGAATTACTCGGCTCTAATCAGAGCTGAGAGTAGGAAAGTATCTCCTCCAAAATTGGAGGTTTTCTCAGCTCCTACCAACGAGTATTTTATAGACAATTACCACCATGAAGAACCCGCAAGGGGATACATGGTCACAGACATCTCAACTCCACGGTTTCCATAGTCCAGAGTCCTGTGTGAATTAAACCACACAGAGGGAGGATGGTGTCGTCCCCAGTGCACAGGTGGCATGAAGCAGGTGCTGACCCAGGGAGTCACAGCAGACTCCAGGAACAGGCCTGTGGCCTTGGCCTCTCAGGAGACACGCTGCGTATCCACAGCTCCCTCTTTCCAAATGTCCGACCAGAGATTCTCTGCATCCGTGGGTCTCCTCCCGTTGCCATCACCCGATACTGGACACTTCCCCTCTCAAACCCTGCACCTAGACAGTCACTCCATATGGCCTCTGCCACCAGGCCCTGGGCTGTCTCCAGGAACCCCCTGGGCACCTTACATAAATGGAACAGTGTGGCCTCGGTGACAGGCTTCCTTGACCTGGCCTCAACCATCAGGGTTTATCGATGTTGTCACCGTCAGCCCCTAGTGGTGCCTGACAGCTGGGCCTTCCGTGGTGTCTCCCCCTGTCCCCGGCTGGTGAGCCTGGCTGGGCCCACTCTGGGCTGCTGTGAAGGATGCTGTGCTCAGAGGCAGTGATGGCGACCCGGAGGCTGGCTCCTGTGAGATTCTGGCAGCAGAACCTGGTGTCCAGCGGCCTCAGAAGACTGGCCTGAGGAGCCGCCCCACGTGCTGCTGGGAGGGCCCGTCAGGCGGTGGCGAGGGAGACGTGACTGCAGGCCCAGACCCTGGAATGTGTCGAGCTGGGCTCTCACTCCCCGGGACACCACCACATGCCGACCGTGTGTTAATACGCCTGATTCTTCCTACGGCTGACAGGAATCCAAGAGAAGCCATCAGTTTGGGGCTGGAGGTGTATGAGGAAGTGGGTGTTGATGCTGTGGGGTCCCCGGGGCCCCTGTGGGTGCCGAGTTGGAAGGTGAGCCTGGGCTCTAGGGAGCTCTTAGGGGTGTGCACTCTGGACACTTAGACCCACGGAAGAAGAGAGGTGGCTGAGGAGGAAGCAAAGCAGCCTGGGTCCAACTGGCGCGTCTTCCTCCCTCCTGAGCCCCCAACCCCTGTGAGGGGGACCTGGGCCCAGGCTCCCCAACGCAGGCTCCTGTCTCCTTCAAACAGATTCAGGGCGGGTCTGTCAGCGGCTTTGCCTCGCGGAGATAGGACGCGGAAGTCTTCATCCTGGTTCACAGACTTCGGTAGGAAGTCACTAGTCACGTGACGTGGTGCAGAGACTCCTGCTGTGATTTTTGTGAGCACAATGGCCGGACCAGAAAAGTGAAGGTCCCAGGACGTGGGTCTGGGTGTTGAACAGGCTGGTGAAGGCGCTGGGTGAGCGGAGGTAAAGGGCGAAGCCCTGTTCTCATGAGTGTGCAGATGCAAGGAAGAGTGAGTCTATAACGAGCACGGACTCAGCAGGTGACGACGGCATGGCTCACGGCCCCACCTGGCACCCGGGGCCAGCCTGAGCTAGTAAGGTCGATGCTCTTTCTTAAATCTCTCACCTCCCACAGGAGGGCCTCAAAGGTGGGGAGCTGGAGCCCAGAGCACGGGATCCGTGTCTCAGATCTCAGGGACACTGCAGTGCAGCTGGGACTCCAGGGACCACGGCCCTGTTCTGAGGAGCAGGACCCCCAGGGGTGTCCATAGTCGGGGGGACTGCACGCCTGCCCCACAGATGGAGGTTTTAAGGCCATGGTGCAAGACCCTCAGCTCCCCCGAGCTCCTGACTACATAGGTTACTCCACAAAACGCGGTGCCCACGGGTCCAGGCCCTGTTAGGAACGCTGAGCCCCTGGGAGAGGGGAAGCCCCACGCAGAGTCCAGGCAGAGACAGTCGTAAGCCAACAGAAACGCAGCCCGCAGGTCTTGGGGTCTGAGAGAAGTCAGGGTGAGCAGAGTCTGCGGCTTCTGAGGGGCCACCGCTGCAGGGGATGAGGGACAGCTCCGTCAATAGTGCACAGCCAGGAAGGACAAACGGCCTGGCACTTGGGCTTCTGCCCCAGGACCCACGGTTCTGCCCGGGGCCTGTGCATATTTACTGCACCTGCCCGAGTGGAGACGGCGTGTTGGATCCTGGGTGTGTTGGTGGTGAAGGCCGCGGGGACCTAGCGCAGCCATCACTGTGGACGCCCATTTCTTTTTTTTGGTGAGTGCATCCAGATTCTCTCTTGAGGTTCATGACCTCTCATCGGCGATTGCTTTCTCCCCGCTGTGTTTCACTTGTACCAAAAGCCACTCTGCTCCAATTCTGTCTTCCTGCCTGCCTCCTGCCAGGAGGTGGCTGTGTGATAGCCAGATTCTCCAGAGTTGGACGCACACCTCCGCTTTCAGAGAACTGCTGACTGGCCAGAAACCAAACTCTGGTTGACGCTGTTCACAGAGGGGCTCCCGGATGTGCCCATGGTTCTGCACGGCAAGTCGGGCCCAGGGAAGTCGGTGTTGGCCCAAAGGCTCATGCTGAGCTGGGCGCAGGGCACACTCCACGACACCTTCTCCTACGCCTCATTTCTCCAGGACAGGGACATTCAGCAGATGGAGGAGAGCATTTTGCAAAGTTGATTGTGGCCAGACTCCCAGGCTCCAGTGGCAGAGATCACGTCCCGGCCTGAGAGGCTGCTGTGGTGGTGGACGACTTTGACCACCTGGACTCCCTGCAGAGAGCGTGAGGAGCGGCTCTGTGGAGATGGGGCTGAGAAGCAGCCGGCCTGCATCCTGATGCCCAGTCTGCTAAGGGAAGTGCTGCTGCTGGGGTCCTCCCTGATGGCCACCATCACTCACGTGGGCATGGAGAAGCTCAAGTCCCTGGTTCAGTGCCCTGTCACCTGATGGTGCGGGCATGTCGGTGGAGAGGAGGACCTGGCTGCTCCTCGAGCGCATCACAGATGACCCTTACCAGACCCAGCTCTTGCGCTCGGTGGTGGGCAGTCACCGGCTTGGGCCAGTGCCAGGTGTCCACGGCGTGCCCACTGCTCGGCATGGCCCTGCAGCTGGGGAGGGGCTTGGCCCCTGTCTGCTGGTCCCTCATGGGCCTGGATGCCGCCTTCATGTTCCGCCAGCTCAGGCCTCCGAGACGTGCCACCAGGCCGCCTCAACCAGGGGGAGAGGGTGACTCTGAAGGGCTCCAGGTTCTACAAGGACAACCTGCGGGTGCATGGGCTGAGGGAGGCCACGCTGTCTGCCCTGTTTCACATGGACGTCCCCCTCCAGGAGGACTGCGGAGAGAGCAGTCACTCCTTCCTGCACCCCGGCCTGCAGGAGTTCTGCGCCGCCCCGTCCTACCTCCTGGAAGGGCTGGAGAGGGAGTGGGGCCGTGGCTCCTGTTCCTGAGAACATGCTGGGGCTGAGGGAGCTTCAGCAGACGTCCTGGGCTCCTGCCTGCTCTGGATGAAGCGGTTCTGGTTCAGGCTCATGAGCAAGGACGTGCTGAGGGCGCCGGAGGACCTGCCGGGCTGCCCGGTGTCCCTGGCAGTGAAACAGGACTCCTGCGCTGGGTATCTCTGCTGGCCCTGCAGGCCGCCACGGCCACCCCCGGGATGTCCTGGACTCCTTCCACTGGCTGCTCGAGCCTTGGGATGAAGAGTCTGCCTGCTTACAGCAGCTTACAGGCAGTGCGGCTTCCCACCAGCAGAGGGAGGACCTCGTGGCCGCCTCCTCCGGCCTCAGCTCTGCCAGCATCTGCGGGAGATCCGGGTGGGCGTCAGAGACCTCTTCTCGAGGAGCGAGCTTGCCGAAGGGTGCCCCGGGGTCCCCCCAGGCGCGTGTCTCCTGCGGTTTTGTTCTGGGGCTGGGGTTTGGCCAGAAATGGCAGGGCCCACGTGATCCTTGTAGGACAAATCACCCAGACCCCTGGCTAAGATGACTGGACTGAATCTGGCTCACCGTGGATAAGCTCCTGGACAACACTGGCCCACGTTGCGGGGGTGGATCTGGGCCTGGAACCCAGGGGCTGTGGTGTTTTCCAAAGCTCTCTATCAGTTGGATCCTTGCGACTCACACGCTGTGCTGCCCTCTAGTGCAGGGTCCAGAGCTGTGCTGGTAGAATTTTCTGCAATGACGGAAATGTTCAATGACACCTTGTCCAATATGGCGGCCACCAGCCACGTATGCCTATTGCGCTCTTGACATGCACAAGACTGAGGAGGTAAGTGGACCTTTGATCTTCTTCCACTGCAACTTGCTTATATTCACGTGGTCCTAGTGGATGGACTTACCATATATGCCCCATGGTGCTCACCTGTCTATCCGGTAGCCCATCCTCCCATGACCCACATAGAAGCCCAGTCTCTCTGTCTAAACCCAGGTGTACTACTTCCCAGACTGTGAGCTCAGGGATGTTCCCCGACTACCTGAGCCCATTTCCTCATCTGCAAAACAGACTTGATGGTGTCAGCCAATCTGGCTGTCATGAGATGGTGCAGACAGCCAAGTATCCGGAAACTTGCCGAGCGCACAGATATTGGGGGGTAATATCATCAGTGCCGATCAAGGGCTGGCTTAATTCAGTAGAGAAGACTGGTTTTGAATTTTAGCTCTGCCTTTAACAAGCTCTGTGGCAATGACAGCATGGGGAAGTAGCTCCAACCCCTTGGACGGCAGCAGATTCACACACAGAGGGGCCCAGGTCAGTGCTTGGGAACAGCCAGGCCTGACCCGGCAGCTGCACGGGGTGGGGGATGATCAGCTTCGACGCCTGCTCTGCTGGAGGAGCTCGCACTGGGGCAGGAGAAAAGGCACCTGGCCTGATGCCTTGCTCTGCCCTTCCGCGGCCAGGGGAGCCCGGGCCTGGGCACTTTCCTGCCGAGAAGCTGGGAATGTGTTCCAGGGTGTGCTGAGCTGGCTCTGCTCACACCCGGTCCTCATGGCCACAGTGTGCTGCTCAGCACTGCCACATGCTTCCAGTTCAATTTGCAGGTGACAGACGGCTGTATGTTTGAGGGGTACAGTGTGATCTGATGCAGGTACTGAAAGCAATTAATCAAGGTTATTAGCAAATCCATCCTCTCCCCTGGGTATGATTTCTGTGTAGTGAGGACATCTTAAACTACCATTTAAGCAATTTTAAGATGAATATGAACTACGGTCGCCACGTTGTGCCAGTGATCACTGAAACCTGTTCCTCTTCACGGAGCTTGTCCCTTGGCCGGTGTCTGCCCTGCCCGCCAGGATCCAGCAGCCGCCACCCGCCCATGACCGTGGGACGTGTTCAGGTTCCTGTGAGGTCATTGCTCGTCCCTCTGGGCCTGGGTCACCCACCTCCCATGCTGTCCTTCAGATTGACTGTTGGCTTTTTTATTTATCCCTTGAGGCACCCTGGTGAGATTGGGCAGTGCCCTGGAGAGGTCAGCCCCGTGGTGAGGTGGCCACCATGAGCAGGTGGCCACTGTTTCACAAGAGAATCGATGTCGCTGATGCTGGCTCTGCTGCGGGTCTCTGGGACCGAGTCTCAGACCCGGAACTGTGACTCCATCACCCTCCTTCAGAGGCCCTGGCCGCCCTGACTCTAGCTGCTTCCGAGTTCACATCCTGGGTCCCCCACCTCAGAAGTCACATGGTGATTGTCCTTCTGTGACCGGCTTGCTCCTCTTAGCTTAATATCCTCTGGATGCATCTGTTGTTGGAAATGGAAACTTCTTTTTTAAGGCAGAATAAAACCCCATTGTGTGTAGAGACCACATCTTTCTCCATTTATCGGCTGATGGACATCAGGTTGCTCCCAGGTCCGGGCTGTGGTGCAAATAGCTCTTCCGGGTCCTGACTTCAGATCTCTGGGGTGTGTGCACAGAAGTGAGATGGCTGTGTCGTGCCCTGGTGGTCTCTATTTCTTGTGGGGTGGCCACGCTGTTTCCACGGTGGCTGCAGCATCTATTGGGGGACCTAGATGAATGTGGTTTGAGCGCACGTGGCAGCTCCCACCCACCCTCCTGCTCCCCGACAGCGTGGAAATGCCCAGGAAGCGCCTGGGGGAGCCTGTCCGCAGTGCACGCGGCGGGTCTGAAGAGCCCTCTTGCCGTAACCTGCGGTCTGGCTGCCCGTTGTCCCAGGGCTGCTGGTGTCCAGGTCCGCCCCTCACATCTGTGTCTCCGACAGGCTGCTGTAGAAGCCCCCGTGGACGGGTCCTGGGAACTCACCGGAACCTGCAGCAGGTCAACCTGGGAAGCAGCGTCCTGAATAAGTGGGCCGTGAAGACACTGCGTCCAGCTGAAGTGGCCGGCCTGACGGAAGGCTGCCCAGCCCGGGTACAAGAGCGCCTCTTCCCAGGACTGTCATGGCCTCCCCCCACCCCGAGGGAAGGCCCAGCCGTGACCCCAGTGTGCCGAGGGAATACGTGCTGTGGCAGGTGGCGGGGAGTGACTGGAAACCGTGCCACCAGATTGTTGAAGCCAGTTCCCTTCTTCTGGCTCTTGAAGGACGAGTAGGAGTTGGTTGGGAGGGGAGAATGGGAGGAGAGCTCATGGCAGGAGGCAGCACCAGGATGAGGGCCATCAAGGTCGCGGTTGCTGACCTCCCCCTCCGCCCCATCCCTCCCTCTGTGAGGCGGGCTGAGGAGTTTGGCTCCAGAATCAGGGGTGATCCCTCCTCCTGACACCCCGCAGCCTGGACTTCCCCGGGGCTGTCTGTCCTCAAAGTGCTGTTCCCTGGGAGCCTGGGCCTCCCCCCAAGCAGTGTCCCGTGAGCACCATGGTGCCCAGTGGTGGTGCAGCGGCTCGCACATCCCCAGTGTCCCCTGAACGCTCCTGCGGTGACACTCATCCTCATGACTCCCAATCCCCGTGGCCCACACTGGCCTCCCCGTGGCTGAGCTGCTTCCCCTGCTCCACCCTGCGCTCAGCAGGCCGAGTCTGTCCTGCACACTCTGCCCCCAGCCAGCACTGTTGGATGCTGGTCCTCTCCTCCTGGACCGTGCTCTCTCTGTGCTCCTGTATGTCTTAAAAGTAAATGGCGACCTGAGAGCCGGCACAGGAGAAGGGGAGGAGGCAAACCCAGGAGGCAAGGCCGCGTCAGTGTCTGTCCCCTCTGCTCTGCAGATTTAAAGGTGCGGAGGGCGCGCCCGGCCTGCGGTCCCTCGGAGGACGCTCCTCATCAGACGGCTGGACCTGGCGGCTCTGTGGGAGGCGGAGGTGAGGGGCCTGTGGGGGCTGCTGGGGGCTCTGAGCCGAGCCTTGGCTCCACGTGGCTCCTTCTGCTTTTTTATTCTGAAATAATCACAGAAAGTTTCAAAAGCAGAGTTGGGAAGACGGGGAGGCAGGGCTGGGTGGTGCTGCGGGCGGTTCCCCCCAAGCAGGTCTTGGTGCCACTCAGTGGCACCATGAAAAGCTAGCTGGCAGCGACCTGCATGACCACAGTGACAGCAGGCTCTGCTGCAGACACAGCAGTGACGACCCGCAGGCTTCACAGGGTGGAAACGGCCGTCGCAGGAGGTCGCTGCGCCCAGGTCGCTGCCCTCCTCCAGTGGTCACGGCCTACGTGACCGCACCACAGCCATTAACACGCGAGGCCCTCCTGTAGCCTCCTCGGCCCGGACCCCTGCCGTCCTGCACTCAGGACGCCGCCTGGCACCGCCGCCCCCTGGTCTCATGCCTCCCTGAGCCCGGTGGCCCCTGGTGCTCTCCGCCTACTTCTGGGGCTGGTGCTGCAGTAAGATAGGACCATGGAGTCATGGCCTGAGACCATAGCTCCCTCCCAGCCTGGGCCCTCAGGTGGCCTCCTCTGTGGCTCAGTGCCAGCAGGTGGCCAGGCCATGCTGTGGTCAGCTTAAGGTTCCCTGACCAGAGGTGTCTTGGGGTGTCCAGCTTCTGGCAATGACCGTAGCTTCTGAGTGGGTCAGGGTAGCTTGCTCAAAGATGCTGCACCCATGGCCTCTGCGACGGGCAGCCTGGGCCCTGCTTCGGGCTCTGTCACTGATGCCCAGCGGCCAGGAGAGACCAGGTGTTGGGCCACTGCCGTGTGGGCTTGGACCTGCGACTCGGGTACTGCACCTTCACGGTACAGTAGGGCCAGGTTTCTGCTCTCGCGACTAAAAGGCTCAGGGGTCACTCCAGTTAAACTGGGCTAACTGGGCTGCCTGAAATAACCCCACAAGAGACACAAATACCTTTTTCTTTGGGGTTGCTGTGACAGCTCCTCTGACCTTAAGGGTCCACAGAAAGAGAGAGAGAGAGAGCACACGCGCTGACCCCTTTTATGGAGGAGAAGTTATTCAAATGAGGCAAGGGGTCAGGTGTCAGGGGCTGAGTCTATCTTCATGATGTCCACTGTCAGCAGGTTGACTGACACCTGGGTAGGCCACACCCAAGGGCACAGTAAGAGGAGGGGACACACACAAGGCACTTCCATGGAAGATTCTATCCTTAACAGGGCAAGGGGTTATATTACAGAGGAACAGGTGAGCATAGCTTCACCCATGGGGCTGTAGCAAGACACACCCATTTCTGTGACTGAGCGCCTCAGCACCCAGCTGGGGAGTGTAACTCAGTCACCCATAAGGTTGGCCTCCCACACAGCAGCGTGCTGGCCAGAGACGTCCTAAGGGTGAGAAGGGCCCCCGGTGTGTGGCTCCCCGGGGTAGGCAGCTGCCAACTCTCAGCCCCCCATGCCCTCCTCCACTCGTGGGGCCTTGGGTTCAAAGGGAAAACAGCGGACCTTGCCAGACAGGAAGGAGGTGGGCTGTTCAGAGTCTAGAGCCGGGACGGCAGCTCCCCAGAGGCACACTGGGCTTGTTCCTGGTGGCTCCGACAGGCAGGACACCTCCATTTCCCTCGACGCTATATCCCCAAGGCCTGTGGACATGTGGCATGTCATATCCCAAGGGTTAGTGGAAGGATGCGGGGAGGCCTGGCTGGCTCTGCTGTCGGGACGTGACGTGGACAGCAGGTGGGCAACGCTGTGGAGGGTGGGCTCGGAGTCCTGTGAGTGGGTCATTTCACCGAGCAGACATCCTGTTCACAGAACCGAGCTCGTTGGCGCCCACAGGCTCATCGGCCTGGAGCTGTTGGCAGGATTAGAGGAAACTGAGATCGGGCAGACCCTTCCCTCTCTCGTCGCTGTTCCGGGGAACACGGCACAACAGCCCCGGGTGGCATTCGTGCCGTGTTGGGTATCATGCCACCTCAGGTGGCAGTCCATGGGGGACCACCTGGTCTCTGCAAGCATTACACCCTTTTGCAGCTGGGGCATTTGGTACCCAGGGCCGGGCTGACACCAACCCTCCATGGGCACAGAGGGACTGCTGGAGGGGTCAGAGAGCTCTGTCACCACCTTCGCTGGCTCTTGCGAGCCACAGACCTGCTGCGAGGCAGGCTGCGCACTGTGGTCCCGCTCCACGCGTGATGAGCAGGTGGCCATGGCTGGCGTTGGTCACACATCTCACGTGCTCAGGGGGTGGGCACCATCCCGGTTTCCAGAGGGTGAGCTGGGCGGTTCCAAGGACGTTCAGCTGCCTGCCAGGCGGGTGCTTGAGTGCCCGGTGGACCTGGCATGGAACGCCAAGCCACAGGCTAGATGCACTTCCTGCCATCAGACTCAGCCCGGGGTCCTGGGTTGGGCCTTCTGGCAGATGCTGGGGGCTGTCTGTGGGCCACACAGTCCTGTGGTGCAGCAGGGAGCCAGGTGAGATGGCCTCTGCCTCTCAGAGGTGACGTTCTCAGCAGGAAGGTGGACCTACAGGGACGCCCCCGGGTGTGGGGAGCTCAGTGGGTGAGGCAGGCAGTGTGTCCAGCTTGTTCTGAAGAAGTAAGACCTGGGACACCCGAGTGAGACCTGGGCCGGGCAGCGCAGGGGCAGGAGCAGTGTCCAAGGTGAGCGAGAGCCGGCCATCACGCCGCCCATCTCTGCAGGCTGGACTCCCGCGGGGTGACCCCGCCTGCTACCCACCCATCTCCCAGATGCTTGCAACAGCCACCGGCCTCAAACCCCTCAGCCTGGCAGGGAACCAGGGGACGGACGAGGGCCTCGAGCCACTCTGCACAGCCCTAGGGACCTCACAGGGCACCCTGACGGAGCTGACGTGATGGCTCCCCTCCCCAGGGTGAGGCCCTCTGCACGATGGGGTTGTCCCCCTCCAACCCAAGGTGGGAACAGATGGGAGGGTGGCCCTCTGGAGTGCCCCAGTCAGGGGGACCCAGGGAGTCATGCTTCTGAGTCTGTGAGGGCAGCAGCAGGAATCCGCCCTGGGCAAGCGACCCCATGTACCCTTGAAGCCAAGCAGAGCGGGAGGCGGTGACTTCCACGGCCGGGGGACTGGCCCCCAGTGACTGAGGCAGACTCCCTGAGCACCCGGGTTCTGGCACCGACTGGGTCAGACAGGAGGCGGGTCCCGCAGAGCATGGCCACGTCCCGGTGGGACTCCTCCGCCTCTGCCCAGGGGAAGGGGAGGGACAGGTCCAGGTGTGGTCTAGCAGTCCTGCGGGCACCCTGCCCCGAGCCGCTGGTGGGCAGGGAGAGCTGTGTGCCCGCAGCTGGGCCACTGTCGGGCAGCGAAGCAGGGACCCGACCCCTGGCTGGTCTCCAGGCTGTGCCCTGGCTGTCGCTGGAGCACGTCTCCTAGCTCCAGAGTCACAGCCAAGGTTGAGAACGGCGGCACAGATCAGCCTCTCGAGGCCAGAGGATCCCAGTAGGAGACAGGGGCCCTCCTCCCTGGCCAAGCCGCCAGGCGGCGTCCTCACAGGAAGAGCTCTGTGGTCCTCCGAGGGCCCCTGTGCCAGGCCCACGGCACGCGGACGGCGCTTGCATAGCCACAGGCCTGGAGAGCGGTCGTGGGCTCTGGTGGGCCCTGGCCTTCAGGTGCAGAGCTTCTTCAAACAGCCGAAGACAGGCGCCGTGGGAGCCTAACGCCACAAGGACAGGGTTCCCACAGGCTCACAGACCTGGGGACAGGGACAGGAAACCCGCGGGGATGAGGGAGGTGCTCCAGGGACAGACCCCTCACCTCGTCCCGCGCACGTCCTGCAGGATGGACACCTGTGGCCTCATGGCCTCGGCCCTTGTCAGCAGCCGCAGCCTGATGCACCTGTGCCTGCCCCAAAACCAGCTGGGGGCGAGGGCTGAGCCTGCCGGGCCCCCTCCGGCTGCTGGTCTGTGCCCTCGGGAGGCCGATGTGAGTCTGCCTGCTGCCCGAGGGTGGCCACACGGCTTCTTCCCAGAGCACAGAGCTGGGGTGGGGTGGGGGATGCCGCCACCAAGGGACCTGAGACAAGCGTCCCGGGATCTGCAGGATGGGGACTGCTCCCGGGACCCCCACAGATGCCTCAGCAACTTAGGGAGACCCTGTGTCAAAGTACCCGAAACGACAATGGCGGGGGATGTGGCTCGGTGGTGGCCCAGCCCTGGGTTCAGTCCCTAGCCCCACGGGGAACAAAGCACAGGACCTCAAGTACAGTGGCCTTCAACCCCGAGCCTCCCGGCTGCACGGCGGTGCTGGGCCTGGAGGGGTGCCCACCCAGCTGTCCACACCTTATCCCTGGGGCCTGTGAATGGGCCACCTCACGTGGCGAGAGGGACTTCGTGGCTGAGGTTGAGGATCTAGACACCTGGATGGATTACGGGGCTGGCCAGGGGCAATCCGGGGCCTTTACAAGGAGGGTGCAGTGAAGCACAGGTGGACGTCCTAGGGATGCGTCACCAGCCACGGCGGGAAGAGGCTCCTCCCTGGACCCTGCGGAGGAACCCGGCCCTGCTTCCCGCTGAGCCCCAGCCCAGGGGGCCCCCGTGCTGAATGGATGTCCAGCACCATCAGGTGGTGGGTTTGAGTCCTAGGCAACTAAGTTGTGGCCACTCGCGAATGGCAGCCACAGGAAGCTGGTCCTCGGGGTCCAAGGAAAGGTAAAGAGGAGAAGAATCTGGCGCCCCACATGCCCAGTGCCCCTGGCCGCCCATCCTCAGAGCTCCGCAGCCCTCCTGACCAGGCGCGGCCCTTCCCAAGGGGAGCGGGCCCCACCCTCCCTGCCTGCCCTGGGGTCCCACAGACTGGACCATGTGGCCTGCACGTGGCGGGCTGCGGCTTCCTCTCATTGGCCCTCATGAACAACCTGTGGTGGCGCTCCTGAGCCTCAGCAGAACCCCGTGGACGACATGGTGAAGCTTCTGTGCCGGTCCTGAAGGACCCTGCTGGAGTGCGCACTGCAGGGTTGGCTGGGGCTCCTGGGGTCCACGGGAGCTCGTCTCTCCCGTGGCAGGCAGATATTTGGGTGCAGAGAGTGTGAGGGCAGATGCCCTGTGCTGCAGGTCCTGGCGTCAGGCTAACGCACTCCTCCGTCCGACCTCAGAGGGCACCACCATCGCAGCCTGCAGGCGCTGGAACGTCAAACCCTGCTTGTCCCACTCTCCACTCTAGATAGGGTGTGGGAAAGCATGACACAGTACTCCACTCAATGGTGGATGTGGCCTTTAAAATCCCCTACAGGTGGGCACTTCCCTTAGGTCCCGTGTCTCAGTCACGAGCACTTAATAGCATTGTCTCTCAGGAACAAAGACAGAACTGGTAGACCAAAGAGCAGGACCATTTTGAAATCTCTGCCCTCCCACTAGTGAGTGGAGTTGGAGAGATTGTCTTACTAGCCTGTGGGTGCCCTCAGTACAGATCCCCACTGGTGTCAACCGGCCCCCTGAGCCCTACTTCTGCATGGGATAGAACTTCACCCTCAGTCGACTGGAGCCTCAGGGATTTTGCACTAACTGCTGGGGATTATGGCCCTCAGTGTCATTGTAAGGCACAGCCTCCACTCTGACCCTCAGATGTGAGCCCCCATAACTCAGTCCCTCCCCATTTTGAGCCACATGCTTCACAAGGACTTTCTGACCTGGGGGTCACTCTACTGTGGATTCCAAGCTGAAGATGCAAGTCAAATGTCCCTTGTCCAAGGTGCCTGAGCCAGGAGTGTCCTGGACTTTGGGTTTACCGCACAGTTTGAAATGTGTGTAGATGGAGACATGGCGGCGGGGACCCAAGTCGACACACAAGTCACTTGTTTCACGTACACCGTACCCCGGGGCCTGAAGGTGGCTTCGTGCAGTCTGCAGGGAACCTGGGTTGGCCGACCTGTCCCGCCAGCAGGGGTGGGTGTTGCCATTAGTGGGTTTGATCTTGGAGCACTGGGGTTCAGGACGCCCAGCCTGTGCAGTGCAGACGGTCCCATCTTCGCCACTCAGATGCGCCTGCCGTCCTTCCTCAGCGGCTCCACCCCGCTGCTGGGGACCCCAGGAGGCAGGCCCCTCCAGGAAAGTCAAGCTCTGACATGCTCACTTCCTTTTCCAAAGATGGCCCCCCAGCCACAGGGAGTGAGTGAAGCCCACCGGGTCTCTAAGCCCGCCTTGGCACTGTCCCTAAGATGGCCACCTCTGCTCTCTGCAGGTTGGTTGCCTGCTCCCCATGGCCTGCTGCAAGAACCTGTCCTGCGTGACCTCCACACACAAGCGACTCCAGAGCTTGGACCTTGCCACCAACGTCCTGGGGAGAGTGGAGTGACAGTGCTGTGCGAGGGACTGTGGCAGCCAGGCAGCTCGCTGAGGAGATGGGGTGAGCTCCTGGGATGGCCTCGGGGGGGGGGCATTGGGAGGAAGCGGGGGGCCCAGGTGTGGAGGAAGGGGTGCCCAGGTGTGGAGGAAGGGGTGCTCAGGGTGGAGGAGGAGGTGCTCAGGTGGACAGGTGCAGCCTGAAGGGCCTGGCCTTCAAGTCCAGCCTGTCCGGTGGATGAGATGAGGGGCAGCAGGGCTTGGGAAGGGGTCTGTGGATAAAGCCCTGGGGGTTCCCAGGCAGCCTGTGGTGCTGAGCAGTGGGTGGGGTTGGTGGACCTGGTGTGGCTGTCTAGCAGGAAGGTCAGCACTTGAGCAATCTCCCCAGTGGCTCCCACTCCAGAGGGTGTCTCTAGGACTCCGTCATGGGGCTCTTTAGGACTCCGCTGGATCGTGCATGGGACCCAGCTCAGCCATGTTGGGACCTGCCACAGCCCACGGGAACCTTGGAAACACGCCACATGAAAGGGACCAAATACACAAGGTCACGTGTGTTGATCCCATCAGTTGGTAATATGCAGGAGAGTCAGCCCCACAGACAGGTGGATGCGGTGTCAGGGCCTGGGAGGGGCAGGCACAAGGCCATCCCCATGTGCCAAGGAAGCTGGAGAACCAGGAGGGGGCGTGGCCACCCAGCCTGTGAGCTGCCCGGGGCTCTGCTATACGCCCTGGGCTCCACCTGGGCACCAGCACCGCAGGCTGGGTGGCCCCCTCCAGGACACTAGCCCACCCCAGGAGGCCCTCTCCAGGACCCCCGCCAGCCCCACATGGCCCTCCCCAGGACCCCCGCCAGCCCCATGAGGCCCTCTCCAGGACCCCCGCCAGCCCCACATGGCCCTCCCCAGGACCCCCGCCAGCCCCACATGGCCCTCCCCAGGACCCCCGCCAGCCCCATGAGGCCCTCTCCAGCACCCCCCGCCTGCTCCACATGACCCTCTCAAGGACTCCCTGCCCCACATGGCCCTCCCCAGGACCCCCGCCAGCCCCACATGGCCCTCCCCAGGACCCCCACCAGCCCCACATGGCCCTCCCCAGGACCCCCGCCAGCCCCACATGGCCCTCCCCAGGACCCCTGCCAGCCCCATGAGGCCCTCTCCAGGACCCCCGCCAGCCCCACATGGCCCTCCCCAGGACCCCCGCCAGCCCCACATGGCCCTCCCCAGGACCCCCGCCAGCCCCATGAGGCCCTCTCCAGCACCCCCCGCCTGCTCCACATGACCCTCTCAAGGACTCCCTGCCCCACATGGCCCTCCCCAGGACCCCCGCCAGCCCCACATGGCCCTCCCCAGGACCCCTGCCAGCCCCATGAGGCCCTCTCCAGGACCCCCCGCCTGCTCCACATGACCCTCTCAAGGACTCCCTGCCCCACGTCACCCTCTCCAGGACCCCTGCCAGCCCCACGTGGTCTCCCACCCCAAGTCACCCTCTCAAAGACCACCACTCGCCCCACATGTCTCTCTCCAGGACCCGCGCCCACCCCACAAGGCCCACTCCAGGATCCCCACCCACCCCATGTTGCCATCCCCAGGACCTCCCCCTGCCCCACGTGGCCCTCCCCAGGACCCCCACCAGCCCCACGTGGTCTCCCACCCCAAGTCACCCTCTCAAAGACCACCACCTGCCCCACATGGCTCTCTCCAGGACCTGCGCCCACCCCACAAGGCCCTCTCCAGGACCCCTGCCCACCACATGAAGCCCTCCCCAGGACACCCCCACCCCACGTGGCCCTCCCCAGGACCTCCCCCTGCCCCACGTGGCCCTTCCCAGGACCCCCCCACCTCATGTTGCCCTCCCCAGGACCTCCACCTGCCCCACGTGGCCCTCCCCAGGACCCTCCCACCCCACGTGGCCCTCCCCAGGACCCCCACCTACCCCATATGGCCCTCCCCAGGACCCCCACCAGCCCCACGTGGTCTCCCACCCCAAGTCACCCTCTTAAAGACCACCACTCGCCCCACATGGCCCTCTCCAGGACCCACGCACGCCCCACGAGGCCTTCCCCAGGACTCCCCGCCCCACGTGGTCCTCTCCAGGACCCCCCCACTACGTGGCCCTCTCCAGGACCCCCGCACCACGTGGTCCTCTCCAGGACTCCCTGCCCCACATGGCCCTCTCCAGGACCCCCCCACCACGTGGTCCTCTCCAGGACCCCCCCACCACGTGGTCCTCTCCAGGACCCCCCCACCACGTGGTCCTCTCCAGGGCCACCTTTGGTTCCACGTCCTGTCATCTTTATTGGTCTCCTCTGGGCTGTGGCCTCCACCTGATATGCTCCCCACGCCCGCCCCCCAAGACCCAGGACCCACAGGCTCTGAAGTGACAGGCACAGGCGGGCTGGTGGCAGGGGCACTTGAGGGTCACGGACGTCACTTCCTACCTTCGCAGCATCAGATTTCCAGCTCTTGTCTTCCCTTCCAGTGACATTCATTCCAACCAACTCCCTTCCCATGACCCTCTGGGCCTACCTTGACCTTCCTGGGACTGAAACCCCACCCCACCCCACCCCCGTGGCACCCCTTGTGAGGAACGCGTGGGACATGCCGCCAGGGAGCCTCGGGCTCTGCACCTGTGCCCTTCTGCACACTGCCCGCGGCAGTGACCCCGCAGTCCTGCCTAAGCGCCTGCTGCCGCTGTCCCTACCCCGTGCCTCTGTGCTCAGCCTCCCTAACGGCATTTTCTGTCCTCATAACTGTTCCAGAACCAAACCCAAGACCTGACCCTGGGCCCAGCCCACTCTATCACGTGAGTTTAGAACCCCCAAATCTGAAGTGAGCACACAGCCCTCACCACCACCCACAGGGGCCTCGCTGCCGCGTGCCTGTGGAGCCTCTGACCTCCTCCTCAGGCCACAGCTCTCCGGCCTCCCCACTGTCAGGGGTCAACCCTCAAAGCCTGGGGAGCCCGCATGGTCCAGCCTGGCCCTCCCACTGCCTGCGGCTGAGCTCTGGCCACAAGGGTGGGGTCCTGCAGGTCCTCCTGTGCCGGGTGCGCGCGGCCGGCTGGCTCCTGTTCTGCTCCCCTTACAGCTCTCCGCCTCCCGTCATTCTTCCCAAACTGTGATGTGAGTCATCCAGCAGCCCTCGAGGGGAGCTCAGGGGCAGGAGTGTGGCCTGGGGACATGTCTGCAATGGGAAACTTCAGGTCGTTCCTGGACCTGCCCAGCCAGAGACGGGGTGCAGACCCCACTGTTTCTTTGACATTGAGGTGAAATCCACGGGTCGGTGCAGGACCCAGCACTGATCCTGGGTTGTTTCTTGGGCACCTGCTGTGGCAGGCTGGAGGCGTGCAGACTGACCACTCATCGCTGGAGGTGCTGTCCTCGGCCCTGTCCTGCAACCCGCACCTGACCAGCCTGGACCTGCTGTACGGTGACTTGGACCCCTCAGGGGCCTTGGCTGTGCTCCGCCTGGGCCCGGCCCACGTGCAGCCTGGGAGAGGAATTGGGTGAGTCCTTGGAGGGTGTGCTGGGCACAGGCCTGCGTCTCTGGCAGGCAGGCTAGCTGGTGAGAAACAGCTGCTGGGGACAGTCGAGGGTGGCTCGGCAGCCAGCTCTGTCCCCACTGTGGGTGCTGGCTGTGTCCCAGGCTCCATGCTGGACCCTGGGGCACAGGGACGAGGAGATGGAGGCACAGCGTCTCGTCTCAGGAACTTGCTTTCAGGTGGGCTGGGGAGGGTGAGGAGAGACTCTGCAGATACCCCAGCTCAGAAATCAACAGGGTGGCACCCGGACCAGCAAAGGCACGGCAGGTGTTGCCTCGGCAGCTGGAAGCAAGCCTCGGCCCGGGCACCCCTGCGCAGCAGCCGCGCTCAGCAGGGGGCACCCTGAGGACCCTGCACTGAGTGGGCTGGGACACTGGTGTGCTCTCCCAGGAGGGGCACCCCTGGTCTCGGGGTGCGAGGAGAGGGGCTGAGAGCGTGCGGGTTCTGCAGAAGCCGCAGCACCAGGGGCCGATGAGGTGGCCGCTGGAGGAGGAGCAGCGGCTCAGGCCCCACGTGGTGATCGACAGCGGCTGGTGCTCCCTTGACCAGGACAGCCGGTGCTGGGGGAAGAGCTGAAGATTGGAGACCTCATCTGCAGCCATCTGGACCTTCAAGAGCGCCCTGCGGGGCTGCGGGACCGTCTGGCTCTCTGCCCTCTCTCCGTGCGGTGGCGATTCTCAGCCCCCACCACTTGGCCGCTGCATTGGAAGGCAGGGACCTAGTCACAGGACCTAGGCGTCTATGTCTGTCCCACACTGAGCACAGAGGCAGTAAAATAAACATAGCATTTGGAAACGTACCCTGTGGGCGTCTCCGCCAGCCTGGGGACAGGGTGTACGGCAGGGTTGGAGCACCTGGGTGACCCCACAGGCACAACACTGTTGCTGGCTCTGAAGCTCTGGCTGGACATGGGTGGTGACCTGCCACTCTGACCCACAAACAAAGCTGGAGCCCCTGCCTGGGTGACGAGAGCAGGACTGCACAAGTCTCTGCCGGCAGGAGGCCGGCCTGGGTGCTCCCGTGTGGGTGGCTCACAGCACGCAGTGTGTCATCAGGGAGCCCCGGTGACTGGCTCTGGGAGCCCCCAGAACCAGAGGGCAGCCAGTGGTGGGCTCCTGGAAGAATGTTCCCTGGCGAGTCACTGGACGGCTTGGGTGACCAGACCTCTTTGGTGGCCTCTGTGGTCATCCCAGGCTGCAGAAGCCTCTTCTGTCCTCAGGAAGGGTGTGGGTCAGCTCACCACCCCAAAGCGCACCCAGGACAACCGGCTCACAAAGGCCAGGGCTGCTCAGACCCCAGCTCGGACCCCAGCTCGGGAGGCCTCGGTGTAGGCGTGGCCCAGTGGCTGCTGGGCCTGGGTGAGGCAGCTGGTCAACGGGGGACCTGGCAGAGCAAGGCCCACTCACCTTAGAGCAGGGTGGGAGCAGGGGGGAAGGGGCCTCGGTCCCCCTCGAGGACACCCTCATGACAGAGCAGCGGGGAAGGGACCTTGGTCTCCCCCGAAAGAAAAACCAAGGAACGCGGGCCGACTTCCCAGAGTCCATCCACACCCTGACCGCAGCACTCTGGGAACATTCTAGCTCCAGCCGCAGCCGTGGCCTGGTCCTACGCCGCTCGTGTCCTGTGGTGGAAAGTGAGCGGTCTGCCTGGCCCTGACTGTGGCCGCCTCTGTCTGTACACCAACTCCCCCTGCAGCCCTTCCTCGGGCCAGCACTGGGCCCAGGAGGCCTGCAAAGGCAGAGCTCGTGAGCAGCAGCGGCCACTCAAGCCAGGGACGCACATCGGAGCCCGTGGTGTCCACTAAGACCTCATGGCCTTCCCTGGCTGCAAGCCGCCTTCTTGGTAAAGGCATGATTACAGCAAGCGCCTCTCCAACCTGCGGGGTTTCCAGATTGGTCTTGGGAGAGCCGCTGGTGCAGTCCTTCTGCGTCCCCCTGCACTGCAGCTGAGGAACAGTGGCCCTGGGGACAGGAGGGACACCCGCCCCGTCTGCTTGCTCTTAGTGGCCTCCTCAGCCGGTGGCTTCTTTGCAGGAAATCTTGAGACTCTTTCTGGGAGAGTCAGCCCACCTGTGGGCACCTGGGCATGGGGACAGCGTGGGGCAGGACATGGGTGGACGAGGGAAAGATGGAGGGAGGGAGGGTACTTCGTAGTATTCCCAGCTAGAGGAGCCTCCACCTCCCGAAGCACTTGGGCTCCCACTGGGACCACCTGCACACAGACCAGGTGGACGGCCACCCCTGGGGTCCACCACGGGTAGCAGCCTCAGCTCAGCCTTTTCCAGGAGATGTTGCTGTGCACAGCGACCACAGGGGCCTCGGCTCTGTGCCCACCCCCTAGCCCATCACCCCACGGGGTTGGCTCAGGCCGCACTGCTGTCCTGCCCTCTTACAAGTGGACGCTGGGATCTTCCCATCTCTGTGACACAGGAAGACGTGTACCTACCTCAGTGTCGGCTTGAAGAGGAGTCCTGAAAAGCAGCCAAGGTCCTGCCGCCCACGTCCTCTGTGGGCAGGAGAGCAGACACCAGCAGCCCTGGGGCCCTGGGGTGTGGGCAGGCTGGGGCTCATCTGCCTCTCCCTGGGAGCACTCCTGTGGCTGCGGGCCGCAGGCCTCGGGCCCCTCTGCTCTGCCGTCCCCTCTGCGTGGAGGTGCTGCCAGGCTGGCAGAAGAGGACCCCCAAGCAGCCGTGCCTCACCACAGCCAGGTTCCATCCACTGCCCCCTCCCCTTGGCCAGCTGCAGCCACAGGTTCTCCGAGGCAGGATGGGCCCCAGGAAGCTGGGGACATTGAAGTCCACGGGCCCTGCTCCGCACTGGGGAAGCTGCCCTCTACCACACCTGCCGGAGGTTAGTGCTTTCTCTCTGGCCCTGGGCCTCTCTAGGTAGGGGAGGGACTAGCCTGGTGGGCTGGGAGCCAGGGTCCGGCCCTGCTGGCAGTGGGCTCTGCCCAGGCGGCTGGCCTCTGGGGCTCAGGGCCTGCACACCCCCCTCCTCCTGCCGGCAGCGAGTTTCCCGGGTGCAGGGCTCCATGCACCTCAGGAAGCTGAGCTGCTTCAGCTCCGGACCCATGAGGAGCAGAAGTGACACTTGAGTGCCATCTGTCGCCTTGTTTCTTATTGGATTCCAACTTCTAAACAGATGAAAGGACGATTCTTCTGTGAAATCCCTTCCACTGGGTATGGGCTCGGGTTGTCAGTAGCAGACAAAGACCCTACTCTCTTGGAGGCCATTCCGTCCACCGGGGGGACAAGGCAAGACCACCCCTGTTGTCAGAGCGTCGTAGACCTGCCCGGGAGCTGGAGAGCAGGCGCTGTTTCTTATTGTGTGGTCTGAAAGGCCACTGTCCCTGCGCTGGCTGTATATTGCTTACAGTCAGGTTTGGGGTACGCCTTAGGCACAGTGAAAGGCCCTGTTAAGTGTGTGTCCTGAGCTCTGATGCACAGCTGGACACCATGAGGAGGGGACAGGGCACCCACCTCCCGGAGTCCCCCACCTGCCTGTGGCCAGCTGTCTCCCTACTTCCATCCCTCTTCAAGGCTGCTGTGGAAAAGGCTGCTCTTTGGAAGGTGTCGGGAGAGCTGAACATGGGGGAGGAGCCCCCCAGGCAGGGCTCCCGAGATCTGCTGCAGCTGTGGCAAGGCCCTGGGGTTGCAGCCAGTGGATGAGAAGAGGGGCCTGCGTCAGTCCCTTGAGGACTCTGCTCTGCGTGTTCTGGGCACAACAGAAACAAACCCTCATTTGGCTGTTGCAAGGAAGTCACTCTGCAGCTACCCTTGAGCATCAGATTTTGCCCTCTTTGGCCTTTGGACCCCAAGACTTGCACCAGCGGCCCGCAGAGCCACCTGGGCCTCCGACCTCAGAAGCGGTCTCAGCCTCAGATGGGGCGTCAGCCTTGGAGGCTCCTAAGCCACCAGCCTCAGAAGGGGCTTCAGAGGCTCCTGGACCTCTGCACCCTCATCCTCCCAGGGTCTGAGGTCCTGGCTTCAGGACCGAGTCTTAGCTAGCATCATCTCTGGCCTCCAGCACACCAACAGCATGGTGGGACTTCCCAACCACTGAGGTCACCTGACCAACTACCTGCTGAACTCCCACGTCTGTAGGAAGTAGGAAGACGTGCACCTACCTCGTGCATATAAACACGACTGGTTCTGCTCTCTGGAGAACACTGGCTGATGCACCAATAGAGCAGCCGAGGTGCAAGGGGCGGAGTGTGGCTGTGTCTTTGTGGGTCGGTGGAGCTTGCTCGTGGAACTGGGTGCACTGTCCAGGTGTTCAGACAAAGGCCTGGAGAGGACCGCAGCAGACACCTGGCAACCAGGGCCGAGGTCTCAGTGCTCCACTACTTCCCGCTCTCTGCCGAGATGAGCAGGGCTCCAGCAAGAGGGCGGGGAGCCTGGCTGCCTAGGGGTACCTGGGGGCCAAAACTGACTTCTAGAAAGACACGGGGCTCTTGGAGGACGTCCAGGAGTGGGTGTCTGTACCCAGACGAGTCACTGCCCATGCCCCAATTGTCCCTTCCCTATTCTTAAATTCGTGGCCTGGGAAGGAGCAGCAGGAGGACGGGAACCCCCCCCAGAGGGTGACGGGTGAGTCCCCTGCATGGCCTCCAGCCGCCTCCCACTGTGGGTGGGGCCCAGCGGGGTGCTGCCTTCTGCACAGGCCTGGCCTCCTCTGGGACCCTTTCCTCCTCTACCAGCCTGAAGCTGGGTGAAGTGTGTGTGAAGCCCAGTCACCTGATGCCTTCAGCCACAGGCTGTAAACTGGTCCCCGAGAGAAGTGTCCATTGTCCCACGGTGTGGTCCTGCGGCAAGCGCCTGGGTCCAGCTCACCCTGTAGCGCAGGACTGCTGGAGCACGGGTGGGCGGAGAGAAGGAGGAGCCGGCCTCCAGCCTGGGGGGCACCCAGCTCTGTGCTGTGGCGTGACCTGTGCACCGTAGGATGTGCTAACGCTGGGACACCCACCCTCCAGCTGCGGCAACCAGACAGGTTCACACAGATGTTCCTGGGGGGGCTCCATCTCCCCAGGCTGAGAGCAGCTGGCCCCTCCCAGGCAGACGGCCCTGACACTCCAAGGGCTCTCACCTCAGCGGAGCTGGTTTCCACCTGATCCACGTGGCAAGACATGGGCAGCTTTGCCAACCTGCCACGGGTGGGGAAAGCTGTTTAGATCCGTTGTCATGCACCACTGCCTTCCTCCTCTTCAGGGCTGAATAACACTCCACTGCGGGCCCACACTCCCTGGCCCGCCCACTCCCTGCTAGGAAAAGGATCCTGCTGCTCTGCAGCGGGGCAGAGCTCCGCCTCCCTGGGCCTTCCCCTCTAAGCGCAGGGCTAGGCCAGGCAGGTGAAGAACCAGCTTGTAGACAGTGCTCATTAAACCCTCGCCTCCCTCCCGCAGTCTCTCCAGTGTCTGCCACACCAAAGCCCCCACTGGGAGGGCAGGCGGAGGCAGTCCCTGCAGAGGCTGCTCTGCTCGGCAGGCAACTTGTCAGTCTAACATCTCAGGAGCGAGCTCCTTCCTCCTGCAGGCCCCACGTGCCAAGACAGGGCACAATCTAGTTGTGGCTTTGTTATAGCAGCAGATGACTATAGAGGAGCTCAGTGCATCAGCCGGGAATTAGCCACACAGAGGTCAAGTCCACCCATGAGATGCCACGGGCCACTCTGGAGCAACCATAGGTGTGCAGCTAGTTGACAGACACACAGACAGCAGTCAAGGAAGACTAGGTGGATGACAGACACACAGATGACGAGATATTGATAAACAGGCACACAGACCACAGAGGCACACAGATGACTGCCGACAGATGGGCAATGGCAGAAGTAGATGGGGTGTGCTCCCACTTGATCGTGTTTTCATCAAGGAGAATGGAGAGAGGAATGAGGCATGTGGGAGCTGGAATAAGAAAGATTTTTTTTTTTTTCAGAGTGGAAAACAGAAGTTTATTAAAGGACAGCAGAAAAGACTTCTCCCGGAGGAAGAAGGGGACCCAAGAGGTGGAATCCCGAAAGATTTTTTTTTTAATATTTATTTTTTTAGTTGTAGTTGGACAGGATACCTTTATTTTATTTATTTATTTTTGTGTGGTGCTGAGGATGGAACCCAGGACCTCACATGTGCTAGGCAAGCGCTCCACTGCTGAGTCACAACCCCAGCCCTGTGAGATTTTGTAAATAACATTTTCTTCCAAGTATATTTCTTTAAAAACAAAAAAACCTTGTGATTAAACATATCAGTTCTTGACCCAAGCCCTCCTGGTACAGAACCACAGCCCGAATGGCCAGCCGGCCTGCCCACTGGCGGCCACCCCCAGTGCACAGCATCCCAGAGCCAGGCAGTGAGTGGGTGCTGCACGTGGCTGCTGGGCCCTGCTGCTTGCTTGATGGGAGAGCTGGGGAGACTGGGTCCCACCTCCTGCCCCTCTGAGTCCTTGTCTGTAAAATGGGGCACGCCCTCCTGCAGCCGGAGACCCCACGAGGCTTCAAAGGAGGCCTGTGAACTGCCCCTGAGACCCAGGGTGGGGCTCTGTCCACAGTACTGAAGGACCTGACCCAGAGGCACCACCGCTGGGGACCTGCTGGGGGCCTCCTGGGTAGAGCTGTCCATCAAGGCAGGAGAGGTGAAATGAGTGGGGTCAGAGACAACACCTCCCCACCCACGACCTCCTTGGGATGGGTGGATGAGTAGATGCACACCGCGACCACAAAACACACACTGCACATATATGCACAAAGATGTATGAGACGTGTGTACTGACACATATGAATGCACACATAAGACACACAACTACATGCACAGATATACACACCCCCGACATGCACACAAAGTGTCCTGACCACACCAGCCCAAGATGCTCTGTGACTGGAGGTTTCATGACAGAACAAGTTCAGAACACGGCTTGCCCACCCTCCACACCTGTGCCCACCCTGGAGTGCAGAATCCCAAAAGCTTTGGGTGGGATGCCTCTCTACAGATCATCCAGACCACCAAATCTCCATTATCTGCCATGTGCCAGGTGGGCACTGTGTCCAGGCTAGGGACCAACCCAGCACTTCCCATTAGTGTGGCCTGGAACCTGCACTCTCCAGGACACCCTGAAAACAGGGCTATAGGGAATACACAACTCTGGCACTGTTCAGAGCAGGAAGTCCAGGGAGGACCCCTGCTCTCACACCCAGAAAGCACCCCTCCAGGAAACTGCCCGTTGCTCCTGCCCCACCAGGGCCCTCCTCCACGTCCTACCTCCCGTCCGCCTCTTCATCCTCAATTCTTGGCAGCTGTCTCCCCTGGGCCTAGAAGATGCGCTCCACAAGGGCAGACATTGTGACCACCAAGGTCACACTGTTCCCCAAAAAGCCGTGGCAAACAGCATGTGCTCAGTAAACACGGAGCAGTATGTGGCCTCCTCCATCCAGGAGGGTGGTGGTGGGCTCAGGGCGGGGGTGCAGTGGAGGTTGCATAGCCCTATAAACTGCAGCCCAGAGCGGATGGCTTGAGTGATGGGTGTGAAGTCAAAAAACACGGTGGCAGGAGTTATCTCTGCTGCCACCGCAGCTAGGGCTTCGTGAGATTGGAAAGGTGGCCCAACCTGGCATGCCCTCAGCTTGCCCGCCCACACACTGTGAGAGCAGTTGCAGTGCCAACCTGTGGTGAGTGCCTGGGAAGGGAGGCACCCCCTCCTTCTGAGACAGGAGGGCCAGGTCCAGTGCCAAGGACACTTGTCTAAGCCCATGGACATATCAGCTCACTAACACAACTACTACTAAATGGATCCCTGCATTAGGGAAAGTAATGTAGGCCCAGAGGATTTGAGACTTGCCACTTGGTTCTACCCCTGTCTGGGAGGCACGTGCTCTGGGACCAAGTGCTGGGCTTGGATCCCTTCCCAAAGGATTGCCAGTAAGATAGGCAATCTTTTCCTTTCACAGAGGAGGAAACTGAGGCTCAAGGTTTTGCCCAGAGCCAACAGCCTGGTAAGAGGCAGGGTGGAGACTGGCCCTGAATCTTTCTCAATCTCGGCGTCAGCTCCTGGGGAAGGGGCCAAACTTACCACACTGAGCGGGCACCAGAACCCACTGCTTACCTCCCACTCCTTCCCCCACCTCCAGAAGCACAAGGTCAGTGCTCAGCAGAGGGACATAAGGGCACGAAGCCCAGTCTTCATGATCCCCACGACTCCCAGCAAACCACCCCTCCTTCAGTGACCTAAGCTTCCAAGGAGCTGGGAGGCAGCACCAGCCCCCAGCACCTGCTCACTCAAGCACAAGCCCCTCCCCGCCTCCTGCAGTGCAGGGGAGGGAGCCTGCGGCCCACCCCCTCCAAGCACCTCCCGGCTGCCCGCCAGCTTGGAAACACCCACTGGTGGGGCGTCACCGCACCCCCCTCAAGGCCCCAGGGACAGGGGTCTCTGCCCTGGGGCTGTGACCCAGGTAACTGGAATTGGCATCAGAGGACCCTTCTGACAGGACGCTACAGCGGTCCTGAGGGACCAGGCGGCAGACACTGCAGCTCAGTGCTGCACACAGCCACAGCACTCAGTGATACCTAGGTCCTGCCCCCAAATGCATCTCCCACCTTCAGTGCCCTAGTTTGTCACTGGGAATTAGCCCTCCCAGCACAGCTACCTTTGCAAGAAGTGCCCATGTGACCAACTGGCTGGAGGCATCTGGGCAGGAGAGGTGTGTGCTGTCTCCAGGGAGGAAGGCAGGACTCCGGGATTGGAGAACTGCCCCCTGCGGCACAGCGCAGCGCCTTCCTCCAGCCAGTGGCAGGGAATCCGTGGCTCCTGAGCAGCACCCAGCAGGAGCACCGGCACAGGCGGGGCTGTTCACTGACCGGGCTGGCGTCCACTGCTACACCTGGGGTTGCCAGAGCCCTTCAGCCTCTTGCCCTTCTTCCTCCCAAATCCAAGAACCACACGGCTACGGGGACAATCGAATAGTGTGATTTATTGCCCTCACACCCCTTCTTCCACCTGCCCACGCCAGAGAACAGACAGCGCACCCCATCCTCTGAAGGGGGCTACCCTGGGTGTAGGGTCTCCTTCTGCTTCACTCCTCTGCTACCCCACACCCAGGAGCAGGAGGAAAACCTGGGCTATAAAATCAATAGGACTCGAAGGGCAGAAAAAATAGTGGATGGGAGGGGGTAAGGGGTATGATTAAAAGAAAACTCTAAGAGGGCAAAGGGCCCCTCTCCCCTCGCCTTTCTGGGACCCTCTAATTACAAAAGGCCAGACTTCCCTCCATCCCTTACAACATCCCAGACAGTGTGGGAAGAGAGGGGCAGCCTCTCGCGTGAGGGTCTGGCCTCTTGACCTCTACAGTTCTCACATTGTCTAGCTCTGGCGGAGAACCTAGAAAGGGCAGGGTTGGGAGAGCCAGCGGGCACCTTGAGAAACCATCTTGCCCTAATGCCCACAGGTCCTCTCGCACCAAGACAGCGCAGGCCGAGTAGCAGGGGCAGGAGACGAGGATGCCACCGGTCGCACCCCTCTGTCCATTTCTCCCTGGCCTCCAGGTCTTGTCGTCCCCGCCAAGCCCGAGGGGCCCTGCTCCCCCCCGGGCGCCCCCGCCCCTACCGGCCCTCTGTGCCACGACACTCGGTGCAGCGCCCTCCGGAGGCTGCGTCCTCGTCCTCATCCTCCCCGCCAGCCCGGTAGAAGCTCTGTCCGCAGCTGCTGCAGACCGAGGGCGCGCCCACAGCGTGGATCTTCTTGTGTCTGCGGAGCGCAGCGCCCTGCACGAAGCCCTCGCCACACTCCACACAGATGTGCGCAGGCTCCTCGCCGCCCGCCGCCCCCAGCCCGTCCCCGTGCTGAGCCCGCTGGTGGGCCAGAAGCCCAGCCCCATGCCCGAAGCCCTTCCCGCACTCCATGCACACATAAGGCTTGGGAGCCGGGGCGCGCCGTGACCTCGGCCCGGACGCCCGTGCCCCTGCGCCGGCCATAGCTGCGGCAGCCGCGGCGCTCTCGCCAGGCGCGCCCACCACGATGATGCCCTCGCCGTCGCCCACCGGGATGGCGATCTCGCCGTCTGCCGCCGCTGCCTCCTCGGGCGCCTTAGCGCGGCGCACACTGGCTGCCAACACCTTGGCGGCCACACCAGGCCCCGACAGCTCGGGGTGCAGCCGCAGGTGGCGCGCCAGGCTCTTTGGCTGGCTGAAACCGCGGCCACAGCGCGGACACACAAAGGGCTTGAGGCCGCTATGCGAGCGCCGGTGCTTGGCCAGGCTCTTGCTCTGCGTGAAACTGCGGCCGCAGTCGGGGCAGGCATAGGGCTTCTCGCCGGTGTGGATGCGCTGGTGCTGCATGAGGTTGGAGCTCCAGCTGAAGCGCTTGCCACACTCGGAGCAGGCGTAGGGCTTCTCGCCCGTGTGGATGCGCCGGTGCTGCACCAGGTGCGAGCTCTGCGAGAAGGTCTTGCCGCAGTCGCTGCAGGCGTTGGGCCGCTCGCCCGTGTGCGTGCGCTGGTGCCGTGTCAGCTTGGACCAGTGGCTGAAGCTCTTGCCGCACTCGTTGCAGATGTAGGGGGCGGGCGGCCGTGGCCTGGGTGGGGGCCCGGCCGGGGGTGCAGACTGGGGCGGGGAGAGCTTGGTCGGGGGCCAGCTGGGGACGTCGTCATCATCCATGATGAGTATGTCCACTGGAAGACAAGAGAGAGGTGGGGAGGGAGTCAGAGGCAGCAGCTCCACAGAGGGCTGTCCATGCAGGAACCCTGGCTGAGTGCTGGCTGGGACAGCTTCTTGACTGCCTTTATGGAGTACACCCTACCACAGTGGGGACAGCACCCACATCACAGAGTGCGGGTCGGGTCTGCTGCTCTTCACACCCTCGGCCTGTCCTCTGCCCAGGGCACTGACCTCTCGGGGGCATCTGCACGAGTGTTCATCACCCATCTTCCCCAAGGTGCGCTCCTGCAGGCCGTGGCAGCCATGCCTAGGGAGCAGAAGGACCTCCAGGAGGCCATTCACCAACTACATAAATGGATGTTTAGGAAGGAGGCCAAGAAAGGCCTCCAGGGAGAACCCGGGAAACCCGGAGCCCTGAGCTGGGGCAGGGAGGCTGAGGGCCAGAGTCGGGCCACACCCAGATGCAGCCTGGACCTGTACGATGGAGGACGCCACCTGCAGCCCACCCCGACAAAGCCCTTCCCGCATGTGCACCATGCCCGCCCAGGCGCCTGTCTCCCAGCCCGTCCTGTTCTTGAGACGTGGGTGCTGTCCACATCCACAACACCTGCTCTCCTCATGGGGTCTGCCAGAGCTATAGGGCCTCAAGGGGTGCACCCTGATTTCCTTCAAAGCAGGAATCACAACCTACCCGAACTGTGTTCCCTCTTGCTAACACAAAAGTGCTCAAATACATCTGTGAGACGTCACTGGTGAACACAGGGAGAAGAGCTAGACCCTCCGAGGGCAGAGCTCCGTGCCCTCTATATGTCAGATCGCATAAGATGGCTGCTATGAAACATGAGTCTTTGCGAGTGAGAAACCCAGGCAGGACAAGCTGACGCCTGGCACACCCCGACAGCCACGGCCCGCCTGCTCAGCCACCTCCTGCAACAGGCCCTCACTCTCCCAGCAGGGTCCCTGGCCAGCAGCACCAGGACCACCAGGAACTGCAGATGCAGACCCCTGGGCTTCACTCCAGTCCACCCACCAGGGGGTTCTGGTGTCCTCGAGTTTGAGAATTACTATATTGTAAGGCAAAGAACACTAGAGTCACATTGGCAGGGGACAAAATCCAGGCAGGATGTGAGCATCAGGGAGGAACCCTGAAGAGATGGCATGAACCCCAATTTGTTGTCAACACAAATCAAGAAAGAAATTACAGCTTATAAGTACATTAAAAAGAGAATTAAAAACAAAAACCTCGGAAGCTCTTAGTCCCAGGCAGAGTGACCGGGAAACGGGGTAGGAGACCTGCTTTCCCATAAAAACAACAGTTGCCTCGTTTGCAAAGTTGTCAAGAGCATGGGACACAACGTGTGATGCAGAGCAGAGCTGAGAAGGCCAAGCAGGGCACTGCGGGAGGCTGAGGTGCAGGAGTGTGGCCAGAGGTGCTGGAGGAGAGGCTGGTTCCAGCAGCTACCTCCAACACAGTGCTTCATACTGCCGGATGAGGACCCTCTCATCCCTCGGGAGGTGGGCTCTTTGTCCCACCATGCACCGCGTCACACACCAGGCCAGCCCCGCATGGTGCTGCAGGTGGAGGGCAGGCTATTAGGCAGAATGCCACTTGGGTCCTTCAGCCTCCCCATCTCAGGAGGAAGAGGCTACCATGTTCCCAGAATCCCCGCAGTCAATTAAAAGGACCGGAGAAGCTGGGGATGCAGCCCAGCAGCAGTGTGTGCCAGGTTCTGGGTTCAGTTCCCTAGCACACGCATGTGAGTGCACACAACACAACACATCCCCGGGAGGAGAGTGGTGCAGAACACAGGTACTCGATGAAAACCAGCAGGAACCAGGGCGACTGAGGCTGGAGCAGGGCCCTGGGCGGAGGGCAGGGTCCCGACACCTTCCTATTGCTGAATGTGCCCAAGGATCAATTCAACCCCACAGCAGACCAACGCTGTTCTCAGCTTGGGGACAAGGAGTTCAGGGGTCCTTCAGCTCCTCCAGCCCTGGCACAGAGCAGGCAGTGTCCCACCCCTCAGACCCCCGAAGTGGAGCCCAGCAGCCACAGTTCTGATGTCAGCCTTCTGTGGCACACATGGCAGGCACAAAGAGCTCCAAAACCAAATGCAGAGGAAAGGAGCTCAATATAAAGACACACCAGGCCAGGCATCTCCGTCGCCCGCAGGGAGATCCCCCCACCTCCCAAGCCCAAGCGGATCAGCTCCTGGTACTTCTTCATAGCTCTGCCACCAGGACTGCACTCCGAGGCACTGTGCTTCGGTGTGTCACTCTAAGCTGGCTGGTCCAAAGGACAGCCCGTGTTTCCTCGCAGTGTTCCTGTTGAAGATGGCCACAGGGTCCTCCCGGGCCTCGGCCAGGCAGCTCACTCAGGCACAGCGTGGCGTCGTCCTGCTTTTTCCAGAGGGCTCACAGCATCTCCTTGTGTGTCTCCACGTAACGCCGACAGAGTGGACCACAGGTTGAATGGGGTGCACAAAAGGGCCCTCCCTTGCCCTTTGTGTTGAAGCTGAACTGAATCCTACAGACCCCATACCTGCCCCTCAGCACCCAGTGCAGTCTCAGGAGGTGATGGCGGGTCAAGAGCTCACTGTCCCTCAATGGCAAGGTTTTCAGGAAAAAGCACTGGCTCCCTGTCGTCTGAGGTCCCCTCTCCCCAGCACCACTGGGGATGAAGGTGGACAGCTGGCAAGCTCCTCCTGCTGCTGGCTGAAACGCCGTCTGCCCACAGGACCCGTGGCCTTCAGTAGCACCACCTACTTCCACACTCCCTGCCCCAGACCATATCACCAGTGTCCCCAGAGCCCTGGCCTCTTGTGGTGCAAAAGGCTTGCACAAGCAATATCAGGAAACACTCACTGCTCCTTTTTTAAAGGTCCTCAGGAGTTCACAGTGAAACCCCCATTCACATCTGGGACTCCAAGGTTTTAATTTAGCCTCTCACATCTGACACTTGCACCCCACTTCTCCCCGTGAAACCTTGACTCGGTGACTCGGCCATGCACCTAAGGGACCCCGCAGCATCTGCTGTCCTCATGCCCCGCACACAACTGTGCCCACCCACCAGGCATACATGGGGACAGCCTCACCTGCGCAGTGCTGAGGCCTGGCCGCTCACCGCCCACAGCCGTCTGAGGCTCACTGGTCTGCCATCAGACTCCCTGGGAGGGCGCTCGGGCACCTGGGCTCACGGCTCACCCGAGGACCCCGCCTCTGCCCTGGGCGCTGGACAGCGGTGCTCACCCACTCACGTCACATCACGTGCTACTTCTGCTGCAACACCACAAGGGGCAGGCAGTGGGGTCCATGCTGCGTGGCCTGCTTGGGGGTCTCCTGCTTCACTCTCTCGCCCCGACAAACTCCGCAGGGCTGCCTCGCGGTGCGTGAGCCTTCCCTGTGCCTGGCCTCCACACGCGTCACTGCTGACCCTCTTCATTTCTCTTCCATTTTACGTCCTCTCTCTGTCACCTCAACTGTTCATAAGGAATCCTGGGCTCTGCAGTTCTGGGGTTCTTCCACGCGCTGTGCATCTTGCACATCTCAGGGATCCTCACCTTCCTGGGTGTGCTCTTCTGTTGTCCTTTCCAGGGTATCTTTTGGGGGCTGCCCTTAGCATTCTTCTGTGGCTCACGAGGATCCGCGGAGGTGGTGAGTTTGACTTCAGCTGCCTGCACCCCGTGCTCAGTGGCCACCCGCGCGCCCACCCGCGGGGCTCTATTGGCTGCTCCCATTTTCATTGGGACCCTCTCTCCTTCTCTGTCAGCAAGGACAGGGGCCCAGCAGGCTTCCTGTTGGTTCTGGCTGATCCAAGAGCCCCAGGCCCGGGCTGCTCCAGCCCTTCAGACCTCCCTGGCCTGGACACAGCAGCCCCTCCTTCAGCTGCCCATCTCCAAGGCCCCCCATGCTTTCCTGAAGAGCCTGAAGGCAACCGCCCCGCCTTCCTCTTCCCAGCACCCTCGCTGCAGTCCACAGGGGCTTGGGCCTCGCGTCGGCAGTGTGCTGGGCTTGACTATCCAACTGCTAAGTTCCTGCCCGGGAACCTGAGGATCGTCCGGGGCCACACAGCCGCTGAGAAAGCTCCCTCAGAATCAGCATGTCTCCTTAGGAGGTCGTGTGGGCCGCTTCTCCTTTCACGCCCTGTAGCGAAGGCCCTGGAGGGCTTGGGGCTCTGCCCACCCACCACTGCTCACTGCAGACTGAGAACCCCAAGTCGGGACCGAGCCATCAGGAGACTAGGTGCCCAAGAGGCAGACGGGGCTCACCTCCACACCCTGTCACGGCTTCTGCTGCCTCACCTGCGCGGACAGGAAGGATGGCACTGATCAGCAGGAAGCCCAACCTCACTGGGCTCTGTGTGGGCTCCAGGAGACGACCCACCTCAAGAGAACTAGTGGGGACAGGTGAACGAAGTGCCGTTCTCGGTGAAGGACTGGCTTGGAGGACCTGAGCACACTTCTCAGAAGCATTCGAACACAGAACACGACGATAAAGCCTCCAGTGGCACCAAGACCCTGGCAAACCAACGAGCCCGAAGACGGCCCCCTCGGCTCTCCTCCGCGACCCCCTCGCTGGTCTCCAGTGGACAGGCAGGCACCAGGCAGCTCAGCACCCTCCCTCAGGAGCGCCTGCTCCAGCACAGGCCTGGCCACAGTGCCAGCAGCAGGTCACTGCGCTGGCTGGCCAGTGGCAGGACAAAGGGCAGGAGAAACACGGGCAAGCAGCAGTGAGTGCTTCCAGACGTCAGGATTTGTG
This sequence comes from Marmota flaviventris, assembly GCF_047511675.1. Classification (NCBI taxonomy): domain Eukaryota; kingdom Metazoa; phylum Chordata; class Mammalia; order Rodentia; family Sciuridae; genus Marmota; species Marmota flaviventris. Next base: position 1,732,081 of record NC_092515.1, on the reverse strand, counting down.
CCCCACTCTCCCTCCAGCCCCATGTAAGCAGGCACAGGGCCACGTCCTGGGTGCAGACGCAGGCCCCAACTGAGCCAGCTGAGCCTCAGGCTCTGTGAGCAGTGCTGCCTGGGCACTGAGGACGCCAAACCTGGGGCGAGGCTGCCTGTTGCCACTGCGCCTCTTCCCAGGGCCTTCTCATCCCTGGGCTGTAGTCATGGCAACAGAGGGAGTGAGTGTGTGGTGGGCTGCGTCTCAAACACACCCTGGACTGTGCAGCCTACAGATGCGTTTTATTCACCCAAATACTTTATTAAACAAAAAACATTGCCAACACGTAAAGATTTCATGGTGACACCCATCAAGTCCCCTGAAACACAGGCACCCACCCTCCAGGCAGGTCACTGCTGCCTTCCAGGCCCTGCACTTGGGTTGGCCACCCCTGGTCTGAGGAGCAGCCTGCCAGGGAGCAAGGGCCACCTGGAACCAGAGGCCAGTGGAAGAGCAGGGGTACCCTCAGCAAGGGACAGGGTGCTGCCCCAAGCTGGAGGCACCGGAGAAGAAATCAGACAGAGGTGGTCCCCAAGGCCTCAGGACGGTTCCACTGCAAGGACAACTGGAAACACCAACAGGAGCCCCTCCAAGCTAGGATGCAGAGCCCTGGGGAGGAGAGGAAGGGGCGGGGAACCAGGCGTGCCAGAGTCACAGCAGGGGGAAGAGCGTTCCCCCCCTGGCGGGAGGGCAGCGGAGCTGGCTTAGTGGAACCTACAGGGCCACCTCACCTGGGTTCTCGTGACTGGCCATCTGCTGGTCCTCAGAATCCAGTGGCCCTGGAGACCAGGCCTCTTCCCGAAGCTCCATGTCTACGTCCCTGTAGGAAGTGGATGAGACAGAAGGTCACAGTTTACAGGGCACCAGATGGAACTGAAGGCCCTGGGGTCAGGCACTGCACCAACAGCCCAGCAGACAACGCCCACAACTCGCCTCTGACAGGGAGTGGAGGGAAGGCCTGGGGCAGCCACTCAGGCCACAGCCACACCAGCCTCCTGCCCAGCGCCACTACAGCTGGGACACAGCGTACAGTGCTGCCTCTGTGCCTCAGTTTCCTCATAGGCAAGATGAAGGACCTCAGGTGCAAACAGGATGATGCATACAGCACTCTTGCCACGGAGGGACTCCTGAGCCACAGAGGTCCTTGTGCCTATGACAGGTCACCTACCAGCACAGCAGGACTGGACAGCAGCAAGTGCACCTGCCTGCCCTGAGGCCTTCCTATATCCCAACCACACGAAATCCTCAAGCCAGACACCGTGGGCAGGTTCCTGACGCCAGTCCACCAGCGCACTCGAGGAGAGTAACTGGACCTCGAGGGTATCTGCTCAGACGGCAGCCAGACAACACTGGCATCCAGGTGTGCAGGGAACTCCAGTGACACATGGCATCAAGGAATGGCAGAGCCAGCAGGCAGCTTCCAGATGCTAGGACTTCACAAACAAGAAAGTTCCAGTAGAATTTGGGGAGGGGAACTGACACAGTGCTGCCAGCTTCTACAGCCAAAACAGAGCAGTAAGAGGGAATTCCAAACACAAAGAACTCCTGCCTCCTGTACAGGCACTCTGACTGGCTCTCAAGTCCCCAGCACCTGCAGGAGACAAAGCTGTCACAACTCCAGACCCTCAAGACAAGAGCCATGCATGGGTCTTGCAGGCAGGCAGCAGAAGGGCCAGCCAGCTCCGGGCCTCGGGAGCAGCCTCGGCGGCAGCCTCGGCAGCACGACCATTTCCCATCAGCCCAGCCAGCCCAAACCCCTCAACGCGTTCTGAGACACCGTCTCCAGAGAGCCTCGCACTGCCGGCCCTCCTCCGGAAGGCCCTAGCTCCCTCGCCTCTTGCTGGTCGGTCTGCACGCCCCTGCCCACTGGCAGCACTAACCCTGCACCCCTGCAGCGCCAGGCATGGGGGTGCTCTCGGGAATGTGGACCAAGACTTGAGGGAGCAGCCTGCTGAGGCATAGCCTGCCGCACCCCACGTGCAGGACCTCCCCACCCGGCTCAGGCAGAACTCCAGCAAGAACACGCTGGGGACAGACACCAACAGCCCGGGAGCTTGCACAGCATACAGGCCCCTGACCAGAGGATCACCTCTCCAGAAGCCACTCAGAAGGGAAAACCAAAACCTCAGCAGACGCTTTTTATGAGGGAAAAAAAGATCATGGCAGAGTTTAGCACCAGAAAGCCAGCAAGGTCACACCTGCCCAACAATGGAAGAAAGTGTCAGCGAATCATACTGGCCTGCTCCACAGAGGGTGGGCTGGCCCCAATGATAGCAGGGTGCCACCAACAGGGACCACCTGCTCATCACATGAGGATTGATTCTAACTTCCTTCTGACTCTATTTTTCTGATTTAATAGTAAAATATAATTACTTCTTTTTTTTTTATTTTTTAGTTTTCGGCAGACACAACATCTTTTGTTTTTGTATGTGGTGCTGAGGATTGAACCCGGGTCGATCCATGCCAGGCAAGCGCGCTACCACTTGAGCCACATCCCCAGCCCATAATTACTTAATAAGAGAAAAAGACTATAAAGACTGATCTTTTTGACAGTTGTGAGAACTGTATCAAATGGGCAAGTGGTGGGCACAAGGGCAGAGTGGGGGGCAGCAGAAGTGCCCGGGATACGCCCAGCCAGGGCTGACCTCAACCACAGAGGCAGCGGCGACTCCCTTTCTGCCTGAAAGCAGGGGAGAAACTCCCACATGCAATGTGCTCTGCTCCTTGTACGGGCAGCCGAGCGACTTACCACAAGGGGAGCCAAGGCCTCGGCCTTCTGCACAAACAAGCCCCGCTGAAGCTCGGATTCCCCTCAGCCCCAGCCACGCGGCCACCCTCCCGGCGGTCCCCAGCCTTGGGCCTCACTGTCCCAGGACGCCTCCAGCACACAGGCAAGGTTAAGGCACATGCTTTTCTCCTGGTCATCTGTCTCCTGTCAGCCTCTCAGGCCCAGAGGCCCTACGAGAGGAAGTTCTGCTTCCCCTGCAAACACACAAAACTGGCCGGTGTGGTGGTGCACGCCTGTAATCCCAGCACCTTGGAGGCTGAGACAGGAGGATTGCAAGTTCAAAGCCAGCCTCAGCAACGGGTGAGGCACTAAGCAACTCTGTGAGACCCTGTATCTAAATAAAATATAAAACAGGGTGGGTATGTGGTTCAGTGGTCGAGTGCCCCTGCGTTCAACACCTGGTACCCCCCCCCAAAAAAAAGACACAAAACTGCAGCCTACACAATACATCATCAACCTCCAAACACCATAGGAGCCAGGCACAGTGACCAGACCTGTAACCTCAGCGACTCGGGAAGCTGAAGCAGGAGGATCACAAGTTCAGGACAGGCTCAGCAACTTAGCAAGACCCCGTCCCAAAATAAAATTTAAAAAAAGGACTGAGGATGTAGCTCAGTGCTAGAGTACCACTGGAACCAATCCCCAATACCAAATTTTTTTTTTTTTTTTAAATCAGGCAAAGTCTGGCACACTGCAAGGGACAAAGAGTAGTGCCCAGCTTTGGGAAACAGCCTGGCAACTCTTCTAGTGACAAACGCACTGACTACAGACCCTCAAGTCCACTGTTGGGCCCATACCCAACAGAAGAAAACACTCATGTCCGCCACAAATGCCACAGGTGGTGTTCATGGCAAGTTGTTCCCAATGGGCAAAAAGTTGGACCAATCCAAACGCCAAGGCAAGGGCACAAGGCACACATGGCGGGGACTCCCCATGCAGGCTGTCTGCGCCAGGAAAGACACAGTGGCTGCTGGAGGTCAAGGCAGGAACAGGAGTGAATGCCGAGTGGTGGGGGCTCCTGGAAGGTGAGGAGACACTCTGGAACTAGACAGTGGTGCTGCCTAAGCAACTCCGCGAATGATAGAGACCACCAAGTTGTACACTGCAGAAGAGCGTCTCAGTGCGCACAAACCTCTAGTAAAAAGTGAACTCTAGAAGAGCGCCCCGCCCACTGACGACAACACCACATGGGAAGAGAACCGGAGAGACGGGAGGCTGCTGCCAGGGGCCGCCAGGGCCAGGGGAGGGCCAGGCCTCATGGCCTTTGCTGTTTGAGCCTTCTCTGCCAAGTGCGATAATGTTTCCCTGAGACGAAAGCCTAAGCTCAAGAGGCACAGGGACTTCCCAGCTCAGAGCCCTCCCTGGCCCCAGTCTCAGGCCCAGCTTCTGCAGGGAGGGGCAGCCCAGGGCAGTGAGGCCACAGGCATCAGGGCCAGGAAGAGAGCTGGCGGCTGAGAGGTGGAGGGGTTGACCCTAAGCTCTCTGCAGGAGTCTGAGGTCAACAAACTCCTCCCACCTGCCAATGGTCATTGTCACATTTTAAGACTTTTATCTAATTACCTACATGAATGACAGAGGCGACTTGCCTCCTGGTCCACAAACCCTAAAATACTTGAGAAGTGGCCCCTTACAGAAGTTCACTGACTCCTGATGTGAACGATGGGGCTACAGGACCGGAGGGAAGCTCTCAAGGCCCAGCAAAGAGGAACCCGGGGGAGACTGAGGACAGGAGGAGGGAAGAGACAGGAACAGGGCAGGCAGGAGGGAGGCCCCAGCTTGCCCTCAGTGTTGTGTGGCTGCTGACCCCAAATTCTTGATGATTCTGTCTGTGGATCCAAGGTTCATAAATGAGGGCTGCTGGGTGGGCTCACAGGTGACAGACCACATAATAACCCGGCAGACCCAGAGCAGCCTGGGCAGGAGGGAGGCCTTCCTCCTGCTACTCTGCACAGCCCGAATCACCACTGTGCACCAGGGCCTGCAGCGGGCGTGGCAGAAGGAGCGCATGGGCACTGAGCTGGAGCACAGGCATCTGGCGGTCAGCTGCAGGGGCGGGGGTCTTTACCAAGGCTTAGGTGCTGCTTGCCCCTGACTTCTCCCAGTCGGTGGCTGCTGAGAGCAGCTGCGGTCTGGGGCAGGACAGCATCCCTGGGAGGCAGATGTGCATAAACAAGCTGAGCGCAGACGCCCTCTCTAGTCCCTCGGCAGCACTGCTCTTTGACCTTGAGCAAGGCTCTGCTTCTTCAGGCCTCAACAGCATCCTCCGTAGGATGGGGACAAGGAACAGCAGACGACTGGTACCACTGTGTAGGAAGTAATCAGCAAGACTGGCAAACAGCCTAAGGGTAGCTGAAATGCCACGCAGTCCTCCTCCTCTCCATTCACCTTCCCTGACACCCTCACCTGGGTGCTGGCCCTCCTCCCTAAACCTCTGGGCTCTGGGGCCCACCCCTAGGACCTCACGGTGTGGGGAGTGGGGCTTCATCTGCGGGGTCAAAGATGAGGAGCTGGGGACCTCGGGCAGCTCCTGACTCCACTTTCAGGACCCAGGGCAATTCCCTGGAGAAGGTCCCTCACCTGCTCTCAAGAAAACCCCAGGCATGAGGACCTGGTCTGATCCCCAGCACCACACACTAGAAAAGAAGAGCACTGAAGGCAATTCAGGGAACCCCGAAGCAAGAGGCAGCAGCCTGAATCAGAGCCTACCCCAGCCATCCCTGCCTGTCCTGCCACTCCCTTCAGGGCCCTCTCCGTGCAGGTGTTCACCCTGCTCTGACCTCCACCTCCAAAGGAAGGAGGGGAGGGCATCTCCTGCACCCACCCCAGTCGGGCCCTCCAGCAGTCCAATTAGCACGTGGATCTGGCAGGGCTATTAAGCCCCAGACAAATTATTGTTATTATTGTTGTTATGAGGTCCCACCCACCCTGCTGGATGCCTGCCCGCCAATTATCCCCTCTTTCTTCTACTGCCAATCCAGCCTCCTCCTCCCCTCCCCTCCCCGACACTGGGGCTGTGGGCAGGGTCAGAAGCAACCCCTCCCAGCAAGGCCAAGCCAGGCTGCTCCCAGCAGATGCTCCCAGACCCTCTCTCCCACCCACATGCATCCTCACACACTGGCTAAGCCTTGGAGGGGGACTGTACCTCCTTCTCACCTCCTGGGCAGCCCTTGACCATCTGCACTCCTCCCACTTAGCAACTCAGTTAAGAAACACCCTCTGACTTTTCAGTCACCCAATGCTGCGGCCACCCTTCAACATGAACCCTCTGACATCGCTGTGGCACCGGCAAAGGCATGGGCACGGGCACCTCATGCACTCCTCCTGTTCCCTTCACCAGCACAGGCTTCTCTACCCACCCTTCCCACTGCCAGCTCCTGGGGGCCTCCCCCCTCGGCTACCACAGTGCAGGCTCCCAGCCTGCCCTTCTCAAGTCCCCTCCCACATCACAACCAGTGAACCCTTGTAAAAAGTCACTCTGTTCAAATAACCTTGTTAAAAACTGGGCACCTGGGCTGGTTCCATAACCTAGCTATTGTTGAACTGTGCTCCTACGAGATTGGGTTAAAGAAATATGATATTTATACATAATAAACTTTTACTGTCATAAAGAATAAAATTATGGTATCTGCTGGTAAATGGATGGAAATGGAGACCATCATACCAAGTGAAATAAGCCAGAGAGTCAAGGGTCAGAATGTTTTCTCTCACATGCAGAAGCTAGAGCAAAGTTAAGGGGGGAAATTTGGGGTAGGGGAGGAAATGCCATGATTCTAGGAGACCCGAAGGGAGATCAGTGAGCAGAGGAAGGAGACTGAGGTAGAGGGAGGAGGGACGGGAAAAGGGAGGAGCCGTGGAATCGGACAGCAAATCACACTATGTACACACATAAATACATCACGGTGAATTCCACCTCTGTGTACATCCATAAAACGCCAATTTTTAAAAACAATAGAAGGAAGACAAGCGTGGAGGAAGGGGATCGGGGGCAGGGGAGGGAGGGAAGAGGAAGCCCTGGAGAATGAGTGGAGCAAACGGTATTCAGTGCATGTGGGAGGTGGTCAATGTGAACCCCACCATGGCGCATAATAAGACATCTAATTAGGAACACTGGGCAAAGGCGCTGAACAAGCATTTTTCCAAAGAACACACACAAGTGGTGGCAAGCTCGGAGAACTGCCCCAGGCCATCGGCTCTCAGGGAGACTGAAGGAGCCTAAGGAGATGGCACCTGGCACCTCGCACCCCTGGAACACGGGCTCGGGGCTGCTGGGGGGGCTGGAAGCCTCTCCTGGGCAGGCTAGCGCACTGCAGTGGGATATGGGCAGCCCTCACAGGCCAGCACCTCCACTCCTGAGCGCACACCCAAGAACACAGCCACCCAGAACCCCCGACGTGAATGTCCACAAAAACACACTCTCCACAGCCGGAGCGGAGGCACCCACCGCCCAGCTGACACCCACCCTACAGAGGAGCCCTGCAAACTCAGGGCTCAGAGTGCGCCAGGCAGAGGGCACTGCCTGCCTCTAAGTGTGCATGATGTCCAGATGTCCGTGGAGAAAGACAGTGGACTGACAGCTCCCGGGCCAGGCAGGTAGACAGGATGGCCACTCAGAGGGCAGCTTCTCTTGGGGAGGAGCACGGTGTTCTAAAATCGACCATGGCAATGGATGCACAACTTGGGAAGGCACACCTTACATGGGTGAGCTGTGGCATGGGGGGCCTTACCTTAACAAAGCCACGACGACAAGTAAAAGCAGCGCAGCTCAGTGCTCCCTGCCCACGCGCCCACCACTGGCCCAAGGAGCACTGTGAAACCCAGATTCCTCCACAGGGCCCTGTCTCCCCTGCAGCGGCGTCTTCCTCCAGACCTGGATTCCCTGTGCACTGCCACCTCTCCTGGCCACACCTAGCATTTCTCTCTGGAGAGCCCTGCCCAATCCTCCACCTGCCAGCCCATTCCCCTTTTCAAGGGTGGGCTCAAGGGTCCCCTTCTTCCTCCACCTCTCATCATCCTTTCTTGGTTCCTGCGGTGCTGGGGATTGGACCCAGGGCACTGTGCGCGGCAGGCAGGTGCTCCACCATTGGCCACCTCCCACCCTCTAGTCACCTTGTCTATTCCTTCCTGGCCACAAGTTCCTTGAGGGCGAGCTCTAGGTGTGCCTCCCCCTTTCCCCTGCACCCGCAGTCCCAGACACAGACTCATGACCTCAGTGGACCTCTCCATCCTACCGCCCCCACCTCTTCCTGGGCCCAACAGAACCACCACTGCTTCCCCACCACCTCCTTCCCCCATCCTCGCTCGTGCCAGTCCTGGAACCCATTCTCCTCCCTCCCTGCCCCCCGATCCCAGGACTACATCTGCACAAGGCCAAAGCCAGGCCCTCAGCACGGTCAGCCTGGGGCGAGGCCTGACCATCGACTCTGACGCATGTCAGGCTCTCACTCCTGTTTGGGGGTGAGCCCCAGGTTCCCGCATCTCACCTGGAGCCACTTCTGATAGACCACATTCTCTGAGAACACTATCTGCGCTTCAGTCCATTTGAGGCTGCATTTAAAGGTGGCTGGGAGCACCACAGGGCACCTGCTCCCCCCTCCCAGTCTTCTTCCCACTCAAGGTCACATGCTGGGCACCTCTGCTGCCTCAGCAGACCAGTGCCCAGCCCCCCTGGTTCCCCACACATGACTGAGCAGGACATAGATGGCTCTTGCCCTGGAGTCACACCCGCCTTCTCCACAAGACATTTCTAGAACCCTCACCTACTGTGAAGCTGCAGTGCAGCTGGAGTGGCAGGAGCTCAGGTCCCTGGGGAGCAACCCTGCCCCTCCCTGGCCACGGGCTGCCCTCTGTGCATGCTGATCTTCAGATCTACTCCCAACACTCAGATTCTCAAATGCTGGCAAATAACTGAAACCTGCTAAAACCCAACAGATTACTCTTCAGAACGTATACTATGGACTCTGGTGGTAACAGGTGACGCGAGTTCATCAGGGTTAACAAACATGGCCACGGTGAGGGCAGAAAGACAGGGACACACAGGAGCCCTGCAAACTTTACTCAGTTCTGTTGCAAACCTAAAACTGCTCTTAAAAATTAACATACATGCCAGACATGATGGCACACACCTGTGATCCCAGCTACTCAGGAGGCTGAGGCAGGAGGATAGAAAGTTCAAGGCCAGCCTCAGCAACTTGGTGAGGTTCTAGTGACTGAGCAAGACCCTGTCTCAAAATTAAAAATAAAAAGGGGCTAGAGGGTATAGCTCAGTAGTTATGTGCCCCTGGGTTCAATCTATAGTGCCCCTTTAAAAAAAAAAAAAAAAAGCATATTAAAAGATAGGCAAGAACAAGCACGGACCAGCCCCCAGCAGGGCACTTTCTGGTTGGGCGTACACCCTCCCATCAACCTTCCAGCAACACATACTTGCCCCTACCTCACTCGCCTCTCTAGCTTGCTCTCTGCTGAGGCAGTGTGCCCACTGACAAACCCCATCATCAATGGCCCCTGCCTGGAAGCTGTCCGACTGCCCCTTCCCCCAGCTCCACTGTCCTCCTTACCCCGAGGCAACAGAGCACATTCATGGACACAGATCAAGCCCCAGACCCGCAGGCACAGAGTGCCGTAAGCACATAAGCTCCACTCCTGATCCCCTAACACCTAGGAGAGATGGCGAGGCGCAAGGACAATCTCTCCAGGCAGGCTGCTGGGTCAGCAAGCAGCCCCACCAGAGCAGCCAGTGACCTGGGCAAGGTGCTTTGCCTGTGTGTCCGTCCTGCGCTCCCAGGGCCAGGATTGGGATCCAACAGGATAAGGCACGCTGAGAGTTCGACAAGCAGCAGCAGACACAGTGAAGGTGTCAACACCATCACTGCCATTTGATCCAGAGGTTGAGACAGGCTGTGTGGCTGGTGCGATGCCAGAGCCACAGAGCCCCAGCCGAGACACAGTCTGCAGTCTCTCGGTGCTGGCACTGGCTCCCTGTCAGCGCCTGCTAACATGGGTGAGACCTGTTCCCTAGGAAAGATGGCTACCTAACCTCCGTGGCTCCTGCCATGGGACCCCCTGGCAAGTCCTAAACAGCGTCCAGCAGAGTATGTCCTCAAGGAGGGCACAGACTACTCGCAGCACTGCCCAGCACAAACCCTACAGCACCCTCAGGAATCAATGGCTCTGAGCAGCCTGACCCTGAGCACTGAGTCTGCGACTTCATCTGATCTTCCCTGGGTTCCTAGTATCATCTACTGCAAGGCCAGGCATCCTGGGGGAGGTTGGACAGGGCTCCCCCCTCAGCACAGGATAGAGAAGCCACTGTTTGCAAGCTCACAGGGAGAGGGCAAAGGGGATGGCAAAGGCAAGTGTGGAAACCACTGGGGAGGGCCCCAGTGGCCTGGCCCACCTGGGCCAGGGCTCAAGCTGGTTGGCTCCTCCATAGCAGTAAGGCACGTGCTCTCTGAGCTCCTAGGACAGGGCCACCAGCACTAGCAGTGTGACAACCCCAATTCCCCCATCCACTTGGCTGGCATGAATCTCTCCCTATGCTGCAGGACCCCTAAAATGGGAGGCTGGTTCTCAAAGAGTCCCTTGAGGCAGCCAGCAGCCCTGCATGGAGTTCTCATGACAGTGCACCCCACAGAATGGGGAACCCAGAGACCACAACTCTACAACTAAGAGGCCTTCGGTTCGGGTTCATCTCTTCTGACTCGGCTCTTAGCCAAAACAATCAGGCCAGCAGAGGGGTGGTACAGCAGTCAAGGGCCAGCACAGGAACTAAACACAGCACAGTGTTCTGATGGTGCTGTGGGTCCTGGAGCTTGTGAGCACTGACCAGCCTCCATTCAATCCTGCTAAATGGGGTAACCACCTCTGCCCCAGGGCCTTGAAGAACTCAGGGCAACACCAGACACTAAACGCATGGCAAGTGTCAAGTCTGCAGACCGCTAAATACCAAGGCCCAATACTGGCATGACCTCAGCTCCAGAGGACAACTAACCCAGGTTCACGGAGGCCTATGAGGTGTGTCTGGGTACAGTCCTAAGAGCTGGGTGTTCATCAGTGACTAGAAGACCCTAGGGCAGCTGCACAGTTGCTATGGCCTTGACTATGCATCCTGCCATCCCCCTGAGGTCCCTGGGTCCTCTTGGCTATTTCCTACTCTATCTACCCCAGATGTGCTGCTGGCCCTGCACATTCACCTGACCACAGTGCACTCCCTCTGAGTCTCTGGGGCCACTCTGGCAAATCACCCCATCTCTCTACAGCCACTGGGCCTGGCTCAAGAGGCACTGGGACCCTCCTCTGCCACCCAGTCTGGGGCCCCACAGCACAGCAATACACTGGAACCACCTGTGTCTGCGTCCTTGATGGACTAGTTTATTAAGGGAATTTCACCAGGCTCTTCACATTGCAGGAGGGAAGAAGAAACAGTCCAGGAAAGAGGAAGTAACACATCCAAGGTCACAGAACTGGACTAGACTGGGCCAAAATGGGAACTCAATGCCTGGCTCCAGAGCCCTTTCCAGAGCTTTACACTGACCTCTTGAATTCTGCCCTGGCTCTTAAAGGGAAGTATCAAGAGCCTTCTACTGAAGCTAACGCTGTCCTTATCAACCAGGGCTGTCCAGGAAGAAAAGGAGTGTAATTTCCTGTCTCCGGCTGTAGAAGGAAGGAGGGCAGGCTGAAGGACTGGCGCCCCAGCGTTCTTGGGGAATACTCCCGGCCGGCCAGCGCCTCTCTTCACTCTGGCATTGCGCCATGTGCCAGGCAGGATAAGCCCTTCCCGTTCCTCCGCTCAGCTCGGAAGGTTAGGACCTGCGGCACCACAAGTTGTTGACTGACGGGATGTTCTCTGGGCAGAGGCAAGGGGTCTAAACTGAGCCCAAGAGGCTCAGGGTCTGCCAAGGCGCCAGGACACTGTGCTGGCCCAGCACCGAGGCCAGACCTCAACTGGCTCCTCTGCACTGCCCAACAGGAGCCTGCAACCAGAAAACCACAGGGAAAAAAACAAGTCGCTGCCCTCCTGAGGCCCCAAGGGCTGGTCGGGGTGGCTCCCGGACCCAGCAGGGCTTTGGCAGGGTGGTGCCCTGTCAGGGTTCGCTGTCAGCCCTCCACCTGGGCCCGTGCTGTCTCGCGGTCCCTGATGCCCAGCACGGGTGGACACAGGCGGCCTCCGTCCTCACTTCACTTGCTCCCCCGGCCGCCACAGGGGCAGCGGGGGAGGCGCGGCGGCCGGCGGGGCGCGCAGGGAGGCCGCGGCCTTGGCCCCGCGCGGCCACGCGGCGCTGACCTTGGCCCGGCCGCCTCCTGCCCGGGACGCGCTTCCTGCCGCCCGCCGGCGAGCGGGGGAATGAATGGGCCTTCGCTGCCCGCATCCCCGTAATTACCCGTGGATCAAAGGGCAGAGCGGCCCGCCCGGGGCAGCAGCGGACCACGCCGACTCGGAAAGGGGAAGGAAGGAAGAGACCCGCGAGACCTAGGGCCGCGACGGCCCGGCCGCCGCTTCCGGCCAGCCCGGCCCCGCGCGGCCTCAACTCCCCCCCACCCGAAGTCGCCAGCACTTCCGGCCGCGGGGGGCGGAGGTGCCGAGCGGCACGGAGAAGCCACGGACCCAGCCACCCGACCCGACCCGACCCGGCCCAGCCCAACAGTCACACGCGCGCCACCGTGCCGCGCGCCCGCGCACTGCCCCAGAACCGCGGGTCGCGCGCACGCGCAGTCCCCGGTCGCGCGCCCGCTCACGTTCCCCCCCCCACGGCGCGCACGCGCGCTCGCCCGCCTGGCCGCGCTCGCCCGCCCGCCTCCCCACCCACCCCCGTGCGAAGCCTGGCTCCCGACGCGCGCCCCCCGCCACCCCCGATGCACGCCCCCCACGCCCGTGCCGCCCTCACCTCCTCCGGCCCGGGGCCACCGCGCCGCACTCCTCCTCCTCGCGCCTGCCTCGCGGATGGTGGCAGCGGCGGCAGCGGCGACTCAGACCCTGGGGTCAGGGGGACGGGCGCCCAGGCCGGAAGTGACCTTCCCGGCCGCTTCCGCCCGCGCCGCTCCCCCTCCCCTGCCCCTCCGCCCGGGCCGCCACCCCGTCCTCGCCGCTCTAGGCAGGAGGGCTCCGCGACCCCTGGCCGCAGCCCCCCAGCTCTATGGTGCCGAGCGGCGCCGAAGGAAGCCACTTCCGGACGCGTCTAGGACCCGAGTCCTCCGTCCCCGCTCTATGGCGCCTCGCGCCGAGGGGCGCCGGCCCCGCCCCTCCCAGGACAGCAGGCTCGGCACGGCCCGTTAGGCGCTGACTTCCGGGTGTCTGGGCGGCCCCCAGCCGGCCGCTCGCGCCTGCGCGGTCCGCAGGCCGCGCCACCCCGGGGACGCTCGCGCCACCCGGTCCTCCTGTCGTCTCTATCATGGTAACCCCTTCCGTCCCGGGATCTGGCCCTGGGCCCCACGGCTGCCGGACAGTGCTGCGCTTCAGGCGCCGCGCCAGGGAAGCCTGTCCCTGCCGCTCCTGTCGGCCTCAGTTTCCCGCTGCCGAAGGACGCGACACGCGCGGTGCCTCCCCTAGGTCCTGGCACAACCAGGCTTCGTAATGGGTCTCCTCCCCACTTGCGGAGCGCGAGCGGCCAGGGCGCTCACTGAGCGACTCGCGAGGGTGCGTTTCGCCGTGACTGTGCACTCGGCAGCGGGAGTCCCCGTCCCCGCGCGGGCCCCGGCGCTGCCAGGCAGGGCTCCTGTGTGGGCCGTTGCCCCGCGACCCGTCTCGCCCGCCGCCCAGGGCGGCCCTCAAGCAAGGGCCTTAAAACACGTATTTTTAAATAATGGTCCACACCAGTGTCTGTGAGCCGGAGCCCCTGGTGTCTTCTCTTCCCTATTTTACTCCCTCTCCCCTAATGTGACCTAAGCTGCAGGTTAATTATAATCATTTTATGTTGTCGTCACTGAAACGGACAGCAAGCTTGGGAGTCAGAGACACAAGCGCTACACTTAACTTGTGATGGGACACCTCTCTCAGCCTCACTTTCTTATCTGTGAAACGGGGCGGGAAGACCATGTGTGTAGTAACACCTGTGAACGTCGCTCAGTTCGCTCCCTGGCTCATCTAAACCCCAACGGCAATGGGACAATGATTACTTATTAGCCATTTCATGCTACAGCTGCGGGGAATCCTCAGGTCAGTCCACACGAATCCCGAGATTGCACACTCAATGTCTTTGCATGCCAATAGTAAGATATGTTTGTGTCCCGGCTTCAAAAATACTGCAAAGGCAATTTTTAAAACAAATCTTAGTAAAGAAGGAGTATGCTGCTATAGATTTATGATCATGTGTATGAACTCTGCACACACAGCCCATGTACAAGAAACACCACATCTGTGTTCCTCTGAATTAGGTCAGCAGGTGTCCTGTGGAGGCTGTAGTGAAAGGGCAGCTTCCTCACTCTTTGTCCCCTTCCCTTACTAGCTGGCCAAACAGAACCAAACACTGAGATCTGGAGCAGCTGGCTTGGATCACCAGACGGAAGCCACGCGTAGAAGATGGTGGAGTTAGGAGACAGGGTGACTTAGGCACTTGATGGTTCTGTGACAGGCACAGTGCCTGCTGAGTTTCACATGAGAGGGAAACTGCTAGTTCTGAGTCTGTAAAACAACCAAACGAGCACTGGGATGTTTCTCAACCACAGGGCAGGGTTGCAGTGGCTCCGTTACCACTAAAACCCACGCTCTTCCCTTCCTCTGGCCTAAGGTCATTCCTGGGGTTACACTGTCCTCTCGGCATCTCAGTGTAGCTTCATGATGGGTTCTCACCAATGGGATGGGAGTACAGGTGACACAGGCCACTTCCAGGCCCAGGCTTTTAGGAGCTTCACTGTCTCCCCTCTTGCTGGCTGGACATGGACAGTAACAAAGGAAACAGCAAAGCCAGAGAAGCTTGGGTCCCCCGTTGACCCTGTGTTAACCCATTCTCCCACCGGGTGCCCGTCTGAAGTAGAGAGCAGCGTCTGATCTGCATACCCATGGCCATAGCAGCTTTGTCCACAGTAACTGAGAGATGGGAGCCACCTGAGTGTCCATGGACAGATGAATGCATAGACAAAATGGGATATTGTTTGGCCTTAGAAAGGAAAGGAACTCTGACATGTGCAACAGCACAGAGGAGCCTTGCAGACATTAAGTGACCTGAGCTAGTCAGAAAAGAAACTGTGTGACTCCGCTCCAGGAAGTACTGAGAGTGGAGAAAGTCAGAGATAGGCAGACCTGTGATCACCAGAGGGCCGGTGGGAGGAATGGAGAGGTGTTGGTTAGGGTGCCTCATTTCACTTTTGGTGACGCTGGAAGCACAAAAGGAAAATAATTAAACTGAACTATACAACTAAAGATGGCTAAGCTATGTGCATTTACCACAAATGAAAATGTTTTTAAAATATGAATAGAAACGACTTCTAATGGAGAGATACTTTTCCTGCAGCTGCCCTCCCTGATGCAGACTTTCAGATGTATGCCTAACTGCCAGCCCCACCCCCACCCCCAAACGTCATTGTCCTCTAGATGCAATGATTTGAAGCAGAGACGCTGAGTATGATGGAGTGCTGGGTTTGCATATAGAGAGAACAGCAGAGCTCTCACTGCCTCCCGTGATCCACACCAGCCAGCCAGGGGCCTTCTCCTCTGTGGCCCCACAAGTTTGCATTCCTAGGCAGACACTGGGACAGGGAGGCTCTGGAGCCAACGGTGACCTGTCCCCCACCATGCAGAGGAGGCCACAGCAGAAAATGAGGCTGGGCATGTAGGTGAGGGGTGAGAGGGCATGACCCGTGGCTCAGCCATCCTAGCCAGAAGGCCCTGGTGCCCCAGTTCCACCAGCCGTGCTGAAGCTTACGCTCTCCTTTCCTCAGACGTCTCTCCAGAGTCCCCAGGAGGTCCCCAGGAAGGCCTCTGCTAACTTCATGTGGGTCTCTGCCACTGGTAACTGAAGAGCCCAGTCTCCAGGCACTGCACTTGGGGGCCTGGCTCTTGCTGAGCAGTAAAGCCCCAGTGGCCAGCTCTCTGAGGCGCGGAGCATGCCTCTAGGGCTGCTGCCAGCCCCATGTGAATGTCGTCCCACACCGCCCCACCCGTCAGGAGCAGCTGCAGTTGGCAGATCAGAGGCGGAGGGTCTGCAGCTGTTGAAGTCCCGTTGCTGTGAAGCCCTGTACTCAGAGAAGTGCACAGCCACCCTCTGCAGATCTCCCCGTTGTTAAGTCAGCAAGCACCTCCTGAGTTTTCTCCCTGGCCAGCGACTTCCCTTCTGAGCTACCTGCTCTACTCCCCAAAGTGGGGGCCTCCGCTGCACACTGGCAACTGTGCTGTGGACAGTGCAGTTTCCCAGGCTTCTCCCCACACCACAGAATCCGAATCTGCATTCTAACCTTCACCCTCAGGACTCCTCCTCACACAGAAGTGTGAGGAAGGCTGGCCCTGGTCAACCAAGGATGCCCTCTTTAATCTGAATTCCAGGCAACTATGGTTTTCTAGTATAGACATGTCCCAAACTGGTCCCCAAAAGAAGTGCTTGTCATTTATTTGAAACAGTGTAACTGGATGTCCTACCTTTCATTGAGCCCAGCAGCCCCAGATTGTGACAGCACCTCCCCACCCATTTCCCTAGATCCCACACCTCTTCTGGGCATCCCCAGGCTGGGCATCAGGAGTGTAGAAAAGAGGGAGATGATTCCATCCCTGGCTGTATGGAAATGGAAGCAACACCTGCTACACAGCTGAGCACAATCCCATCTCACGGTTCCCCTCTCTGGGTAGCATGTCACCCAATTTGTGCCCATAACAGAGAAGTGTTTTGAGTGGGGTTCTGTGGCATAAAGTTGCCTCCTGCATGGCAGGATACAGGACATGATACTTGGCAGAGCAACATTCATTCTGCCACCATGAGGATAACCACCTGAAGACAGAGCCCACACCACAGGAAACAGAGTCCAGGAAAGACAGGCCTGTGATGGCAGTTTGTTGTGTCTGGATCAAATCAACTCCTGAAGATATCCCTATCTTGGGGCTGATAAATCCTCCTTCAGTTTGAGCATGTTGGATTTGAGTTTTCTGTCAATTACAGAGGGGCACATCCCACCTAACACAGACAGAAAGCATTGAGAAACCAGCCTCTACTTCAGAGCAAAGCCTGTCCAAGGAAGGGGGCGTGGCCCTTGTCCTTGGAAAGACCCACAGAGCACCCCTAAGCACATACCCACCCTGCTGAGGTGTTTGTCTACAAATAACAGGAGAGATCTGCTGTGCCAGGTGTCCCTGACTCAGTCAGGCTAGGTGAGGACCCATAGCAACCCCCCTAGCAACCACCAATCAGCATGAGACAGGGAAATACCTGGGATGCCAGATGACCCCCCAGTAGTTTATGGTGGTTGATAACATGTTGGGAAACCATGTAGTTTAGCACGTACACCCCTCGTGGCCTAAACCAATCAGTTCAAAGGAATCCCCCTCTTGTACTAACCAATCACCCCTACCCAACTTGTTCCCGCCAGTGAATGTGCTAATCAATGTTAAGAGTTGTTGACTGACTTCCCCGCAGTGTGAAATGATTCGCTGTGTGATGCTGTGACACATAGAGTATCCCCCAAAACCTTTAAATCTCACTGAACAAAGGATCAGGACTCACTCCCTGGGACCGCTGCGTCGGGAACAGTTGTGAGTCCAGGCTCGAGCGTGCAATAAAGACCTTGTTGCTTGCATTGGATTCGGCTCCTGGAGGTCTATTGGGGTCCCACGAATCTGGCATGACACCATCACCATTGCCCTTGCTCCCTGCAGGTGGGAGCAGTGATGGAGACAGGAGCCTGAGGGCCCAGAGCCGCGGGCTACCTTCTCATCGAGTCCTGCCTGACATCAGAGGCCAAGCGGCAACAGTTCTGTGGGCTTCACCTGGTCCCTAGAAGCTCTGTGCTGACAGACACCCAGGACTCTCCAGCATGAGAGTATTTCCAACCCCTCAGTGTTGGATAAGGGAGGTGGGGGTGCAGGTGGCAGAGGGAGACTTATTCAAGACCCAAAGAAGCTGAGTGAGTGGTGGGCTGGGGTCTGAATGCAGCTGGTCGAGCCCCTGCTCTGACCCTGTCCAGCCCTTACCTCCTCCACATCCTCTTCCCCATGTCTGCCTCAAAATAGATTCCTAACACCTCTCTAGCTCAGCCCCCTGCAGCTCCCCCATTGCCCTGGGCTGAAGCCAAGGCTGTTCACCTGAGCCTACAGGACCCCTCATGTCTCAGAACCTCACCCTACACCCACACGCTCACCTGCACTGGAGGCCATACAAGGTGACAGCCATAGAGAACTGGGCATGCCCCTGAGGTGCCACCAACTCTCCACTGCTGGCACCTGCTCCAGCTGCTCCCCAGCACGATGCCCTCTCCCTTCCCCAGGTCGTTCCCACACATCCTTCCTGATTTGTCAAGGTGTGGACCACCTACTTGCACCCACTCCTTCAACACGACCCCATCCCTCCTGCTGTATCCTGCAGCAAGCAGAGCAGAGCCGAGGCTCAGCCCGGGGCCATCTGGATTGGAGAGGGTCAGGCCCAGCTTCCTTTAAGCGCCTGTGGCTCTATTAGAATCACGCGATCCAGGGGTTGGTCGCCCTCTGCAGTCTTCACAAACCTGAAGGATTCCAAGCTCCTACCCAGGAATTCAGTCATCAACCACAAAGACTATAAACACAGGGCCCAGGTCAGAGGAGACAGAAATGCAGGTCCAACAGGTTCAAAGTAAAAAGGGGGTGGGGCAGGGAGACTTCAGTTAGGTGGCCAAAAACAGAAACCACCACCAAAAATCCCTGAACCTGCATGTCTTCAGGCATGCTTAGAGCCAGCACCTCAGTGTCACCAGGGCCTGGTCTTGCACCTCTTCAGGCTCTGCTTGCCAGCTTTGCTTTTGCTCTGGGGACCCTTACAGTGGAAGGACAGCCTCCAGCGGTGGCCAGCCTCTGCTCACCCAGGCAGAAGTCAGCAGGTGAAGCTGGCACCTGATCCCATCTCAGTGCCCCAGCAGATGCCCCTCCTGTCCAACTGGCTCTGATTGGGCCACCTAAGCAAATCACAGAGGGTGGGGTAGACAGTGCTCTGATTGGCAGATCTGGAGTCTCATGTTCACTCCTGGAATTAGTGATGAACCCCAGGGAAGGAAAGATGGGGAAGAGGTGACCGGTGTCTCTCTCCCTGGGAATATCAGGGTGTAGTTAATGAAGACGAGGGAGAGGAAGCTGAGCCAGACCACCGCAGGGCTAGGGGCAAGCAGGGACAGGGTGCTGCCTTTCCTCCTGTAACCCTCATTGATCTCAGACAGAGCAGCCTGGTCCCCAGCGGTTCCATCCTTCATCTCACAAAGCTCCACAGGGGTCTCCGAGGCAGGTGCCAGTATGGAAGACAGGCGCAGATGTGTCTGTGTGCTCTTTAAAAGGATATGCAAAGGCATGATATGCAACTCTTAGGAATGAAATGCATCTGTAACTACGTCTGTTAAGTGAGGTGTAGTTGGCTATCCACTGCACTTCCTGCTCCCCAAAACCCTGACACCCAGGAGAAAAGACTGAACAAAGCAGAACAAGACATCCACGGACCTCTTAACCACCGAGCCCCTGTCCTTTAATAAGAAAAGGGTATTCTGACCCTCCAGGCGCGGTTCATTTCAAGGGAAACCTACCCTGGCGTCACAAACTGTCAAAGCAGAGATGTGAATGAGCGGACCCTGGAAGATGCCCGTGGTCCTCCTCAGGCAGGGCCTTGTTCGCAGAGCTAGAAAGAGGTTCTGTAAATTCCCAGTGTTCTGAGAAACACGTGCCTCCCTGCCCTTCTCGCAGCTGCAGGAGCTTACCTGGGGTGGTTTTTCCTGACATGATCACAGGACATCAAGTGTTCCAGATCTGATCTCACATCCCTGCCACCTGCTGCTTGAAGAGGGGGAGATGGCGCCAGCCTTGAAGTTCAGGTGGCGACTTTGTGTAGGGCTGCGGCATGCGCGGCCCTGGAGCCTCACCAGGCCACTGTGAACCTGAGGCAGCCCGCGAGGCCCCATGCCCAGCTAACTGGTACTGGAGAAGGCGGCCTGACGTGGCCCGTCTCAGTTTCACAAGACAGTTGTTTTGCGTTTTGGTTGGGATTCTCTTGATAAACAAAACTGGGAAACAATTTTCAAAAACAGTGTGTGATCCTGATTAGCATGGAGTCCATGCGAGCGAATCTGCCTACTCTCTCAAATGTGTCCACACAGGAAGAGCACAGCACGCCCGCAGCCCAGGCTGCAGGAGACCTCTGCCTCCCCTGAGCGCCAGGAAGCTGTGATGAGCCTGGGCGAGAAGCCAGCTAGGGGCAGGTGGCTCTGAGGTGGGTTATGGTGCCATTGGCCTCAAGTTCAATGTTCATGAGTCAACAACACACATCATATAAGGCATCTTTAAACAGGAACACACCAAACAAGGCTAAGTATCGATCAGCTGATGAACACATGGTTGGAGGCTCCCCAGAACTGCCCCTAGTTGGGCAGCATGTAGATGTGAGCAGGAGCCAGCCGGTTAGGCAAACACACTTCGCAGAACAAGTCAGTGGCACCCAGTTAGCTACCTCGAGACCCTGCCTGGGCTCGGCTCTGTCAACTACTCCTCCTGCAGCAGGAGGGAGATGGATCAACCCAGGGGAGGACAAGGTTGTGTTTGTTCAGAAGGGCCTAATTGCTGAGACATCTTAAACAAGACCTGCACCAACCACACCAGCCAAAGAGTCCCAGACCTGGGAAAGCAGCGTGATTCAGGTCTCAGCGCACTGACCATAAATTCCATAAAACTAGTTCCAATTAGGACCTGTTGTTGCTGGGCCTAGGACGGCAGGCCCTACCTTAGGTAGCTAGCACCGCTCCAGGATAGCAGTTGGGTACAGCTCTCCCCCCTTGCTCCAGGATAGCAGTTAGGTACTCCCCCCCTTGAGTAAAAGGCAGAGTGAGATCTAGGAAGTGACATGATTCACTGTCCATCAGGAGCTAGGAGTGGTACTGGGCCAGGGTTCTCCCAAAACTTCCCCTCCTACTCAATAAAACTGAGCTCACAAAGAAGACAGTCCTGGGTCTCCTCTTGGAAATAACCCCATTCTCCCTTTGGTGCCTTCTTTTTTAACAAACTTTGCTACACTTTCACCAGGTGTTGTGTCTTGTTGGAAACCCTCTCTCAGGAGCCCAGGACACAGCACTAGCCCCTGCCTTGTGGGCAGCCACTGTCAGTGGCAGTATTCCTTTGTGGTGAACGCATGGAACCTAACTCCTGCAGCAACTCAACACACTCAGGCTTGTTTTGTTCTGCGTTTAACAGAATGTAGGCAATAATTGCAACCGTGAATGTACGCCCGACTCCTAGGAAACTCAAAACACGAGCCAGTGTTGATTTGTAGGACTTCCCAGACTCCCCAGCACAGTGGTGCACAGGGCCTCTGTGCTAGGCAGGCCACCGGGCAGCTTTCCTGCTGATAGCCTTGCCTCTGGCAAGGGTCAAGACGCAACTCTGGGTAACACGCCCCTGGCCTTCTCACCCTCATAAGGGTGGCCAGTGGAAGTGGGCAGCCACTGAACCCAGAGCTGGGACCAGGGGAGCATTCAACACACACCAGCACACACCAAACTCACCCCCAGATCCCTGACTAGCAGACAGGAGGTCCAGCAAACAGTTTTAACTCCCAGCCTCTCCGGAGAAGAGATGGGTGGGAGTGGGGTGGAAGCCAGAGATCCTCCTCCCAGGAACCACACTGCTCTGGCTCGACATTGCCAAGTGGCTGGGCAGGCTCCTGGGTTCTTCCCTGCCTTGGCAGTGAGGGTATGGGGTCCTGCCTGTAGCCTGCCGTCCCGGAGGAGAGTATTCCTGCCACCAGGGCTGGGATGGGCAGACACTTGGGTCTCGGCCTCCCTCGGCCTCTCCTCTGCCTCCCTCGGCCTCTCCTCTGCCACTTGGGGAACCACACTCGCCCGCAAGCCTCTCATCCTCAAGGCGGAATGTGCTGGTGTCTGAGGTGCCGTCTCCCACAGGTGAGCAGGTGAGCGTGCGGGCAGAGATAATGGGCAGCGTGTTCCCATCATTAAGCAATTCATTTATTAATTTAATTATCCATTCTCAAACATTTCCTGGGGCCCAGGGATCCAAAAATGATTCACACTCCAAGTCAGTCCCTGGAGGCCCCGCCATGGGGCACAGAGCTGCATGGACGGGTGCTGTTCACTTAGGCTTCTCCTTCCTGGGCTCTCCGCGGCTCGCTTACTCACCCATCATCCATCTGTCCAATAACAACCTGAGCCTCCTGGCGCCAGAGGCTGCAGACCCAGCAATGAACCGAACCCCATCCTTGCCCTGGAGGACCTTGTGGCTTCAAAGCACCATACAGACAGAAAACGTTAATTATTGTTTTGAGTAATAATTACAGGCATGCTACAAAGGAACCAGGCTGCTTTAGGGGGGTAGGAGCTAAATTTGCTGCCAAAGGAATTCTCACCCCGGGGGCTGGGAAGCCGGGTGAGACCCGCTTCCCTCATTGCACACAGGTGCCAAGCTGAAGCAAGGCCTGGGCAGGCGACAGCTGGTCTTTGCTGCATGAAGCATGGGGTGGGTGTCCTTGGGGAGGCTCAGTGGAGAACTTTGTGCAGGCTTACTGAGGTGGGGGTGGTCTGGCAAGACTTCCAGAAGCAGGAGACATCTGAAATGGTCACTGCGGGACGCAGGATGTACAAGGGAGGAAGGAAGTCCACCGAGCCATGGTTCCCTCCTGCTCCCTGCTAGTGTCTATGGTGCACTCAGGGTACATCACAAGTGATATGAGATAAGGACCATCTGCCCAGGTAAATGAGATCAGGCCCTCCTATCCAGGAACCTGAACTAAGGACACCTGGCCTGAACGTGGAGTTCAGACACTGCACAGACATGCACAGGAGCAGGGCCCAGGGCAGACTCCCCTGCTGATCAAGAACCCCAAGACCAACTTCAGGGCATCACATGGTGTGCAGGGTGCAACCCCAAGAAGCCTGCCCCAGATATGTGACTGGCTGACACTTCCAGTTCCAAGAAGAGATAATCCCAGTATGGCTTGAGGAGACTTGCTTGGTGTCAAGAGGAGGGGATGAAGGAGCTCCAGCCTTGGCTGGTCAATTTAGCTGTTTACTGCATCATGAAGGACCCAGCTCTTCCTTCTCCCCTCCTGCCTGTCCTAGTTGGGAGCTCCAACCATCATCCTCATGACACCCAGACAGTTGCCAGAGTTTAAAGCATCACCCACACACAGGATGAGGTCACAGGACAACTGTTTCCTCCTCTCGCCTCTTGAGAGCTGGGAAAACCATTCTGCAAGTTCTCCCACCGCTGGGGTGGGGGCAAAACAGCCCCCACATCTCTCCAGTCAGACACCTGGGCCTCCACCAATAACTGGCAAGGAGGGGAAGGTCCTGATTGGCTTAGGCCAGTAAAGACCCAGCCCTTACTAACCCCCACCCCAACTCTGAGCAGTCCTGTATCGCCATCTCAATGGAGCACTGGTGAGTGGCCCAGGTCTCACATTTGGGGGGTGTTAGGTGGAGTTTCAAGCCCAGCTCTCACATGTTCCTCCCATGTATGCCCTCAACTTGGGGGGAGCACAGATTCCGTTTGCCTCTTCCACCCCTTGTCCTCCAAGCCTGCACAGTGTCTCACAGAAGGTGCCCAATCCATGTGAACTGAATGAAGGGGAGACAACATTTTGTGGTGGAATTGGCTGGTTTTGCCACATTCAGGGGGTGGGGAGTGGGTGTTCAACTGCTCTGGCTTGGGTACAGAACTTTAGTGTAGATAAAGCAAGAATCGAAGGTGTTTTTAGGATCTTTGCTCCACCTGGAAGTCCTAGGTACTCTGCACAAGAACACGACCAAGTAAGTGGTAGTTCCTCTAGCCTGCAGGTAGGACATAAGGGGCCCACCAGCATGCACCAGAACCCCAACCCCCAGGCTCCTGAAAACAAGCCACCAGGCCCACCAGCAGCTTCTGATTCAGTAAACCAGAGGTAGGGGCCAAAAATTTGCATCCCAGGTGTTGCTGTGCAGCTGGCTTGGGGACTGGACTTGGAGAACCTGTGTTAGAGGAACACAAAGTGGCCAGTGTGCTGACGCACAGTGCACAGTGAGGAGGTGGGAAGGGGTGCTGGGCTGAAGGCCTCTGTGAACCAAGGACCCGACCCACACACACCCGGCCAGGCTGGAGGTGGTGGCTGAACCATCCCTCCCAATCCACTTGCCAAGCCTGTGCCCTGTGCCCTGGCTCAGGCCTGCAGCTTCTGAGGAGTGCCTGACCCTGTGTGGACAGAGGACACTGGATCTGAGGGCTCAGATCACGTGGGGAACTGTGCATACCAGGGTCAAAGGTGCACCCTGAAGGGCTGCAAACACGGCAGAGCCCCACCTCCCATAGGAGTGGAAACAAAAAACTAAAACAGAGCAACAAAATGTTATATGTCTATATGATGGAATGCTATTTAGTCTTGAAAAGGAAGGAAATCCTGACACATGCTACATAAACTAACCTGGAGGACACTGTGCTCAGTGAAATAAGCCAGCCACAAAAGTACCAAAAGTTCATGATTTCACTTATATAAGGTACCTAGAATAGTCAGATCCACAGAGACAGAGTAGGATGGTGGGGCTTAAGCAAGTGCTCAGCAGTAGACCACTTGCCTAGGCATACATGAGTTCCTGAATTCCAACCTCAACACAAACAATATGATGATGATGATGTTAGGGGCTGGGGGTGTACTCAGTAGCAGAGCACTTACCTCCCATGTGTGAGGCCCTGGGCTCAATTCCCAGTCCAACAATAACAAAAATGGATGGTGGTTGCCAGAGGCTGGGGAGAGTGAATAGAAAGCTATTGTTTAATGGATGCAGATTCAATTTTGCAAAATAAAGAAGTTCTGGAGGTGGATGGTTTTGTATAACAATCTAAATGTACTTAAATGCCACCAAAAGGTACAATAAAAAAATGGGTCAATAAAGCAAGTTTCATGCTATGTAAATTTTACCATTAAGAAAAAAGAAAAAAAAATCCCTCTGGCTGTGATCTGCAGAAGGAACTGGGTGCAGGAGGCCAGAGAGCAAGCAGGTCAATGTTCAGAGGGGGCAAAGCAACTTGGACCAGGTTAGCAGTGGACGGGAGAGCTGTGGACAGCTCTGACTAAATCGCATTTCAAGACTAAATAGCATTCCATCATAGTCCTGACTATTCTGAAGGCAGAGTCAACAGGACCTGCTGTTAGAATAGATGTGTATGGGCGACTGGCATGGAAAAAGAGACTCAAAGACCACCCTTCGCTTGTGTAGGAATGGTGGAAGAGGAGACTCAAGGTCCACCCTGCCATTTTTGGCCTGAACATTTGGATGAATGATGGACACGTTTAAGATGGTGTAGCAGAAAGAAACCAGTTTCTTCTCGGGAAAGGAAAGTAGTGAAACATTCTCGACTGCCCATTTTATGTCAGAGATGCCTTTTAAGAAATCCTGGCAGGCAGGGAGGGAGAGTCTGGGATGGGCGGGGCCTAGGAATCCAAGTGGAGGTGTGAAATAGGCCATTAGATAACACAGGAAAACGAGACCGGGGTTCTAGGAGCAGAAGAGGCTTGGATGACAACAACACGTTAGGCAGGCAGAGGGGGGCCTTACAGGTGGGGCAGGGCAGTAGGCCACGGTGGGTAGGCCCGCCAGTTAACCGCCGTGACACCTGTGCATCCACGAATTCGGTGAGCACTGTAACCAGCTGCCTTCTGGCGGATGCTTGCTAGGTACCCGCCTCCCTGTCCCTGCAGGGGTCTTCAGAGGTACTAGAGGTGCGGGGCTTCTCGCAACCTGCGGCCGAGGCGGCGGCTGCGGCAGGACGGAGAGCCCGGGCCGGACTCGCCTCCTGCCGGCCGAGGCTCCTGGGTCCCGGAGGCGCTTCTCCGGAGTGAGGAGAAGTGCCAGCCCTCACTTCGTCTCCGCGACGCCGCCGCCATGGCTCCGCCTCTTCTTTCGAGGCTGGCGCGCTGGCTAATAGGAAGCCCCCGCATGAATTCGGGGAAACGTAGTCCGAAGACCGCAGCACTCAGTTTGCGTTCGCGGTAGTCTATTGGGCGCAGGCCGCGCTCCGATGCATCTTGGGAAATGTAGTTCTAGCGCTGGTGGAGACGCGGGGCGCAGCGAGGACCAATGGGCAGCCGCCTTTGGCGCGATGCCCCCTGGGAAGCGTAGTCCCAGAGCGGCCCTGGAGGAGGGGAGTTGTTGGGCGGAACGGGCAACTCGGGGTGTGGGTGTTGAGGGGAAGGGGGAGCCGGGTGAGTTGGCGCAAAGCCTGCCGGGGCATGGAGTCCGGTGAGCTCTGTGCGCATGTGCGGGAAGGTGAGGGGCTTGGGGGGCCGCGCCGGGAGTGAGGTGAGCGAGGGGAGAGGAGGAGGGCTGGGCGGTGGACCGGGGACTAGGCGCTTCTGGGGCGCGGCCCGGGGCGGGAGCGGGCGGCGTCGGGGGCGGAGGGCTGTCCGGGGTGGGCCGTGGGGAGGGAGGCGGCCGAGCGCGACCCCACGAGGGAGCCGCCCCTTCGGGAAGGTGCGCGCGGGGTTCGGGGAGGGACCCGAGGCGGGTGGCGAGCGGCGGCCTGGCGTGCGCGCTGTTTGCCGCGTACCTGCGCCCCACGGCGCTGGGATTCCCGCGGGTGAGGATCGCGGCCCTGTTCCTTTATTTCTGGGTCAAGGGCGCCTGCCTCAGTAGCGTGCTGCAAGGGGACAGAATTCATCCTGTGGGCTTGGAGGTGGCCGGCCGTCTGGAGGGGCCGCCCGGTTAGGGTGGGGCCACTCCTAAGTCCTGTTTTGATGCCTGTTGCAGTTTATAAGTGTGTTTCAATCTGTGTGCTTGTTTCCCGTAGCATCTCGCAAGGGACTCTGGACAATCATAAGACTAAATGCTAACTTGAGCACCTAGACATCTTGCAAGGTGCTCTTCTCCGCATTTTTATTTTCCTTATATTATTTCTCACTGCGGCTCTTGGGCTAGTTTTATTATTTTTGTCCCTATTTTACGGCCCAGGAGATGGAGATTCTGTGTGTAAAACGTGTCCTTGTACTTTGTCCAAGGACGCTGGACGGTAGGTGGCAGAGCCGGAATTTGCTTCAGAGTTCTTTTGCTCTGAGTAAATATTTGGCCTGTGGGTGAGTGGCTTCTTAGCCAGGCATGGTTTTGTCGCCCCAGGAACAGCCAACGATAACTGGAGATGTTTGAGGTTGTCACACCTAGAAAGTGCTACTAGCGTGTAATGGAACGAGGCCAAGGATACTGCTAAACATCTGCACTGCACAGGACAGCCTCCTGTGACACAGAAATTGTCCAGTCCCAGATGCCATTAATGCTGAGGTTGTGAGTCTCAGGGGCCAGCAGGCCTTTATGGGACATTTGATCTATGCTGTACCGTGTCTAATCCATGCTTCTACTTGAGGAGCAGGGGCTACTATTGGTCCTGTATTAATTAAAGGTGGAGCTGATAAGCTTAGAGAAGGCAAGTCACATGGCCAAGTTGATGATGATGAGTGGCAGAGCTAGAAGTCTAGTGAGCCAGCCATGCTCCAGAGCCTGGCTCTTAACCATGACATGAGTCCAGCCTGTGTGGATGCTGCACCATGATGCTGGGTATGACTGGCGTGAGCCCTGGAGTCAGATCTGGGTTCAGTTCCATCACTCCTTTGGTGTACATTTCTCTGTACAGTGGGATCCTAGCTCAGGGCTGTTGGAAGGTGTTGCAGTGTAAGGCAGATGTCATTCCTTAGGTATCCAGGGTATGTGGCTCTGGGATGAACCCTGTGGCACAACCAGCCTGCCAGACAACAGGGTCACAGCTGCCTTCATGCAGATGGCAGAGAGTACTCCTTGAGGGACAGGTTGACCTACAGGGTGAATAATCATACTCATTATTTAGTACGTATTCCTGAACTGAGTGACCTCAGGTCCTAGCAAAAAGTCCTCCCTGTCCCAAGCAGCTTACTCTCTGCAACCCAGGCTTATAAATCAGGTCAGCCAGATGCCTGGACCTCACTCCCATTGGCTCAGAGTCCCTCTCCAGTGCACAAGGGTCTTTCCATGGTAGAACAGGTTTCTGTGAGGCTTTTGAGGCTTGGCACTGGCCCTGGTTTTCTGGATGCCTTCCTTGTTGGCTTCCAAGCCCATCAGACCTGGGTGGGTGGAGGGGATGCTGCAGCCTAGATTTGAACCCTGCAGAAGTGGGGTGAATTCAGGTTCTTCCACTTACTAGCTGGTGTTTCAGCAAGCTGTACTTTCTCATCTGCATGAAGGGGTGATGACACCAGCCCCGTGGGATTGGTCATCCTATAAAATTTCTGAGTGCCCACCAGAATTCTGGGCCTGGAATATATGGTGTCTTGCCTTCTTGGAGCTTAAACTCTAGTGAAGGAAGATGGAACAGCAATATGGTTAATGCCACATCTTATTAAATACTAAAAGAAAACTAGTAATAGGGAGGCAATGGAGAAATGCACATGGATGCCACAGCAGGGTGCATGGTCTGGGAGCATCTCCAGAGGGGCATCGAGGCCCCAGTGAGGAGATGGTTTCAGCTGAGTGTGACCATGGGCAGAAGAGCCATCCAGGGAGGAGACAGCAGGTGCATGGCAGAGAGGAGGAGCCAGGCATAGGCCCTGGAGTGGGAGCTACCTTGAGTGGGCATAGGAGGGAGCCTATGTGGCTGGAGTATAGAGAACAGGGAAGGAGTGCTGCACCAGAGGAGGGAGGCCTCTGCCAGATGGTTCATGCCCAACGTGGAGCCAGCACACAGCAGATGAACTCTTCATCTCATGATCACAGATCAGTTAGCAACTCTCAGCTGTGAGCCACAGAGGGCCTGGCCTGTCAGGGTGACCTGGCTTCAGTGTAACAAGAAGCCGGAAGCAGATCACTTTCCTAGTGTCATGAAAACAGTACTGAACCATAGTACCCCTGGAAGGCTCTCAGAGGTCTCCAGACAACCCAGGACCATGACTCCTGTCCAGAGTTTCTCATCCTTGGCACTGCTGACATGTGAGGGCAGATGGTTCTGACTGGAGGCTTGTCCTGTGCACTGTAGGATGCTGACCAGTACCTCTGGCCAGGGTCCACTGAGGCCAACAGTGCGGGGCTCTCTCTGTGCACTGACAGACCTGTTTGCAGACCTTGCTAAGTGTCCCCTCTGGTAGCATCACCCATTCTGCAGCCGTAGCCTTGTCCACCTCTGCCTTCAGGAATGAGAGGGATCAGTGCTCCTCAAGGAAAGACGCGAGTTCCCTTCCCCTGCCCACCACAAGACGCAGGGCAGCCTCTGCAGCCGGACATGGCCTGAGCAGCCCCGGTGCTGTACCTCCCCTTAGACTCCAGCCTTAGAAGTAAGCGTCTATGTGTTGTCCAGGCCACCCAGTCTGGTCCTTTTTTTTTTAATATATATTTTTAGTTGTCCATAGACTTTGTTTATTTGTTTATATGCAGTGCTGTTTATGTGCAGTTCCTCATGCATGTCAGCCACAACTCCAGCCCCCTGTGATGCTTTTTTACAGCTTCCTGAACTGAATCTGTTTATGAGGCTGGAGGCTGAGGTCAGAGTGCAGCTGGGGGTGGGGGGCAGGTGAGGCCTCTTATTGCAGAGGCCACCTCACTGTCCTTGCATGGCAGAGAGGAACCAGTCTCTTACAAGGTCATAGTCCTATCCCACTGCTCCCCTTATCTCACTTAACCTGCTCCCTCCCAAAAGCTGGAGGAGACACAGACACGTGGGTAGTCCTAGGGCCGAAGATCAGCCCCTGGCTATTTAGGAGGAAGAGGGTGGGTGGTGCTTGCTCTTGAGGCCTCCTTATAAGCCCTGTACATGTTTTTAATCCTCACCTTGAAGCTGTTGGAGAAGCTTGGAGGAGCCTGAGGTACAGCAGTACCCAGGGCTGCCCCCAGGGAGGAGCAGGGCCAGGGCCAGGATTTGAATCCGTCTGTTCCCAGGAGGAGTCACAATCACCCTTTCTTCAGCACAGCACCTCACAGGGACCTCGATTGACCTGTCCTACCCGTGGCCAGGAGAGACAGGCAAGTACTGCATCTGACAAGGGAGGAAGCTGAGGTCAGAGAGGGCAGTGGAGCTAGGATGCTGCCCGGCTTCAGACCTGTCTGGGCCCTGCGGTCCCCTTGGGCACAGGGGAAGGCAGTGGTCTCTAGGGGGATGGAGCTGGGTCCTCACTTTCAAAATTCCCCTCCCCACAGGTGCTGCCACCCCCAACCCAGAAGGCCCCATGGAGGTCCCTGTGCCCCAGCAGCTGCCAGTGAAGCAGGAGGGCGGGGTGGCCGAGGCCCTGACCCTGGACTCCCCGTGGCATCGCTTCCGCCACTTCCACCTGGGCGATGCGCCAGGGCCGCGAGAGGCACTGGGGCTGCTCCGTGCCCTGTGCCGGGACTGGCTGCAGCCGGAGGTGCACACCAAGGAGCAGATGCTGGAACTGCTGGTGCTAGAGCAGTTCCTGAGTGCCCTCCCCGCGGACACCCAGGCCTGGGTGTGCAGTCGAAGGCCCCAGAGCGGGGAGGAGGCCGTGGCCCTGCTGGAGGAGCTCTGGGTGAGCTGGCAGGGGGCGGGGCTGCGCAAGAGGTTCCCTGGCCACCATCTCCTCGGGGCCGGGGAGGACTTTCTTAAGAGCCCGCTCTGCACTGCAGAGGATGCCAGCCCTCAGGGCATGGGGGAGACTGCACACACTCGGAACACACAACCAAGGTGCAGCCCAAGTGCAGATGCTGCAAAGCAGACACGGGTGAAGTTCAGAGAACATCTGGCAGGAAGAGGGCACAGGAGCCACTCTCCTTTCAACACCTGCCGCCCAGTAGGACCCAGGCCCTCAGTTACTGTGGTGCTTGCTGGAAGGACTCTCAGGGCTCCTGAGAGCTGCTGTGTGTAGGGAGACATGCTGTTCTGGAAGGGTCTTACACATCCCCTCTGTCCACCCATGGGGTCCTGTACAGGGCTGCCTGCCCTGTGGCAGTGCGTGGCAGCGCACACAGCACCATCAGCCAGGGGCCTGGCCAAGCTGGTGTTTACTGGGGCCCGTCTCCGTCTCCGCCCTGCCTGGAAGTCAGCTGCCGCTGTGTGGCTCCAGGTCCCACTCTAAATCCCTTGTTGTGTTCTGGCTGGCCAGGCCTTGAGGGCTCAGGGATGACTTCCCAGAGGCCAAGGCCAAGGCCTAGCCTGCTCTTAGGGCAAGGTTAAATTCCTTACAGGGATTTGCAGACATAACCCCTTTTTCTAGAAGTCTTGTTGGTGCACAGCCATGGCTCTTACTTCTGTGTGGTCTGGAGCCACAGCGACAAAACTGGCCTTCTAGCCTTTCACAGCACTGGGCCAAGCCTGGTGGCCCGCCAGGCCAAAAACCTTGACCATCTGGGCCTTTGCAGAGGAAGCTTGTCTACCCTGGTTTAGAGCCATGCTGTCCTGGGGAGATAGAATGTAAGCCACACGTCTTCCCAAGTGTTCCAGCAGCCACATTAAAAGAGGAAAAAGGAGACAGGCAAGTTTGGTTTTAATACCCAGGGTCTAAGGCATTTTCCTTTCAACATGTGGCCTCAGCCACCATGTGGGGCTGGTGAGGAGAAGCTGGAGCAGATATGCGTGCTTGTAGGTGTGGTGCAGTCAAGGGGAGCAGCAGTGGGGTGAGGCGTTGGGAAGAACAGTGACAGTTCATCCTCAGGGGACTGGGGCATAGCAGAGGGAAGGGCAGCATCTCCAGGTCTCTGAGCAAAATTTGGGTGCAGGGGAGTTGGATGTCCTCTTGCTCTTCCAAGTGACCTCCACCTCCCACTCCAGCCACCGCCTCTGGCTCCCTTCTCTAGCCTGGCCTTTTAGGCTCTCTTCTCTTCCTCTGGGCCACACTTACCTCTTCCACCCTGTGGCCACCCCATGCTCACCCACTGGCTGCTCAGGCCTTCTCCTCACCCTTTCTGGGTCACCGTGTTCTGGTTTGGGTGCTGTAACAGACCACCAGTGGCACGTGGCTTACACACAGCTCCTGGGCCTGGCTTCCTCCCTTTGCAGACTCTGGGAGCTGGAAAAGCCGCCAGAATATATTTGGCCCTGGAGACTCCAGAAGGAAGGCGTCCCTGCTAGCACCTTGATTTTAGCCCAGAGACCCATTCTGAACTTCTGGCTCCAAAACTGCAAAATGATAGATCTGAGTTGATGCACTTATGCATTTGACGCGTGACATTTCATAACCACCACAATCAGACTATCCCAGCACCCCAAAGAACTCCCTTTGGCCAGCTCTGCTGTCTCCGCACTCCCTCACCCCTGCGTCAGCCCAGCAGAGAAGCATCTGCTCCCAGTTAAGGGAATCCTGGGGTGCACAGCCTTCCAGGCGGCTTCCCACTCTGCAGAGTGTCTTTAAGGCCACCCTGGCATGCTGTGACCTGGACCATGTTAGATGTGTCTCCACTTCTCCACTCAAGCAGGTGGGCTTCCAGTTTCCCACTGTCTTTGGGAATCAGCTGCTGTGACCTCCAGTGTAGGTTTCTGTTGGAGGTGCTTTCTGGTTTTCATGTATCCATTTGGGCCCTGTAACCAAGTGTCAAGGCCAGGCAGCTCATAAACGGCAGAAAGCCATCACAGTCTGGATGCAGAAGGCTGAGGTCAAAGACAATGGTGGGTTTGGTGAAGGCCCCTTTCTTGGTTCCTGATGGCACCTTTTCTCTGCATCCTCCAAAGGCAGGAGGGGCCAGGAGACTCTGGCCTCTTCTGTTCACTCCGGAGAGCTACCTTCACAACCTCGTACCTTGCTGGCACTACCTCCTGGGGGTGAGGCTCCCAGCTGGGGAGTTGGGGCAAGGCGCTCAGCCCACAGCAGAGTCTTTTGCTGGCTTCTGAACTGGCCGTTTGTTTTCTTGCTGGTGAGTGTTGAGCATTGTTGGTATATTATGGATATAAGTCCTTTGTCGGTATTAGAATTTCACATTTTTAAAAAAGCTCCTCACAATTTGTTTACCACTGGGGTTGGCAACCACTGGCAAGAGAACATCTCCAAGGGCCCTGGAGATGTTCCCACCTGGTGGTAGCCTCAAGACTGCAGGTGAATAGCTCTCTCTCTGAGCCCTGACTTAGTCTACGGCAAGGTGGGAGTGCATGTCCACCTTGTGGGGGGAGTGAACAAACTCAGAACAACCCTGCACAGAAACACCCCTTGGTGGCCAGTTGCTGTTACTGCTTTTGGCTCATTCAATTGCCTCCTTGGGCATTAAAATGTCCTTTTAGGTAAGATGGTAAAGTCATAGTAATTACTGTTGCTTTTAACTTGCATTTGTGTATCTAGCAGAAAAATCCCTCCCATTTGGGGAAGGGAGGGAGTATGCTGGGGGAATCTAAGTGTGGGAACCGGTAGCCTTCCCTGGCCCCAGGGGCTTTGCTTAGCCTTGCAGGTTCTAGAGGATGGAGGGAGCCCCTCACTAAGATGCTGGCCTTGATGAATTTGCTAATTTGTGTGTGTGTGTGTGGCTGGGGCTCGAACCCAGGACCTCACCCATGTTACTGCAAGTGCTCTATCACTGAACTGTACCCTAGTGCATTACTTTTTTTCTTTCTTTTTTTAATGGTACTGGGGATGGAACTCAGGCACTTTACCACTGAGCCACATCCCCAGACCCTTTAATTTTATTTTTTTGATGGCATGTTGAGCCCTAGCCAGATTGTAGATTCAGCCTTTCTCAGATAGGAGCGTCATCTTGTTCACTGATGTGTCCCTGGCACGTAGTAGTTACTAAGAAAATGCTTGCTTTGGGGGAATGAATAATCTTTGCGCTTCCTGGAAGTACCCAGTTTGACATGGGGAAGCCCCAGCATAATCTGCTTTCCCCACTTCTGTTGAGAGAGAATCTGATCTGCCCAGAGAGCTCAGATGACTTGTTTGTAGTCACCCAGCAGCTGGTCTCAGCACACAATAGCTAAAGAGGATTATTTTGAGACATGGGGGCAGGGCACTAGCCAGCCTACCCAACCCAGAGGAAGACTGGTGGGTGGCCAGGAAGCAGGGGGTTGGGGGAGGGGCCTCAGGCAGAGCCCTGGAGCACTACAGAAACCCAGAAAAGGAAAGGAAAGGAGGGGATCCTGGGTCCACAGGTCAGGCAGGAGGTAGTGAGAAGCAAAGGTGTGTGACCAGAAAGCCCCAGACTTGTACTTGGGAAGAATAAAGTTGTAACAGACCATCAGCAAGTTGGTGAGGAACAGAGCAGGGGTGAGAACAGCTCACCCTTGGAGAGAACAGCTCTATGCACCCAGAGGAAGTACACAATTTCTGGGAAATTGTGCTCATGAGGAAGCAGCACATCTGCAGTCCAAAAGCCAGAGGAGGTGAATCAGATATTTATCAAAGACCTCCACAAAAGGTGTCAAGCCAGCTTCCCCTGTGGTGGTGCGCTCCTGTAATCCCGGTGTCTTGAGAGGCTAAGTCAGGAGGATTTCAAGTTCAAGGCCAGCCTTGAGAACTTAGTGAGACCCTGTCTCAAAAAACAAAATGTGCCAGAGATGTACTCAGTGGTTTAATCCCCAGTACAAAAAGAAAAAAGCATCAGGCCCCAGCAGTTCTGTGCTGCCAGCCCTTCCAAGAAATGGCTCATCTTGTCTTTTATAAACTATCTGAGAACACAGAGAAGGTGGGACCGCACCCAGCCCATTGTGCAAGGCTGCCAAACCTCCCCCCAACTGGCCTAGCCATGCAAGGACAGCCCAGGAAAAGCAAGGTGTAGGCCCATCTCAAGGAAAAAAGACACAAGAATCCCAAATAGGATGTGAGCCGGCACCTGGTAAACTGGCATGTTGAAGGCAAGCCGGGTTTAATCAGACGCACAGATATTCATCCTGAGGAAACCTCCATAAAGCTCTGACTTTGTGACCTGAATCTAGGGTTCAAGGATGGGCCTGAGCAGGGTGGAGCTAGAGCGCGTGGCAAAGACCAGAGCCATCTCCAAGGGATGGTCAGCAGCCCATAACCACTGGAGCTGCTTGAGTGGTCAGGAGTTAGTCCCCATCTCCCAACACGAGGCATTTCCAGGAAAGGCTGGAGTCCTCCCAGAGTGGGGCCATCAGCATGGCCAGTGTCCCCAGGGACTGGTGATTCGGGTGGGAGAGGCTCATGTTCCAAGCAGAGTTCAAGTGAAGGGGTGTGGTGTGTGTGGTCCTGGGCCAACTCCACCAGCCCAGAAGAACTACAGTCATCTGGGGCAAGGGTTTGAGGAATGGCAACCATGGCACAAAGGACCTAAAAACAGACAATCCAAAGCTTTTCTTTGGCCTTTGGGCTCTTGGCTGGTACCATCTACTCAGAAGCTATCCACCATTTGTGCTGAGAGAAGCCCTGGTTCTCAACTCACTTCATTTTTTTTTTTTTTTCCTGAGTTAAAAGTAGCTTATAGGTTCTGCAGTTTATCTAAAGGACAGCAAGAAGCCACAGTGAGATTTACAACAGGTGTGTGAATTAGTTATCTGATGCTATGGAAAAAAATCACCCCAAGTTTAGGAGCTTAAAGAGACACTGAAGCCCAGTTTGTGTGGGTCATCAATGTGAGAGTGGCCGGACAGGTGGCCTGGCTAAGGGTTGACAGGGCGGAGGACACACCTCCCAGACAGCTCCCTGACACTGGTTTCCAGAGGCCAGGGGAGCTTCTCCAGCACAGCTTTGGGTTTGCCTGGAGCAAACCAGTCCGATGACTGGTTGAAGTGGGTGAGGGAAGGGAGGTACAGGCTGCGACCCGGTCTCTCAATTTGGAATGTGGTATCTCTCGTTTCAGGGACCAGCCACCTCCCCAAATCATTCAACAGCAGTGAGGGTATCTCAGGACACGACAGAAGGCTCCGGGGTCAGTGTCGGAAAGGAAGATAGAGGGATGGTGCCTTTAGGTGAGCAGTGGCTCTTCCCTACATTCTCCTGGCCCCCAGCACTAGGGGTCCCTTCTCTCCCTTGGCCCCTGCTGTCATCCACTTGTTCAGTGACGGGCCGAGGCACCAGAACCAGAGATGACTCTGGCATGTCTCTGCCCTTGGGGAGCTGGCGGTAGATGGCGTCAGACTGAGGAGGGCAGGCCACAGGAGCAGTCGGTGAGAAGCACCGGCTGCAGTGAGTGCTGCCTCTGTCCAAAGCCCTCAGCAGCCCCTGGAGAGAAGGTCTTGCTCTCTGTGTTTTGTGGCTACTGATAGTAGGTGCTAGAAAGGGCTGTCTGGAGAGCAGTGCTGGCAGCCCATTCCTGAGCCTGTGCACCCAGCCCTCAGCAGGTCCCCTCCAGTGGAGCCCGCCCCATCTCCCACAGTCACTGTGTCAGGGTGTGACGCTCTGGGCCTACTGCCTTGGATGGGAGTGCAGTCTTTAGGGCAAGGAGGGCTCGCCATTGTGCAGCCCCTTTGGAGAAGGGACCGCCAAAGACGTCCACCTGAGGAAGAGACTGGTGGTCTAGGCGGAACCAGTGCTGGAGACCAGGCGGGAGGGTCAAGCTGAGCTCACAATGTAAAACAGGAAAACCAAAGCAGATGGGGAACCTGCAGGAAGGCATAGGCGCTCATCTGACTGTCTAGTTTGGTTCCCAGTCACCCCGACACCTCCCATCCTATCTCCACCCAGCCAGACGGCCACCGCCGTGTCTTCCTGGTACCTTCCTGCCGCTGCTGCGCTTCATCGTGTGGCCACCCCAGCGCGGCATCTGCACTTGCCCTATCCCTCTGTATGCTTGTTCCTCCCTCCCCCACCTGTCATTCCACCGGTGTTCGTCCTGTCACCCCTCCCCACCCACACGTCCGTGTCCCCCACGCAGTCCATCTGTCCACTGAGTATTCACCTAGGCCTGGCTGCTCGCCAGCCTTTGTCCAGACCCGCAGACACTGGTACTAAGTCTGCCTGCCCCGCCCGCCCCGATCGCAGCCCACAGCGGGCCCCTGACCCTGCGCCTTTCCAGCAGGAGATGCAGTGCCTGGGACTGAGGTGCCGCCAGCAGCAGGGGACACCCGGGCCGTGCGCCCCTACAAGCAGGAGCCGGGCAGCCCACCGCCAGCACCTCCAGCGCCCGGCCTACCTGT
The DNA here is from genome assembly GCF_047511675.1 of Marmota flaviventris. Lineage (NCBI taxonomy): Eukaryota > Metazoa > Chordata > Mammalia > Rodentia > Sciuridae > Marmota > Marmota flaviventris. The sequence continues at coordinate 1,695,167 of NC_092515.1, read as the reverse complement.
CTTCTTGGCAGCCCCAGGCGCCGCGTCCTGCCCGGAGTGCGGCAAGACGCCCCTGAAGCCGGCCCACCTGCAGCGCCACCGGCAGAGCCACTCCAGTGAGAAGCCGCACGCCTGTCCCGAGTGCGGCAAGGCCTTCCGGCGCAAGGAGCACCTGCGGCGACATCGCGGCACGCACCCTGGCGGCCCGGGCCCGGCCCTGCGCCCACTGCCCGCGCGAGAGAAGCCACACGCATGCTGCGAGTGCGGCAAGACCTTCTACTGGCGTGAGCACCTCGTGCGCCACCGCAAGACGCACTCGGGCGCGCGGCCCTTTGCCTGCTGGGAGTGTGGCAAGGGCTTCGGGCGCCGGGAGCACGTATTGCGCCACCAGCGTATTCACGGCCGAGCGGCAGCTAGCGCACAGGGGACCGCCACGCCGGTCCCTGAGGGCGGAGGCTCATTCCCACCCTGGCCTCTTGGGTAGCTAGCTCACCGCCCTCACACTGCCCACGGCCTCCCTTCGCCTCCCCCAGCCCGCCTTTCCCTTCCCACTCTTTCTTTCCAGATGCCACTTTCCAGTTGAGCCTCACTGTTGCCTCCTTTCCTCCCTTGGCGAGCCTTCAGCCTCTCCTACCCCTGTGTAAAGGGCCTCGCTTCTCTCGTAGCCCTCCTCTGTTTCCTCCTTCCTCCCCCTGCCACCCTTTCCCTGCGGCGAGCAGAGTCAGGGTCCCACTCGCTAGAGAAGAGCCTGGGCAAGGAGTAGTGGCGGGGCTCCTGGGGTGAAGGAGACCCTGAGGAAAGGGCTGGGTCTTGTCCCCAGGCCAGATGGAGGCAGGAAAGGGAGGGGCGAAGGTTCTGACCCGCTAGACCCAGCAGCCAGGTGGGGCACCTTGGTCTGGGGCACCTCTCTGCGACCCAGGTGAATGGGTGCCTGCTCCTGGGAAGGTGGTCAGGAACCACAGTTCACCAGCATCGGAGACTATTAATAAAGTCGCTGACTCAGTGTGTAGCCTGCTGTCCCAGGCTGTCACCATGCCTACAGCCCTCCAGGACTGAACCTTTGGGCCCACCTCAGACCCTCCTGAAGTCTGGGCTCAGCTCTGGGGGCAGGGGTGGGGCTGCCCCATGCTTATCTTACAAAGACAGGGAGGAGGTTCAGAGAAGGGGCCCTGCCCGTCTCCAGCTCAGTTCTGGACCCCACTCTTCCTGGCTGTGCAGCTTCAGGCAAGACGTGTCTCTCTGAGCAGCAGCTTCCACATCTGATATAATATCCACAGTGGTGCCTTGCTGAGGCTGCTGCTTTAGCCATGCCATCCTGGGACATTCAAGGACCCCCAGGTATCAGTATTAGTAGGTGTCTTGTGCGGCCCGTTTGGCCAAGAGGGAGTCTCCAGTCCTGCGGGCAGGCCATGAGCCTGCAGCCTGGCTCTGGGAAGGGGCGCTGTCTGCTGTCCAGTGCACAGGCTCTGGCCAGACCCTGCTGGGTGCCTGCGTTCCCAGAGCTCGGCATTGCACTGCCCTGTAGCTTAGCAGGGAAACCTCAGTGGAGGGAGTGGGCAACCCTGGCCCCACAGCTCAGTCCTGGCAGGTTAGCAGGAAAGCATACGAGGTTGAGAGTGCAGACCCCAGTGGCCAAAACTAGATGGTTTCCTCTGAGGTAAGACACAGGAAGCCTAAAACAAATACTGTCCACATGGGCAACAGGAAGCTTTAAGGGGCACTACACGTGGGGCATAGGTTGAAGCAGAACAATCTAGAATATAGGACTACTGTAGGGACAGACAAGGTAGGGCCTGAAGACAGCAGGAAACAGTTTTATTTGGCTGCAGCCAGGCTCAGAGGGCACAGCTTTTGTTGTAATCAATTAATCCCCTGAACCCCGAGTTCAGGTAGTTTCAGAACTTAAAACCCAGCATGTAAGGGGAGGGGCTCAGAAGTTCACATGAAAGCAGCTTTTTCTCTCACTGTTCTGGGCAAGTTAACCCTTCAAGAGCAGCACCTGAGAAGGGGGGAGCTTCTCCCCTTTCATTCCTCCCCTGCCAGCTGTTACCACAGAGCCCAGTTGGTAACTTCTCTTAGAAATGTCAACATCTCTGTGAAGCCCAGCTCAAGACCAGAGGCCTTGTTAAAGGGTCTGTCTTTTTTTATTATTATTTTTTTTAATCTTTGCATTTGAAAGCACACTTCTACAAACTACTATTCTGGATAAATGTTTGTGAAAAACTAGTAAAGGGGTGTTAATCACCTGGAGTGCTGATTTCTTCCAGGCTAGGAAGCCTGGAAAATACAGCAACAGGAAAATAGGAAGTTTACCTGCATTGAACTCTTCTATAGAGACTCTGCTGTTGATAGTCCTAAAATCAATTATGGTGAAGATTTCCGGAGAAGCTTAATTAAGATTTTCTGTGGAGGAGGGGGTGCCACTACAGGAGCATATCATGGGCCACTCCCCTCCACAACCAGGAAGACCCTCACACACATCCAAACAGACTTGTAGAGAGCTGTTTGTCCAAGGCTGCTTGGCATGGCAGAGGATTGGAGTGCCAGGAGCACCTGTCACCAGAGAGGGGAAGAGGAGGCACATCACTTGAGGGAAGTCCGAGAACTCAGGGACAGGTCAGCTGAAGGTGCTGGGACCCTTGGGAAATGAGACCTGGATTGAGGACCACGTGCGGGGGGTCACACACCAAATCCAAGCCCTTCTCCACCCTGAGTCAACCCTTCCTCTCTCAGCGGCCTGCTAGCTGGTCCTGAACCCATTCCAATTCCTCTTCCAAAATACTCCCCAAACCAGCCTCTCTCCCCATTTTCATCACCCACATGGGCCAAGCAACTTCCCCTATCTTCTTGGACAACTGGAATGACTTCCTATTGTCACCAGAGATTGGAGTTATCTTCTCAGCTGGTGTTCTCACAAAAGACAAGCAAGGCACAAAGTGTAGTAAAAGTATGGCAAAGACCTTCCGGCTCTGAATGGACAGTCCATCAGGTTGGCAAACCTCTGCTGCGCATGCTTCTGTCCGCAGGTATCTAGGCACAACCGCTGGGGAGAAGAGCTACAGTTCCTCTGACGTCATGGTGCTGTGCTGATGAGCATCCTGTCATCCTGGCCCACCCACAGGTCCTAACTGGAACTGGTCTTACCAAGCTTATGTTGGTGGGTGCAGGTCTTAATGTCCTGCTTCCCCAGGGACTTGGGGTCTTGTGACAACTGTGCTTTCTGGTGGCATTGTGCCTACTGGGCCACAGTCTGGTCTGTGTGGCTCGTGGGCTTGTGCAGGTCTTGGCTGGATGTCTGAGCAGTTGGTCCCTTCTGAACAAGTGTACCCTTGCCCTTTGGTTCTGACCCCAGTCCATCTGTCCCCTCCTGCTGCAAGAGGAGTAGTTTAGAGCTGAGCCCGGGCAGGGGTCTCTAAGCATCTCCCTCATCAGAGCTCCCAGCACCACTAGGGAGGGTCCTCAACTCATCCAGTCAGCACTAAGTCTTTGCTTGGCCCCCTGGCCGGTCACACAGGGCCATCTCTGTGGTCACCACTTCCTGTGCTGCTTCTTACTCAAAAGGGGGGGGGGACATCTTCAGCTCTTTCATTTCCTGTCACTTGGCATCTACTTGCCCCTGGCAGATGGAGATATTCACTATTGTGCTGCTTGCCATCACCAGCCAGGCTACTGGACCCTCTCCGCCACCATGATGGAGTCAGCACCCTGCTCTCACGTCTCTCCACCTGACTGAGCCTGTGATGGCAACGTCCGTAGTGACATTCTAACTCTGGCCCCAAATGGGCCCTCAAAGGCCACTCCATTCTGACTCACCTCGACTTCCCAATGACAGGTTCTCAGGAGAGTCAGCTCTGAATTCTCTCCCTGGCTGCAGATTCCTATCCTTCATTTCTTCACCTCTTTTTTGGCACTGGGGGTAGAACCAAGGGGTACTATACTACTGAACTATATCCCTACCCCTATTTTTTTGGGGGGGAATACCAGGGATTGAACTCAGGCACTTGAGCACTGAGCCACATCCCCAGTCCTATTTTGTATTTTATTTAGAGACAGGGTCTCACCAAGTTGCTTAGTGCTACACCATTGCTGAGGCTGGCTTTGAACCTGTGATCCTCCTGCCTCAGTCTCCTGAGCCACTGGGATTATAAGCATGCACCACTGAGCCCAGCTCCCCAGCCCTTTTTTTTTTTTTTTTTTTAAATCTTGAGACAGGGTCTCACTAAATTGCCCAGGCTGGCCTCCACCTTGCAATCCTCCTGCTTCAGCCTCCCAAGCTGCAGAGGTTACAGTGTGCGTCATCGGGCCTGGCCTCTTAAACACCTTAGTCTTCCTGAAACCATTATTTTCAACTTCATCAGCACATTTGCCCTCGGAAAATCCAAGAATTTGTTTCCTCTGGTGTTATGAGTGAAAGAAAAGTGGCGCAGGACTGATCACACACACCTGGGATAGGAAGCCGGTTATTGTCAGGGGCCTGACAAGCTGCTCTGCACCAAGAGAGGGACAGCAGAGCAGCAGGGAGAGCGCAGCCACTCCTCTTGAACGTGGCCTTTTACAGGCTGCAGTCCTGGCCGTGCGCCAGGGGCGGGTTTGTCCTGACTGGCTTTAGTGAGCATCCCTGGTCTTGTTTCTTGGGAACAGAGACAGGCAGCCTTCCTGTCTCTCAGAGGGGAGCAGGGAAACCAGCAGGTCCCTTTATCTTCTCAAGGAGAGAACAGGGAACCAGTGTGTCCCTGTCTCAGGGCCAGTAGGTTGTCTCCTACCTCTCAGTGAGACCAGGAGAGACCAGCGTGTGTCTAGGCTGCAGGCACGTAGGTCTTACCTGGAGCCACTTTGTCATAAAGTGGGGTGGGGAAGGAAGATGGCTGCAGCTGTGCTAACACTGGGGCAGACCACTCCAAACACTCTGAATTGGGGGGTCTTTATTAGCCAGCTAGCAACTGCTCCCCGTAGAACCCAAAACTGTCTCTGCAGCCCTGAGCCTGAGCCTTTCAAGGTATTTAAAGGCAAAAACCACATCTGGGTTGGTGTAGCTGCATGCAAGCAGGTACCGAAGCTGGATTGAGCAGTTATCGAGGCAACACAATGCCCATAATCATATTTTCATCCTGGGAATCTCCATGTTCATAAGCAGAAGGGAAGTGGATCAAAATGACCCCAGTTGAATACAAGTTAAAGAATGATTACTAACATCTAGACAATCATCCTCTGAAAAAGGTACATTGTCCAAGAAAAATGGGAACCAAAGAGAACAATTTTACATTGTTTAAGAATTGCCCTTTTGTGTAGCCAAGCCTGCTATCCTAAGCAACTACTGATAGGTGCAGGGCCGGGGTGTTCCCATGGGAGAAGGATTTCTTACGTGACGTGGAGTGTCAGGGTAAAATGGAGTCTGTTTGGTCGTTGCCCATAGCCTGCACATAACACTGGTTCAAGAATCCCTCAGGGCTTTCTCCCACATTGACAGAGCTTTCTCAGCAATATTCCCCAAAGCTTGACTTTCTGGAATAAAATGGGAATCTTCCTGCCATGCTAGTGGAACTGAAGACTGGTACATGTTGCTGGAAGGCAATTTGGAAACACATTAAGAGTTTCAGAAGTTTATAACTTTTGACTGAGTTGCTTTTCTCCTGGGACTTGAACCTGAAGAAGTCCTCAGTTTTGTAGGATGTTCACATACTGAGAAGTTCCTGGCTTGTTCTGTGTGATTGCATGTGGAAGCTGAGGGTGCCACCGACACACCAGCAGATCTGTAGTTGAACCTCACCCTGTCCCTTTTGAGCTATGCGATCTTGGGCACAGTATCTGGACCCCAGACCCAAGATTCCCCTTTGTAAAATGAGGGTCATAGAAGGTCTATTTTGAGAATAAATGAGATAAACCATATAAAGCTATATGCACAGTGCCTGGAATATAGGAAGGGCCCTCTGCTGAGCCACAGATTTTTGTTGTTATTTGTTTGTTGTTGGTACTGGGGATTGAACTCAGGGGCACTCGACCACTGAGCCCCATCCCCACCCATCCAACTTACTGAGTTGCTTAGTGCCTCGCTATTGCTGAGGCTGGCTTTGGACTTGTGATCCTCCTGCCTCAGCCTCCTGAGCCACTGGGATTACAGGCATGTGCCATCATACCTGGCTCAGAGCCATGGTTTTATCATCCACTAAGCATTGCTCTGGAAATATTTATCCCACTCCTCTAGCTCTGAGGAGCAGCACGGATCTGTTTTAGATGCAAATATTCTCTCCAGCCATCTGTGTCTTTTGTCCATGTAGATGAGTAGGAACACAGCTACCTGGCCTTATCTCCTATTTTGAGCACTTCCTAAGTAGCAGGTGTTATTCTAAATACAGTGAGTGTGTTAACTCAATTTTCACAAAACAAAGGCAGAGATGATTAAGGTCCTATATCATTTAGCTGTGTAGTTTCTGGTTATCCACCATCTATTGTCTGTTTAACTTCTATTTCTATCATCTGTGAGTCATAAATCTATTCCTTGATCCATCTATTACTACCTATCAATCATCTGCCATCTGTCTGCCTATCATCCATGTAACTTCCATATAAATCATCTTTCAATCATCTATCCACCTGCCCATCATCTTTATCCGTCTGCCTATCATCTCCTTTTCCAGGTCCATCCACCTCATATTCTGTTTTCTTTCTCAGTATTCCTAAGTGGAAGAGAGCAGATGGAAAACCTGGTGCCTCCTGCCTCTGATCTCATTTCCCTTCTTTTGATTCACATATAATTTCATCCTCCAGGCACTTACTTAAAACTTTGTTGTTATTTGGGGACCGACTGACTCCACCTCCTCCATCTCCTCCAGTACTGGACGGATAGTGAGTGGAGGGACCCTCAGTCCTTTGGCTGTGGATGGATGGGTGTGCTCAGCCAAGTAGATCGTGGGGCAGGCAAGAGGAGGGAGTGTAGAAAAAAGATTCTTAGCCACGATTTCAGAGGGATGAAGATTTGCACCCACAGAACCAAAGCGCCCAACTGGAGGGCGCAGGAACACTTGACACAGGTACCCCCAGGTCCCCGCCCACCCACCCCCGTGCCCCACAATCCAACGGAGAGCTCCTGGCAGAGCTTCCCCGCCTGCTGGCTAAAGCCGGCTCCCTGTGGCTTGCAGTCTTCAACAGACAGTTGAGGTCGGATTTCCAAGCAGGAGAGCGCACGCCAAGCGCCAGGATAACGTTACTGCTAAGCACTGAAGGTGTAGTATTGAAAAGAAACCAGAGCGTCCCTGCCCCGTGAGCTTACCCTGGGAGACAGTCAAATCGGAAGCCCTGGAGCTGGTGCGCAGGAGACAGCCGAGCAGCGAGTGCGCTGGGGACACGGGCGCGCCTGGACCCAGGACCCGGTGCGGTGGAGCGCGGGAGGCGGGAGCAGGGCGGCGGCGCCTTGCAACTCACCCTGCTTAACCGAGGGCGCGGAGGAGCGCTGACGGCCGCCGCACTGTCGCCCAGTCGGCACAGGGTCCCTCCAGAGGTCACTTGCTCAGTCTCCACCTGTGTGTGGCTCCTCCTCATGGTGACAGGGAGGCACGACAACAAGGCCCAGGGCTGTGGGCTTCTGGAGACAAGTAGAGACCTGGAGAGAGGAGCGAGATGGAGAGAGACAGGAAGAAAGAAGAGACGGGGAGAGAGAGGGAGAGGGAGAGAGAGAGAGAGAGAGAGAGAGAAGAAGTGGAGGGAGACAGGGAGAAAGAAGAGACGAAGAGAGAGAGGAGGTGGAGAGAGAGAGCAAGGGAGAGAGAGAGATGCGGAGACACGGGAGGCCAGAGAGGAAGAGGCTGGCCAGAATCCCCAGAAGAGCCAGGAGGCACACCGCACCTCAGTCTCTCCCCTCAGGTCCACGGGAGTTGTAAAGGGACAAGGTCTGCTGAGGAGACATCTAGGGACAGCAGCTTGACCAAGCGATTGGAATTAAGTCACCAGCAATGGGTGAATCACCTTCCTATTGACACCGAGCGCTTGGCCCTTGCCCCCGGTACCCACCCAAGCACTATCCGCTAACAAGGACAGGGTTTTGAGGAAAAGGAGAGTTCTGCCAGGGAAAGGCAGGGGACTGAGGTCCCTAACACTGTCCGCCTCATGGGGGCAGGAAGGGAAGTGCAGGGACAGGGCTCCCAGGGTCCTTACGACCAGTAGCTCTAGCTCAGGCCCAGGCTGGCGACTCAGCGACCTGTATCCTTGTGGTCACTGAAGGAACTGGCCTAGGACGCGGGCGTTGACCTGGTTCCCCTGCTGCTAGGGAGGGAGAAAGGCAGCAGGGAGCAAAAAGTCACAAAGAGAACAAGAGGCAGACCTTGCGCACAGGTCAGGTTTGGACCCCGAGCCGAAAGGGCCCGCTAGGCCCGGCCCCATGCAGGCACAGAGAGCCACGGACACACCCGACACGCCGTGACCTCCGGGGATTGTCCACCAACGTGTGCAAATGTTGGTGACACGGATTGATGGGCACCCTGAAAAATGCCCTGCCTCTGCCCTTTAGTAATGCCAAGGTCGTGGGGGCAAAGGAGATGGAGGAGTCTGAGGGGTAGACTGACTGGCAGGCTCCCAGGCTGGACATTAGTGCCACGTCGGTGTCGACTTGGGTATTTTGACAATTGTGCTGGGGCTACACCACAGACCATCCTTGTTTTGGGGGAAGGCATTGAAAATTGCTGGGTGAAGGGCAGGGTGTTTGCAGCTTGCTCTAAACAGCTCACACACATGGGGACGGCGCAGATGTGCCAGGCTGAACCTGGAAGCAGAGCACTGGGATTCTTTGGACAAAGTCTCTGTAAGCAGGAGATTATTTTAAAATAAAAACTTCAAAAAAGAACAAGAAAGTTTTTCTCCTTTATCTCAGAAGCCCCCAGAGAAGTATTTTCTCTTCTCTGGAATAAATATGATGGAGTGTGGGTGGGGACCCAGAGCACTTAGGCACTGGTGCTTACCCACTGGGGGAGTAGGGAGAGGGGGAGGAGGGGAGGAGAGGCAGGAGGGCCCCTGGCCCCTGTGACAGTGGACAGAGGAGCTTTGGGGGCAGGGGGTGGGAGCGGGAAGTGCTGGTGGCGGCAGGGCAGGAGGGGGGCTCACCCCCAGCTTCCTCAGTTACTGAAGGGTGAGGCTCAAGGCAGACACTGGCCAGGCTCAGCCACAGAGGCCTGTGTGAGGCAGGCAGACAGAGGCACCAAGGGGTGGACAGTGTGACCTGCTCCATCACCTCCTCACCAGCCGCAGGGGCAGCGAGGCCTGGGCCTCCCCCTCTGGCTCCTGGTCCAGGCCACCTCCCCGTGGCCACTGCACCCTGGGTCCCCACTTCCTCTTTCCCAGCAGAGCCATTGGGGTCTCCTTGCCACTTTCTTGATCAGAGTGCCTCCCCCTCCCTCCTCCTCTCCCTCCGGCCTCCTCCCCCTCTGGCCTCCAGATCTCAGTGGAGGGCGGGCCTCCCTCTCCCAAGGCCTTCCTCTTCCAGCTGAGTCAGAAGGTAACCCAGGGCTGTGGTCAGCTTGCTGTCAGCCAGGCCCCTCCGCCCAGGCCTGCAGTCCCAGCCACCTGGAGGCCCAGGCAGGAGGGATCTTCCAGGCCAGCCTCCGCACTTAGCAAGGCCCTGGGGATGCAGCTCAGCAGTGGAGCGCCATGATGAGGACACTGACCACCACAGGGATGCATATTTCCAAATAACTAGAAGAGAGGTTGCTCCCCACAAAGCCGGGGTGATGCTGAGAGGGCTTGATTGACAACCCCCCTGCGCCTTGCGGTCCTGTCAGGTATCCCGACATGGACACACAGGGCTGTGTATGCATCATGTCAATCAAATATAAAATAAGTGGAGGAAGGGGTGGGCCTCCCTCCAAGACCGAGGGCCCCTTCCCTGGTGAAGTCCTTGCTCCTCTGTCCCCCACCTCCATGCTGTGCGCCTCCTGCTCCTTTCCTCTCCACCCTCCTCCTCCTGCCTGCTCCTTCCTCCTCAAAGCCATAAGAGCCACACGCAGAGAGGGGCAAGAGCGGCCAGCAACCCAGCGGGGACAGTCCAGGGCCCAGGGAGGATGCGGGACAGTGGGGTCCTGGGAGAGAGGAGGGAGAGGGGCACTGGTGACCTGGAGGTGGTGAGGAGCCAGAGGTAGCAGGACGGGTGTGGGCATCCAGGCCTGGATGGCCAGAGGTGGTCAGAGACCCAGGCAGGAGCAGGGCGGATTCCTCAGATCATCCACGTCCTGGGGGGTGGCTTCTGTTTGCTGGACATTGCTTTATCTGAGCTGATTCCTGACGATGATGCAGTGTGTGCTGGGATCCGCGTACACAGTGGGTGATGACCAGATCCGGGAGAGGATGTTTGTGTCCCTGAAAGCTTTGTCCGTTCTTGGTGTCTGGAGACAGAACCCCTGTCCCCGGCTCTTTCACCACCGTGCTGTGGGACCTAAACGCATCTGCACGGTCTCCTGGATGACCCGTGGCGGGGTCCTGGGGTTCCCTGCAAGTGCTGCTCTGTTCCGCGTGGGTGACTGGAGCATCTTCTGATTTGGGTGTCCGTGACAGTCCTGGAACGCGTCCCCTACAGATACTGAGGGAGGTTGGACTTTTTATTTTATTTTTAAATTCTTTTATGGCACTGGGGATTGAACCCAGGGATGTTTTACCACTGAGCCACATCCCCAGCCCTTTTATTTCTTATTTTGAGACAGAGTCTCACTGAGTTGCTTAGGGCCTGGCTAAGTTTCTGAGGCTGGCCTCAAACTCGCCATCCTCCTGAGCTGCTGGGAAGAAGTCACGGGCCACCACCCCCCGCTGTACTTCCTGAACCAACATTTTGCCTCAACCAACTCTCTCTCTCTCTCTCTTTTAAATAATCTTTTTTATTTAAAAAAAAAAATTGGGTGTAGTTGGACACTATCTTTTATTTATTTTTCTGTGGTGGAGAGGACCGAACCCAGTGCCTCACATGTGCAGGCAAGCGCTCTACCACTGGGCTACAGCCCCAGGCCCCAACCAGCTCCCTACACAGAGAAGCACAGCTCAGCCCGCATTCATCTTTCTGAGCGTTTAAAAAGCCTGTCCCTGAGCTCTCAGTCCCCACACAGGCACCTTCACGCTGGAGGCGGGGTGGCCTAGACGGAGGAGTTCTCCGGGCCCCTCTGGATGGGGCAGCTGGCGGTGTGCTGGTGCCCTGGCAGCAGGGCATGTGCCCATGGCTAAGCCCATCCAGCTGTGAGCTCTGTGCGGCTCTCGGTGGAGGTGACACTGGACTCCTCCTGGCCAGGACTGAGCGTCCCTTGCTTCTGGGGAGCAGCTCCTACACTCTCTGCAGCATTCTGTGGCCATGCATGTCCCCTCTGTCCCTCTGGTTCTTCTTGCCATCCTTCTGAGCCTGGCGGAGACTCGGGCATCTGCACCTGCCCACAGGGTAAACCCGTCCCTTCCCGGGTTGGCCACTGCCCTCTGGGGAGAGGCCTTAAATTTCCAGAGGCTGCGTGGGAGCTCCAGGCGCTCAAGGCCAGCACCTCCTGGTGCGGAGCTGCCAATAGCGCCTTCCTCGGGGCCCACCCCAAAGCAAACCCCAGAGAAAAAGTGCCCGAAGGGACCCGGGATGAGCATTTCTGGTTGGTGCTGCACAGGGGCTAGAGAACTTGCCTCCAGCACACTCCTTGGGGCAGCTGCTGCGGAGCCGGATCTGCAGGGGGCACAGCCTAGATCACAGCACCCTGACTGTCGGCTGGGTTCATCCCTGAGCAGGAGATGCTCCAGAGGCCTGTGGTTCGGAAGTTGCGGGGAGAGTAGGCTAAGCATTCTCTCCCCCAAATGGTGAGTGTGAGGTGACGCATGTCCGTCAGCCTGGCAGAGCCAGGTGCTCAGTATTTCAGCGTCTGCTCACCATAATCATCTGTGGTTTTTATTTGCCAATGTAAAACACACTAAAAAGCAAAGCAATTCAGTTGCTCTGAATGTGGAAATCAGCTCTGCTCCACGCAGCTGAGTGCCTGGCTGTGTCCTGAGCCTTCCTTGTACCCGACCAGGTAAGGAGCTGGAGTGCTGCAGCCTGGCGCTGCACCCGGGATCCCAGCAGTTGTCAGACTGCGGAGAGGACCAGCAGTGCAAGGGCAGCCCAGCAACTTAGTGAGACCCCGCCTCAAAATAAAAAATAAAAAAAGGGCTGGGGATGTGGCTCAGTGTTTCAATCTCAAGTACCAGAAGAAAACAGAGAGAGTATTGCATTTTAAGGCTTTCTTGAGGTATGGTTAACACAACGTGCATTAACAGACGCCTCCTGTGCACACACGGATGAGCTAGGCGTTGCACACCCCTGACACCACAACCCGCCCCAAGCTCCCAAAGCCACCTCCCCGTATTTCCCTCACTCCCGTGTGCGCAGTTTTGTTTGTTTGTGGTCATAATTCTTAACGTGAGAGCTGTCCTTCAATTTTTTTTCCAGTCCTGGGGGTGGAGCCCGGGGACACTCTACCACTGAGCCATCTCCCCTGCCCTTTTCAGTCTGAGACAGGGCCTTGCTGCATTGCCCAGGCTGGCCTTGAACTCCAGCCTGCCTCAGCCTCCCAGTACCTGGGACAGGGCGTGGCCACCACACCCACCTCTCAACATGTCTGAAGCACAGATATGGGTTGTTAGCCACAGGCTCGGTGCTGCAGACCCCTCTCCTCACCTGCCTGCCTGGCTCTGGGTGCAGGTGGAGAGCCGTCCCACTGCCCGCCCAGCTGGCAGCCCCTCTGCTCCCACAGCAGTGCCTGTGAAGCTGTCCCTGATGACTGGCTGTGTGCCAGGGGTCCTGACTGGCCTGCTCCAGGGCGTTGGCAGAGTGGCCTGGTACCTGCACCACCCTGGGCCCGGCCCCTCTGAAACTCTGAATCCTCATTTCTCCATCTGTCCATCTCTGGCTAGACCTTCAACAGTGCTGGCTACCCTCTGGGTCCTGGTAAGGGAGCCCGCTCTCTCCTGACCCAGCTCCAGAGGGTGCAAAGACCCCAACCCACGCCAGGGAACCTGTGGTTAATCCACATCTGCCTCGGGGGCTTGTCCAGGCAGAGGTTTGGGCTCGGAGCCCGTCTAAGGTCCACAGTGAGCTCTTTCTTGGTGCACAGCCCGCTGCCCCCGTGCCTCAGTTTCCCCCTTGAGACAGCGGGGGGAGGGGTGATGCACTGCTGCCTAGGAGACAAGGATGGGGAGGGCTGTGCTGGCACACCAGGGTGCTGCCCACGGCCGGCTGGGGTTCCTCCTCTTCCTGCCTCCCTCCCTCTGGGTTTCCCTGCTTCCTGGGCACTTGGGCACACGGCCATGTCCTTAATCCCAGGACAGCTGAAGTCCCTGTGATGCTTGAGGCAGGTTCAGGCAGGGTTCCGCTCGGTGGTCCAAGTGTTGCAGGGACAAACGAGGCAAGGCACCGAGGACAGCAGGAAACAGTCCTATTTGGCTGCAGCCAGGCTCAGAGGGCACAGCTGTTGCTCTAATCAATCAATCCCCTGAACCCCGAGTTCCTGTAGTTTCAGAGTTTTACACCCAGCATGTAAGGGGAGGGGCTCAGAAGTTCACAGTCTGCAGAAGTTCACATAAAAGCAGCTTTTTCTTTCACTGTTCTGGGCAAGTTAACCCTCCAAGGACCACACCTGAGAAGGGGGGAGCTTCTTCTCCTCTCTTTCCTCCCCCTGCCAGCTGTTACCATGGAGCCCAGTTGGTAACTCCTCTTATCCTAAAAATGTAGACACCTCTGTGAAGCCCAGCTCAAGGCCAGAGGCCTTATTTGCACATTTCTTCAAAGTACTATACTGCATATGTCTGAAAAACTAGTAAGGGGTGTGCAGCACCTGGACTGCTGGTATCTTCCCGGCCAGTGGCCAAGTAAACAGGACGACATGAAAATAGGAAGTTTATCCTACATTGGCCTCTTTTGCAGAGACTCTTTTGCTGACAGTCCTAAAATCAGCCATGGTGGAGACTTCTGGAGAACCCCGTTAAGACTTTTCAGTGGAGCAAGGGGGTGCCCCTCCGCAGTAGACCCAGGTCCTGCACAGCCAGGCAGAGCAGGGAGAATGTAGCCCTGGAGCCAGGCGCAGCGGGGTCCACCCCAGCCCTGCCTCCTGCCTCCTGGCTCTGAGGGCAGGGCAGGGTGGGGAGGTCCAGGGGCAGTGCCCCGGCCCCAGGGAGGCACCTGGTGCTGCACTTCACCATCTGACCCTCCCTCTCTCCGCCCTGCCCCAGTCCTCCACCGACCCTCCACCCTCCTAGCTGACCAGCACAGGGAGAGGGCGTGGCCTTTGGAGCTCCTAGACCTGTGGAGGGCCACAGGTGAGTGGGTCAGGGTCCCCTCTCCAGAAACCCCCCATTGGCTCACAAGTGCCTCAGCTGCCCCCGCCCAGCCACTTACTAGTTGGGAACCTGGAGAGGGGACCCTGCCTCCACTTGTGTAGAGGCCCTCCAGACGTGAGTGGTGTAAGGAGTGTTCCAGTGGGAGAACGCAGGGGCGGGTCCCAGGGGGCGTCTGCACGCAGGGGGAGCACCAGCCCGTGGTCACTCCTCATGTCTTCCTGCGAGTCCCCAGCCCTGACGTCTTTGCCCTGAGAAACTGATGTGACTCCAGTTTTTGAGAAACCAGCCTCTACCTCAGAGCAAAGCCTGTCCAAGAAGGGGGCGTGACCCTTGTCCTTGGAAAGACCCACAGGCACATACCCACCCTGCTGAGTTGCTTATCTACAAATAACAGGAGAGGTCTGTGGCGCCAGGTGTCCCTGACTCAGTCAGGCTAGGTGAGGACCATAGCAGCCCCCTAGCAACCACCAATCAGCATGAGACAGGGAAATACCTGGGATGCCAGATGACTCCCCAGTAGTTTATGGGGGTTGATAACATGTTGGGAAACCATGTAGTTCAGCACGTACTCCCCTCGTGGCCTAAACCAATCAGTTCAAATGAATCGTCCTTTTGTACTAACCAATCACCCCTACCCAACTTGTTCCCGCCAGTGAATGTGCTAATCATGTTTTAGAGTTGTTTTATGATTTTCCCGCGGTGTGTGATGATGTGCTAAGAGATGCTATGATGTGTGTGGGGGTCCCTGCCTTCCCCAAAGAGTGTATAAAACTGCTGCAAACCCTGGGCTCGGGGCCTCTCAGCGTCACCAGTTGCTGTGTGCGCGCAGAGGACTGACCTAGCTGGCAATAAACACCTCTTTGCTGCTTACATCGATCTTGGTCTCTGGTGGTCTTTTGGGGGTCCCGAACTCGAGCATCTCAGCCCGTCCCTGGTGCTGGGACCCCAGCCCTGCCTGTCCTGGTCCCAGCCAGGACTGGCCCTGCCTGCCCTCCCAGGCTGGATGTCACCAGTCCCTCCCCTTCGTCAGCCTGAGCCTGTGTGCTGCTTCTCAGTGCTGACCTTCCAGGGTGCCTGCCCCTCACATGGTCCCAGTGGCACTCCTCCCCTCGAGGGCGAGCACCAGGCCTGCTGGATCCAGGCCCCCTCCTTCACAGTTCCCACCCAGCCTTGACTGTCTCTCCTAAAGTGGGCGTGGGAAAGGAAGCCGTGTGGGTGGATGAAATCAAACAGGAGGCTGAGCTGGGGGGGGGGGGCTGAGCGGGAGGGTAGTGGGGGGCAGAAGGGGAGAAGGACGGTGGGCGTGACTGCGATTGGCCCCTAGAACTTGCTGACAGCTTGCTGAGTCCTAGCATCCACCCACCCTTCCTCTCCCAGGGCTCTGGGCTCCCTTGGCAGGAAGTTCCTGAGGAGGCAGGTGCCCTGAGGTGGAGGGGTCCCCAACGCTGGCTTCTTGTCTTTCTCTTCTCCAGCTCCTCCTGCCCCCTGGGAAGACCTCTAGCTTGACCCCTTACTGTGCAACCCAGAGTTTGAGCACCAAGACCCTGAAACTAAGCCCCAGACCTCGTGAAGAAATGCTGGAGTACTGAGGAAGGGTCGCAAGATCTTGCTCAGACCTGCAATCCTCGCTACTGGGAGGTAGAGTCAGGAGGAGCGAATGTTGAAGGCCAATATCATCAAATCAGCAAGATCTTGTCTCAAAACAAACAATAAAAAAGCTGAGGCTGTAACTCAGTGGTAAAACCCTGGGTTCCGTCTTGAGCCTTAAATAAGTAAAAAAATGAATACAATATCCTTGGAGGGTCTCAGGTTTTATTGGTCAGTTCTTGGAATAAGTATAAAATGTCCTTAAAGGACACAGGGCTGATTGGTGGGGAACTGTTAGGGAGGCTGGGGAGGTCGGGGGAAAGTGACTGTACTCTGGAACCTTCTGGGTTATCCAGGCCTCCCTCCCATCAGCCGTGAGTGACAGGTCTGAACTCTGTGAAGGCTGGACTGGGGGGGTCCTCCCAGGGGACAGCGCCCTTCCCTGTCCTTGGGTACAGCAGGGGCGGTCACCTGGAGCAGCGAGAGGGCAGCAGGTGGCCGGTAGCTGGGTCTTGCTTCCCTTACCTGGTGCGGGATCTGGGGGGACAGCGAGGTCGAGGAGGGCGGGGCCAGGGCCAGGGGCAGGGCCGGGACAGGACTCAACGTGCAGACCAAGGCCGCGGGCTTTGGACGGCCCCTGGGAGGGGCTTCGTTCTGGTTTCTGCAGGTCCCTGCTGCGTGGCTGGCCAGTGTCACTTGGGGCTCCATGGTGTCCCCCACCCTCATCTCCCTTCTGCTTGACGTTAATGGCTCCAGGCCCCCAAACCCACTGGCCTGGGCAGCATCTCCTTCCACACAGCGCAGTCGTGCAGGTCAGGAACGGGGCGGGGCTCGGCCGCGGGGTCCCCAACCCCCTGTGGCTTGCTTGGACCGAGGTGCTGGCCGGGTTCAGCCTGGGTGGGCCGATTCCCCCAGTCCAAGGTGGCTTTGCCCTTGAGGCTGCTGCGCTGGTGATACCGCAGGAAGGCTGGGTCCCACGCCAACCCTGCACAGGAGCCACTCAGTGTAGACAGGGAAGACCCACCCAGGGGCCGGGCGCAGCTCAGGGCAGAGCCTGGGCTCTCCCCGCGGCCACCTCAGGTGAGAGCCCAGGAAGAGGCTCGCAGCAGTGGGGAAGCGTCTCCCTCTCCACCAGGACCTCGTTGCTGGCCCAGGAGGGGCCACAGGGCCTCGGGTCCCTGAGAGAAGAGTCACCGTGGGCTTAGCTCCACAGCTCAGGCAATCCTGTCCCCAGGGAGGCTGGGTACACCTGCCGTTAAAAACAGGAGCAGGGGCACACTCTGATGGTCCCCGGTGCCTTGGAGTCACACCTCAGCACACCACGTGGCCGCCTTCCAACGGAGGGCTCTCACCTCCCAGACCCCAGCACAAGTCACCCCAGGGCAGACAGGAGGGTGGTGAGGCCTGAGCCTCAGCAGGAGGCAGGAGAGGAGGAGCCTAGTCCGGCCTCCCCTGGGACGCCTTTGGCCCTCCTGGGGTCAGCCTGGGGCTCCTGTCCCCACCAGGGGAGCCCAGCAAGCCTTCCTGTGCCCAGGCTCCTCCTGGTCCAGAGTGCAGATCCACATCCCTGGGTCCAGGCGTCTGAGTCTTGCCACTATCTAGTTACAGGACGTTGTCACCCTGTCGCTCCACCCCCAGAATCCAGTCAGCAGTCACCCCCCAGCCCCCAAGTAGCCCCAGGTCTTCTGAGAGCAGCTCCAGGGCAGGCTTAGCCTGTGTCCAGGGGTGGGAACCTCCCAAGGTCCCAGCAACGTGAGCCTCTTGGAAGGCGTCTCTCAAGGACAAGGGATCACTGCGCTCCACATCTGCTGAGAGAGCTGGGCCCACACCTCTCATCCCAGTGACCGTGAAGGCTGAGGCAGGAGCATCCCAAAGGCCAGCCTCAGTGACTCAGTCTGTCTCAAAGTAAAAAATAAAAGGGTGGGGCTGTGGCTCCGTGGTAAAGCACCCTCAGATCCACCCCTAGCACCAAAAAAGATAAAAATTACTTAAGCTCTTGAGCATCTTACCACACACACATACGCATGGAAAAGGGAAAGGGGCAGGGTGTGGTGGCCACTCCTGTGGTCCCAGTGTCTCTGGAGGGTCACAAGCTTAAAGCCAATCTCAGCAACCTAGGGAGACCCTGTCTCAAAAACAAAAAGGGCTGGGGATGGGGCTCAGTGGTTAAGTGTAGCCATGTTTGTTGATGGACATTAATTACCCTGTCGTGGCGATTGTTCAACAATGTTTAATATCAAAGTATCAGCTTGGTAACCACAGTTAATAATGTATCTCATACTTTGAAATTGTGAAAAGAACATTTTTTTTTTTAAGAGGCAAGAGACAGATCTGTTGAAGGTGAAGGTGGTTCTCTGTTAAGTGCAGCACAGGGGGCTGAGAGAGAGGCTCAACGCCCCCACAGTAGATTCTAAATGCTCTCACCACACAACAAAGACCAGAAGAGGCACTGAGCATGTTAATCAGCTTGATTTAATCAAGCCACAACATACACATATATCAAAGTCTAACACGGAACCCCCTGAGTATATGCCATTGTTATTAGTCAATTAAAAATAAAGGAATTAATTTTAAAAATCAAGTTATATACCTTTTATATAAGTTTTTGGTCAAATAAGTATATGTCATTAAACACAGAAAGCAATAGACTTTCAATTGAGCTTTGAATGAAAGCCTTTTGTCTGGGAAGGGACCCAGGGATGTAATCAAGACAATTCAGGGCGGGGCCGGGGGCTGGGGGGGTGAGGGCTTGTCTGGCACCCGTGAGGCCCTGGGTTCAATCCTCAGCACCACAGAAAAATAAATAAATAAATAAAATGGAGGTCCATTGCCAACTAAAAGAAGGAATTATTTAAAAAGAGAGAGAGGGCTGGGGCTGGGGCTCAGTGCTAGCACACTTGCCTGGCATGTGTGAGGCATTGAGTTTGATTCCCAATACCACGTGTAAATAAATAAAGGTCTATCAACAACTAAAAATGATTTTTAAAAAAAGAGAGAGGTGCTGGGGATATAGCTTAGTTGATAGAGTGCTTGCCTTGAATGCACAAGGCCCCGGGTTCCATCCCCAGCAAAATAAGTAAATAAATAAACAAAGAGAGAGAGAGAGAGAATTCAGAGGTCAGGCTTGAAGTCTAACCACTGAGCCGCCCCCCTCTCCTCTGTGGGCTTCTGTTAGGACAAGGCAGTGCAGTGGGCTGGGCCTAAGTTAGACATGTTCAGCTCAACTGAGAACTCAGAGCAGGCACACAGCCCCAGAGGGCAGGTCTCCAGAGTGGAGGATTTTGCCATCTGGTAGGTAAATGGTGGTTTCAGACTCCACTAACTCCAGTTACAAATCCGTTCTTTTTTTCTTAATTTGTAAGATGCTTTTGTGCTGTCAAGGGTTGAAACCCAGACCTCAGGAATGCTAGTCAAGTGCTCTACCACCAAGCCACACCCTAGCCTTTCCTTTCCTTTCCTTTCGTAGCATTTCAAATACTGGGTCTCTCAAATTGCCAGTCTGGCCTTGAATTTGGAATTCTCCTGCCTCAGGCTCCTGAGCAGATGGGATTACAGATTATGTGCTGGCTAAACCCATTCTCAACTGACTTCTTATCAGCACCTCTGGTGTCAACAAGAAAAAGTAATCACAGTTTGTTTTTTGTTCTTTGATTAAATGACCTTGTGTGCCAGGCACACGCAGTCAGGGTCTTGCTCACTGGAGGGAATGCAGGAAGGTGAAGTGTCCCTAAAACCACCGGCAGGAGTTCAGGGTGAGGGCCCAGAGGCTTGCTCAGGATCTCCCAGGGCAGTGAAGCAGAATCCATCTAAACCAACGTCCCTCGGATTCATCTTGGAGGTTGAACAAGTCCACTGTGAACTCAAATGTGTTAAGACTGTGCTTGAATGATTTTTTTTTCTTCCACGTCCATCCTATGGAGCTTCCAAAATCACACCCTAATTTTGCCCAACCCTTAATTATTACCCAGCACTGACTCTACAACGCGCAGTTCACAGCCCACATGAAGGCTTTTCTAAACCTGTGAGGCACAGCCAGGGGTTGGCAGCCCCGGTCCCAAGCAAAGGGCCTCAATCCACCAGAAACCACCCCCGGGGGCCCCGGCGTGGGGCACAGAGTGGGCCTGCTTTTCTCTGGTTCCCACTGATGCTGCAAAAGAGTATGTTGACGGATGTCAAACCAGCGATTGAATCTAGTTTGAGCCAAAGTTTTAACATTAATTCCAAGCTGATGAAAACAAGTTAAACGTTCACCAATACGGATTATCCAGTATTTACCTTTCATTTTTCCATGATCTGGGAATTAGTACTGACAAAACTTTGCACAAATCAGACCCAGTCACCAATGTGATACTCACCGCCTGTTGTCAGCGTGTCCTGGTGGAGACACTGCTGTCTCGGGCACTTTGGGGAAGTCACGGATACACTCTCCACCTCTCTGTCTGTCTCTCCTTTCCTTTCTCTTTTGCTGCCTTTTTGAAAAGAAATCACAGTTTTACTGAGATGTCATGCACACGCCATGAAACCCACACTTGGCAGCGCACAATTTGGTGACTTCTGGTCCTGAATGGTGAAGGACAAGACCCCACCCAAGCACTTGTCCACGGTCAGGCACCCAGATGGACATAGCATACTTCTGTGATCCCTGGTCACCAAATCTGGGGACTTGTCTTTCAGAGCAGTCCTTCAGGGACACACTGAGCGTCCTGGTCCTATTCAGTCCCAAGGTCCCTGGAGGGAGCGTCAGACCCCCAGCCTCTCGGCGGTCCCTCCCTGGGCCTGCCTAATCTGCTGGCCTGGGCTACAGAATCAGGGAAGCGTGTGCTCATGTTGGCTGGAATGCCCAGGAGGATGTGTGGGACAGGTTGTGCCATGCAGGGCAGGCGCCCCCACACCCTGCCCACCCACTCCCGACCTCCTGTCTCTGGGTCCTAATGTGCTCCGGTCCTTTCAGTTTACCCATCTATTTGTTTATTTTGCAGAGCTGGGGACGGACGCAGGGCTCGTGCCTGCCAAGCAAGCACTGTCCCACTGAGACACAGCCATCCCTCTGTCAGGGTGTTCTTGTTTATTATCTGTTTATTTATGTAGCTGTAGATGGACCTAATGCCTTTATTTAATTTATTTATTTTTATGTGGATTGAAGGATTGAACCCAGGGCCTTACATGTGCTAGGCAAGTGCTCTGCCACGGAGCCCCAACCCAGCCCCAGTTGTCAATGTATTTTAAATGAAATCTTTTAATACATATTAAAATATATATATATGTGTGTGTGTGTATGTATATATATATATAAAATGAAATGTTGATTGAACCCAGCACCTCACACGTGCTAGGCAACCTCTACCACTGAGCTCTAGCCCCAGCCCCTTAATATATATGTATAGTTAAAAAAAAAAAATGGACCCCAACTGGCTAAAAATTGTGCCTCTGAGCCCTTTCAAACTCATGGAGCACGTGACCTACTTCCATAGGCTCGGAAAAGGCACTCCTTCAAAGTGGGTGTGTTGAATAAGTCAATTTCCTCCTGATGGGATTTTGCTGGTTTATGTGTTTTGATCATTGCAGAAAATCTGGAATGATCAACCCATCACTGGGCGGGGCCAGGTAACAGGAAGTGAGGCCTGACTTCTGTATAAATAGAGATGATTCCGGGAGTGGAGCCCAGATGCCAGAGGCTAGAGGCCAGGAGAGGAGGCCAGGAGAGGAAGCCTGGTGAGTGGTCCTCTGGGGTAGACGGAGGCCGGCTGCAGGGGAACTGGTCGGTGTTTGCCCCACTTAGCCTTGTTGGCCTTGTCTTTCTCTTGTTCTGAGGGGCTGTCCCATGCATGTCTGGAGGCAGCCCTGGCTCCTACGTGCTGACACCAGGGTGGGGCCCCAGCTGTGCCTGGAGGGGGCTGCGGGCCCAGCAGGAATCAGCGCCCGTGTTTACCCATGCCCACATGCCCAGGCACCACCAGCACCTGCTGCCTTGTCCCCCATTTAGAGTGTTTCTGTCCCCAGTTTGAGAAGGAGGTCGAGGCCTGGCAGAGCTTGGGGATGAGCTGAGGACTCTGTCTAAAGCTGTCACACAGCATTGAGGGTCTGAGGGGAACCCAGCCCCCTTGGGTGATCTGAAGGACGGGGAGATGGCTAGACTCGTGGTGAACCGTGCTGCCCTGGTTTCCTCTGGGATCAGCCTCCCTGAGTGGTGCTCACCACACTGCCCCTCTGCTTACAAAGCCTTGCTGGAGTCCTCCCTTCCTCAGGGTCAAATCCAGCCTCTGGCTACACATCACCAGGAGGCAGTGCTCCCGAGAGGTGTCCACCCAGGACCAGGGCTCCCCCTGGGGTGCCGCAACTCCAAATGGCTACGAGCAGTTACAAGTGACCCCAGTAGCATGAAACCCTTGACTCACAATTCCAGGCTGACTTTTTTCTCTTTTTAGAGTGTTTTTCCCCCAGTGCTGGGGACTGACGCAGGGCCTTGCACTTGCTGGGAGAGGAGGCTCCCTTCCCAAGGAGGGAACTCAGGGTCACACAACCACCGAGCCACATCCCCAGCCCTATTTTGTATTTTATTTAGAGACAGAGTCTCGCTGAGTTGCTTAGGGCCTCACTAAGTTGCTAAGCCTGGTTTTGAACTTGCAATCCTCCTGCCTTAACCTCTTAAGCTGATGGGATTATAGGTGTGTGCCACTCCACCTGGCTTGAGAATCTTTTTATATCCTCCTTTTCCTGGAGCAGCAAAATATTCTGAGACCAGCAAGGAAATGTGGTGGGGGCCAAGCTGAGTCAATATTTCCAAAATTGCTGCGTCACATGGGATTCTCAGGGTGTAAATACTTTTCTTTTTCTGCACAATTCTGACTAAACATAATTTTTGCTCGGCATCTAGTAGATTCCGGGAGCTTCATATAATTATTGAACAGTACCACCTCGGGGCACTGGTGACCCCAGCTACTTAGGAGGCTGAGGCAGGTTGAGGACGGCTTGTGTAGTTGAGCCAGGCTCCGTCTCAAAGGACAGTTTCAAGAAAGAACTGAGGACAGAGCTGGGTGGTGGAGCACTTGCCCAGAATGCACAAGGCGCTGGTTCCATCCTCTGCACTTCAAAATAAAAAAAAAAAGTAACAATAATGTCCCTATTGATAGAGAGGAAAACCAGCCCCACTTCTGGACATGCAGCGGTAATCCAATGGCCACTCATACCCCTAAGCCAAAGCGTGTAGTGGTGTGTGGGTGTTGGGTGAATGACAGAATGGACCAATTCCCCGTTAGGCACACCACCTGTGGGGGAGCATCTGGCGCTGGGTGTGAGGGATTTGGCAGGAGGATGGAGCGCTTTAGACTGACCAGCCCACTGTCCTGCAGAGTCCTCACTGGGAAGAGACTGTGGAACAGGCCACCTCCTGTCTTTCTGACCAGCTCATCAGATCCTGATGGCGAGCCCTCCACAGATGGCAGCAGACCCCACATTAAAACCAGGTGAAAGAAGGCCCCAGGACAGCCCTGGGCAGGATCAGCCCTTGTCCTCACCGTCCCCAGGAAGCCCCAGGCCCAGCTTCAGCCCAGAGAGCTGGCACACGGTGTTTAGAACATTCATTGCCTCGCGGGATGCGGACCCCATCCAGGATCTGAAGAGGATCTCAGAGCTGTGCCACCTGTGGCTGAGGCCCGACCTGCACACGAAGGAGGAGATCATGGACCAGCTGGTTCTTGAGCAGTTCATGATCTCCATGCCCGAGGACCTGCAGGTCCTGGTCAGGGAGAGTGGTGTGAAGAGGTGCCGGGACCTGGAGGACCTGCTCAGGAGCCACAGGAAGCCCCAGAAATGGGTGAGTGCGGCCTGCGTGGGGAGGAGGGCAGCAACGGTCAGCCGCCAGGCTGACTCCCTCATTGGCTCTTACCTGAGGAGGCAGCACCCCATGAGGGATACTTGCCAAGGTCTGGGGACTTTTTTGGTTGTCACGATGGAGTGGGCAGAGCTACTACCTGCATCTGATGGGTGGAGGCAAGCGAGGCTGCTAACCCCCTGGCAAGACAGGGGACGGTCCCTAGAGCAGGGTGGCCCAGCCCCCAACGTCAGCTGCTCCAGGTTGAGGAGTGCGGGTCTACAACCACGGGGGCGGGGGCGGGGCAAGGCCGTCCTTAAGGCGTTCACCATGACATGTTGGAGTCCAGGTGACAGCTTCTCATTGTCTCAGATGGCCAGTGTCTGGTGGCCATGGATCTGTGGCTGGCAGGGCAGTAACAGCCTTTGGACTCCATGAGGGTCCATCACACTGGACAGCAGGGGTGTTGGGTGAGCAGTAGTCCATTGTGAGTCCTGCGTCTGTGGGATACTAGCAGCTTCCCTGGCCTTCCCCACCAGAGGCCACTAGCTCCCTCATTGTGATGATGTCTCCAGTGTCTTGCAGGTGGCCTCCCAGCTGAGAACCGCTGGAGTGGGTGGGGTTTAAACAGGGTACCTTCCATCGTGGTGGCTGTGTGCGCCTGGATGCTTTGGAGAGTGAGGAAGGGGGTGTGGCAGGAGCAAGGGTCACAGGGTCTAGTGGGGTGTGCACACTCTGCCCCACCATGGGGTAAAAGGTTCATTCACAGGGAGTTTTTATAAGTGGACACAACTGCAGTTTAACACGGAGTCAAAGGAAGACTTACAGACCAATAAACTTACCAATGTTTATGGGAGCAATTATAAACAAAACTGAGCAAAGTAGGAAGTGCAGTTGTCTGTGGGTATCCTTGGGGACCTGTGGTGGATACCCCATCCTCAGTATGGGATGGGAAGGGGAAGCCTGGTGTGGAGGTACTTTGGTGGTCATGGTGCACTTGGCTAATTGGTTAGAGCACCCGACATTGGCCTGAACTTAGCTCAACCATCCTCAGCACAAGGCCAGTTCCAAGCCATGGCCTCCTGCAGAGTTTGCTTGACAACTCTGGCACTTCTGCCCTGTGGTGGGGTCCGTGAGACATTCTAAGGGCGACCTGAGAATGCGAATGGTAAGCTTTGATAAAATTGCAGAAATTGCTCCCATGAGATACAGGATGTCAGCCTGGGTTACAGGGGCTCCCCAACGAGCCAAACAGGGCCTCCACAAGGCTCCAGTCTCAGGGCACCATGTCTCCACCTGTAGCCAGGTGGACAGGGACTGGACTGTGCCAGGTTGAGATGGAGCAGGTCAGCCCAACTTGTAAATTTTAAATTAGCATTTTATGTTACTTTTTAAGACAGAGATAGAAAATAGGTAAGAGACCTCGGAATGGTGATAAAGTCATCTTGCCCAAGGGCAGGTTGGGGACTTTGCTTGCGGATCTGGAGATGCATTGTTATGATGCTCTAACTTCTGGCTTCCACTGGGCAGAACCGCACAGTACTGGGAGGACCCCCAGACCACAGCAAGGGTCGCTGGTCCAGGTGGCGATGGAAGCCCTGGCCCAGGGGCGGGGCACTTCTGGAGAGAGCCGGGCTGAGGAGGGGGAGCCATTTTGGGTCCTTACTGGGTGTCTGTCTGGTCATGTCCCCTACAGTCCATCATTGTTTTAGAAGGACAGAAATTCCTTATACAGAATCCGGATGCTCAGATGCTGGAGGCCTTGGCTGGTGAGTCAAATAGCATGGTGGACTTGTCCAGCAAGTGCCCATCCTCAGCCAGCAAGGCACCTCCTCCGAGCAGCGAGGCCAGCCAGGAACTGCATAACCCCCAGGAGGGCCAGAGACCAGGACAACAGGTGAGTGCAATGCCCCCCTGGGGAGGTGGGAGAAGGTACCAGAGGACACCGGTGTGCCTGAGAGATGCAGGGTGGGCTGGACCACACTCCATGGCTGACAGAGGTGCTGGCAAACAAGGCTCTTGACCTTCTCCCCGTCCAAGCTGTTGGCATTCAGGGTGTGGGAGAGCGGTCCCTGAGAAATAGGGCTGGGTCTGCCTGCCGTGGCAATTGCGCTGGATCCAAAAGACCCTTTCAGGGTACAACTGGCCACAAGGACCCAGTTTCTGAAACTTATTAATTCCTTATTGAAGGCGTGGTTCTCAGCCGGGGTAGTTTTGCCTTCCTGGGGGTAGCCGGCCATGTCTGGAACTTCCTTGGATTGTCCTTCTGTGTGTACATGGGGAGACTGTTAGTGGTGTCCAGCAGGTAGAGACTAGGGATGCTGCTACACATGACACCAGAGCCCCGCACCAGGAAGAATCACCCAGCAGTAGTGCCACGTGGAGGTCGGGAAGACGGGGTCAGGGACAGAGAGGAGCCCTGAGGAGGAGAAAGCCCCCTGGAGTGGGCCTCGTGGGAAGGGTGACAGGTCCCATCAGCAGAGGACCTAGGAACTAGCGGAGGTCGCTTATTTTGGCCATGGGGTGGTCCAGACAGCTCCACCAAATTTGGAAAGGTTGGATCAGAGCAGGAAGAGGCAGATTTCCCTGCTCCACCCGATGTGACCTGTTGGCAATTCTGTGTGCCACTTGACAGGGTGAGGAAGTCCTGCCAGAGCCGGTTCCTGCCGAAGCAGACCCGCAGAACCAGGGAGAGGAGGTGAAGGAAGGTGGAGACCTCCCTGTCCAGAGGTCTCCGGAGCCTCAGCTGCCGCAGGGTCCTGGTGAGTAGACTGGGAGCCCCAGGTGCCATCTCGGGGAGCTGGGGACTTGCCGCACCATCAGCATTCAGTTCCCAGGACTCGGGCCTCCTGGAGAATGCTCTCTAGTAAGTGCTGTGTGTGTTCCTTCTTCCAGCAGATTCTGTGAAGAAGCCCCAAGAAGTTTGTAGTAAAAATGCGCGCGCTCGCACCCCTGCCACCCTCGCTGGGCAGGGAGAAGATGCTCCCATGGAACGCCGTTCCAAACGGCAGAGACGTTCCCAGGAAGCTTCCCACGAAGCCTCCCCGGATCCCGGCCGGTTCTTGGGTCAAGCTGGGGTAAATTCAGTAGTTCCACCCAGCACCGCGCCACCTGAGGGCCGGCACCGGTGCGGGGTGTGCCAGAAGGGTTTCGCCTACCGGTCCCAGCTGGTCGTCCACCAGCGGTCTCACACCGGGGAGAGGCCCTTCAAGTGCAGCGAGTGCAGGAAGGGGTTCATGCAGGCCTCAGACCTCCGCGTGCACAAGCGCATCCACACCGGCGAGAGGCCCTTCGAGTGCGCCATCTGCCACAAGCAGTTCACGCACGAGTCCACCCTGCAGGGCCACCGGAGGGTCCACACCCAGGAGAAGCCCTACGAGTGTACAGATTGCAAGAAGCGGTTCAGCCACATGGGCAACCTCAACGTGCACCGGCGCATCCACACGAAGGCCAAGCCCTACACGTGCGACGTGTGCGGCCGCGCCTTCCGCCAGCTCGGGACCTCCAAGCGCCACCGGAAAACGCACCAGGAGAGGCCGCCTGCGCCGGCCCCCAGCCGGGTTTAGGTCCTGGCTCCACAGGGAGGCGTGGTCATGCGCTAGCAAGGCGAGGGGAGAGCGGAAAGATTCGAGGACTGTGGTCCGCACAGGGGTCACCTGGTGGGAAATGACTAGGCTGCAGATGCTGGGGAACTGCACACCACGATGGAGGGGTCAGGCGAGCGCTGCCTTCGCAGAACCGGGTTTTGCGCGGTGGGAGGCGGTTGCTAGCAGCAAACCTTGTTCTTTGGATAGTCTGAACTGTAACTGGATTTTGTTTGTTTGGTTCAAGGGATTGAATTCAGGGGTGCTTAACCACCGAGGCACACCCCCAGCCTACCCCCTGCTACTTTGGGACCGTGGCTTGCTAATTTGTGACCCCCCTGCCTGAGCCTCTCCAGCCTCCCTCCCCAGTTCCAGGAATTAGCGATAGACTCCAGCAGGTGGCAGCAAAGCCCTGCCCTAGCTCGAGCTGGTTCTCCTTAAAATCCTGGGAGCTTCAAAGCAGCAAGTGTCTTCCTGTTATACCAGGGGGTGAGCACCCTTGAAAACGAAACCCCCCCTGGCAGTGGAAGGCCAACTTGTAGTCCCCACCATCTGCCTTTTTTCTTGACTTTGAATAATATATTTGAAATACCTTATTATGCAGAAACAAGTCTCTGATTACCGGTAATTACCGGCTAATCAGGTTGTAGCCCATTTTGATTTCTTGCGTACTTTGGGG
The DNA here is from genome assembly GCF_047511675.1 of Marmota flaviventris. Lineage (NCBI taxonomy): Eukaryota > Metazoa > Chordata > Mammalia > Rodentia > Sciuridae > Marmota > Marmota flaviventris. The sequence goes on along the minus strand of NC_092515.1, from coordinate 1,667,218 downwards.
GGACTGAAATTGTCATGATTTCACATATTTTTAATGGTAACAAATAAACTGTCACATCATTTTTTATTACCTCTCCCAAGGTCAAAGGACTTTTTTAAGGTTCAGAGAGCAGAAAGACAATAAAGATAAAAGTGGAAAAAAATGTCTTTGAAGTGAGTTGTTTGGGAACGCAGGTAGAGGACCAAAGTAGAAGAGTGGGCTTCTAGCTGAAGCTGAGCACAGCGGGGGAACAGGGATGGGCTCCTGCCTGTCCACCTGTGACTTGGACTGCCTGCCCCTCCAGAACCCCTCCTGCACAGGAAGACAGGACTCAAGCCTGTGCGCTCTTGAGCTAGCTGCATGGCCTTGTGTTAAACAGGATGCTCTTGTTGAAACTAAACACTCAGTTCCCAAGACTCAACATACAGCAGGGCCAGGCATTTTGAGAAACTTATTATCCACAATCAATGTCAAAAGATTCTGACTCAGATATTTATTTTCTCTCAATGCATTCACTATTTTGTCTGTATTGGAAAAGGCCATGGTTGTTAAATATTCAAACATTTGGGCTGGGGTTGGGGTTCAGCGGTAGAGCGCTTGCCTAGCACATGTGGGGACCTGAGTTTGGTCCTCAGCACCACCTAAAAATAAATAAAAAACGGTATTGTGTTCAACTACAACTAAAAAATAAATATGAAAAAATTCGACATTTATTGTATGTTAAATAGTCAAAGTCGAAAGCTTCCTTGAAAGGAAACCTGGGTGCCTCAGGATAGAGACAGGGGGCCTATTGAGGAGCTGTTGTAAGACAGAGGTTGCTTTGGTCAAGGTCATTTTGGGCTCTTGAAGCCTGGTTCTGTAACATGAAAATTCACCTAATCCACATGGGGGCTTGACAAGGGGATGCTTCCTTATCTGGCTGAACCTGCCCTTGTTGGCTGTCGCCCTGTTGGACTCCAGAAGCAGTGGGCTGCAGGCGACTTGTTGAATGAGGGTGATCCTAGCTAGAAGGCCTGCTTGCTTGTCTGGTAAAGTAACTCACCCAAGAAGACTCGGGCTACCTCCTCTTCCCCTGGCCTGACTGGAGCCTCCCCCACCAGGACTCCCAGGCCCCGGGCTATCCCCTGCCCCCCTGCATCTCTGCGCCCCGGCACTCTACCTCCACTGCCTGCCTCCCTGATCCGTGAGCCACCCAGTTCAGACTGACCTCCTTGACCTCCCCAGGGCTGATCAGTCAGCATGCTGCCCCTCGTCCCAGTCCCGCTTGGCAGTCCCGGACCCAAGCAGACCTACGGGATGTTCTCAGCAGACCAGCAGCCAAGACGGGCCTTGGCAAGGCCAGAGGTGGCAGGACAGTAATTAGGACAGTGTGGACTGAATGCAGGTGAGACGGTGACAGCGTTGGGCCAGCACCAAGGGCCCGGGGCCATGTGGCTGATCCCTAGGTGACCTTTTATTAGATGGTACTTTTCAGGCAAAGGGCCAATTCCCAGTATTGCTTGCAAAGGAAAAATCACGGGAAATTAAATGGGGACAGGGTTGAGAACAAAAAAGGGGTTGTTGCTGATCATAAGCATAAGCCAAGACTGACCCTGGACCTAGGACAGACGTCCGCATCCAGAGCACGCTGGGCATCCAGAGCCTTCAGGAGGCCAACCACGCATCCCCTACTGTCCCTGCTGATAGGGGCAGACAGATGCGAGCGGTGGGAACATGAGGTCAAGGCCCACTGTGCTGACCCCCACGTGCTTGATTTTCCAAGAAGCAATTCACCTGCAGCCCTGCCTGGCTTACGTGGACAGGGTGCGTCACATTCCTCAGTAAACTACCTGATATCTGCGGGGGAAATGCAGGCCTGAAATAATGTGCATGAGAGGAACCCAGTTACCCTGAGGGGAGCCTTTTGTAGCCCTGTTCACAGACCAGATCCTGAAATTCAGGGAGATAAGGCTTATTCCTCCTAACCCCCAAATCTAGAAGAATCTATGGTGAAGCATTCAATTAGAACTGGTCAGCACGGGCCCAGTGACCTAGACTGTCAGGGCAGTGGGGACTTGAAAGTCTGATGTCGGTCAAAAGTCAAGAGCTGGACCTGGTAGGACTGACTCTCTGGAAACTTCTCTGGGATCCCCAATAAAGCTGGAGCAGAGGAGGGGCATGTGGTCCCTCTCCTCTCTGAGAGGACCCACTCCCTCCCTTGAGAGTGTCCCCTTCCCTTTTCCTACCCTTCAAGCCTGTTACTCTGAGCCACTTGCCAATCACAAGAATTGGGGTTTGAAGGGTGGGGACTCTTCACACGGCCTGGTCTCCCAGGAGGCCCCGCCCTGTCACACCAGCAGGCTCCTCCTGCACCCCCAGTTCTGTCTTCTCTCGCTTAAACCCCACCCACTCTGTTCACTCTTCTTTTTGTTACTGTTTGTGGATTTTATTCTTCAAATTTGTGAGACAAGAACCAGAAGGAAATTGGTGAGGCCTGCCCAGGACCAGGGACTCAGGTTCCGTCACAGGACTCTGTTGCTCGGCCACATCAGAGGTCACCTGCATGGCTTCCAGGCTGGATGGCCAGAGTCCGGACAGCTAGCTTGATCTCTCACTGGGTGTGACCTGGGGGCCTTGATTTCCTCACAGCTCCCTGACGGCAGTGCCCACTTGGGACTGTCATGGTGGGGAGTCACGAGTCATCTCGGGAGTGTTTGCAGCGGCTGTGCTCACAGTCGGTGCTGCCGGGGTCGCCTGGGACGGCCACCACGGCCACCTCGTTAGCCGTGCTGCTGTCACTGCTGGTCACACCCTGTGCACCTGGGGCAGTGGCAGGCTGGATGCTGGCCTGAGGGAACGCAGTGATTGAGGGGCAGAGGGACAGGCTTTGGATGAGGCACTCTGCCCTGGGGGAAGGAGCTGGGGTGCTGCACAGGAGAAGTCAGGGAGGAAGCCCCCAGATGTGTCACTCCCCCCCCCCCCCCCCCCCCGTTTGGAGGTGGGGTTTGAAGTTTTCTTTTGAAATTTTAGTTGAGATAAAGTACTGTAACAACACATCAGCTTAACCATTTTGCCCTTGTCACCCTGTGCAACAGACCTGGAGAGCTGCCCCACTGCACACTGCCTTCCCGGTCTGGAGGCCTGGTCAGTGGGTCATGCCACCTATGTTCCCAGCTGCCCGCTAGTCCCGCGGCACAGGCGTGCTGCCCGCTCACCATGGTCCTGGGCCCTGTTCTCCTGTGGGCAGTGCTGCACAGACCTGCTCCTGGGTGTTTGTGGCAAGGGGCCAGATGGTCCCCCCAGCTGGTTGGTGGTGAGCAGTGGCCCAGGGCTGTGGCCGTCCCCTGTCGTCTTTGGGGAATGTCTGTTAAACCCGCTGCCTGTTTTCCGTCGGGTTGGCGTGTGGGTTGTGGGTTTCAGGGGGTCTCTATAGACTGGCTAGCCACCGGGTCCTGTGCACCATTACAGGAGCTTCTCCCTCACCACAGCCCCGTTTCACTCTCTTGGTTGAGTCCTTTAAGGCAAAAACTGCGACTTCTTAAAAGCATTTCTTTCTAGCCAGGCGTGCTGGGACATGGCTATAATCCTCAGACTCCAGGGGCTGAGAATCGCAAGTTCAAGCCCAGCCTCAGCAACCTACAAGGCCTTAAGCAACTTAGTGAGACCCTGACTCCAAAAACAGAGGGGCTGGGGCTGGGGCTCGGTGCTGAAGCCCTGGGTTTCATCACCAAAATGGATGCTCTCCCCCACGATTCTGCCAGGGTTCACCACTCAGTGTGTGTTGACCTGGGCGTGTGCTGCCCACCCACAGCCCTCCTGGCCCTGGCCATCACTCCCTTCCAGCCACGGTGGATCAGCTGCCCTTCCGCGTTTCAGAGAAGTGGACTGGTAGCCAGAGAGCCTCCCTGGGCGCCGTCGTCCCAGAGTCCTGGCCCGGTCCCCCCGCTGCCCGCTTTTAGCCCCTGGTTCCTCCCATCAGGGAGCGGGTGCTGGTGGACGTCTGGGCTGGAAACGCGGCCTTGCAGGGCGCACAGGGCCCTGCTGGTGTATCTGGACCTCCACCCTGTTCAGCGGCCCCCCTTAGGTATCCTTGATCAAAGTGTTGTTTTTCTTTTTATATTTGGTTTTATTTTTGAAACCAGGGATTGAACTCAGGGGAGTTTAACCACTGAGTCACATCTCCACCCTTTATTATCATTATTATTATTATTATTGAGACAGGGCCTCACTAAGTTGCTGAGGCTGGCCTTGAACTAAGGATCCTCCTGCCTCAGCCTCCGAGCTGTTGGGATCACAGAGGTGTGCTCCTTCACCCAGCTCAATGTTGCTTCAGCCTCTGATGTTTTACACACTTCTCTCCTCACTGTTCTTTCTTTTATTTCCAGTTTTTTGTTTAGTTTGGTGTGTGGGCATGTTTTATTCCGTGTGAATTTTAGAAGCTGCTTAACAAATTTCATGTGACTATCCCATTAACCCCCCCCCTTTTTTTTTTACAATTGTATCTCTAGTAACAGAGTTATTGTTCTTTTTCTTTGCAACTTTTTTTTTTTTAAATCACGGTATTGCACAGTAACCCTCCTGTGTTACACGTCCCGTAAGTATTTGCTGAAAGAATGGAGAATAACCATGACCGTGGGTGTGGTGGTATCCTGCTCTGTAATCCCAGCAACTCAGTCCCAACTTCCTTTCCCTGAAGAGGCCGGTTTTCTCCAGCAGCAGGGGAAGTAAATCACCATAATCCGCCTGCAGGCGCCGCGAGAGGCAGTTCTCCTTCAGGGCCCCTGTTCCAGTTCAAGGCCAGCCTGGGCTACTTCGCAAGACCCACCTCAAAATAAAAAACAAAAAGGGTTGGGGATGTAGCCCAGTGTCTAGCGCCCCTGGGTTCAATCCCCAGTATTACTTCTGGGGGGTGAGAAGCCTTTGTTGTAGCTTGATGAAGCAACAGTGCAAGGTCCCTATCAGCGCCCCAGAGACTCTCTCGCTTCCCGCTGTAACTTGGTGGCCATTGAGGAGTAAGGGTTATTTGCTGTTCTGGAAATATGCCCGTTACAAATTGATAACTGGAGAAAAACAAAAAACAAAGCAAGTTCCCTAAGGGCAGTGGCAGGGGACACAGCCCAGCGGCGGGGGAGGGGGGGGTCCACCAGCAAGTCAGCCCTGCCAGCCCGCAAGACCTGCTCTCCTGCTGGGCTTGTCCTGGAACCCAGGGGTAGGTCCCAGGGACATCTGCGCTCCCTCTGGATCTGATTGGGAAAAGTCGGTGCATGTTTAGATACAGAAGAGATGCGAAAAGTTGCATCTCATCTGCAATTCCAGGGGGGACGGCAACTTGGTATGTCAGCCAGCAGGGAGCCAGAGCGCCTACTGCCCCCGGGACCAGTGCAGAGGGACTCCCTGCTCCGTGTGGGGGTGGCCGGCTCTGCTTCTCACCCCCTCCGGTTTAGGCAAAGCTCCGAGCAGCAGAACAGCCTGGGGCAGGGCTGGGAGGGGTGGCAGGTGACCTCACTGCAGACCAGGCTCCAGGGCTTCAGAAGTTGGTGCAGGGCTCAGTGGGTTTATTCCCAACCTTCGCCTCTGGCACTTCCTTTCCCTAAAGAGGCTGTTTTTCTCTGGGAGCAGGGAAGTAAATCACCTTAATCAGCCTGCAGGCAACCCTCCTTCTGGGCCCCTGAGGGACTGTCGGCAACTTTTAATGAGCCCCTGCGGGAGGGAGCCAGCAGCCGCCGCTGTTTCACCTGCTGAAAGTTTACTCCAAGTCAGAAAGTTAACTCTGAGGATCAGGGAAACAGCTGGCCCCCAACCCCCAGGGTGGCCTGCTTCCCTGCCGCTCATTACCGAGCCGGCCCCAGCTGCTCTGATCTTTTTTTTTTTTTTTTTTTTTTTGCAGTAGGCTTTTAGGTTTTCCATTTTTATTTATTTTTTTTTGTTTTGTTTTTTTTTTTAATTTTTTATTGTTGGCTGTTCAAAACATTACATAGTTCTTGATATATGCTCTGATCTTAAAGGTGACAATCTTAAAGGCACACGTCCATCCAGTAACACCGGATGTGTGTTCTGATACTCCGGGTGCATCTGTGTGCGTGTGCACATCTGTGGGCACAAAGGGGGTTTCTTCTAGCGCCCACCCTGTGAACCCAAACCAGAGGCTCCAGTCCCTTACAGGAAGGTGCCTTATTCCCACTGTCCCACACGCATCCCTCCACATCCTTTAAACCGTCTGGATTACGTTGGGTGGAGATGCCATCACACCCTCTGGCTTAGGAGTAACCAGGAGGAAGCCTGTGCATGCTCAGTCCAGGTGTAGACGTTCCTGTCGACATTTTCCATCAGGTGTGGGCTGAATGGAGGATGTGGGTCTGTGGAGATGAAGGGTGACATAGATAATTATATGTGCAGGTAGCTGTATAGGCATCCGTATGTACATAAATGTAACATCACCTGTATGCATACACACGTCACACACAGCAGACGTGCATATTAAAAGGCAGAACAACTGGAGAGGCTTATACACAACAGTGACGTGATCCAAATTTCCTCTAGACATCAGTGTCAGGATAACTGTTGGAGGAGACGGCTGTGTTAAGCACCCTGACTTGATCCCCAGCAGTGTATACTCATACTATAACCCTTAAACGTGGACGGTTATTATGTCGATTGAAAACAGACATTTTAAACTCAGTCCGTGTGGGGACTCATGTGGGAGCCCCTGGAGGCAGAGGCCAGCAGGGAGATCATGGGGACACCTCCAAGATGCTGGCTGGTGACCATGCTGCCCAGAGGTAGGCCATGGGTGGAGAAAAGTCTGGCAAGAGAGGAGGCACCGGGAGGCAGAGGTGTGCGCTGTCTGCCTGCACAGGCTGCTGCGAAGGAAGGCAAGCAGGTAGTTGTGGGGTCCCGCAAGGGAGACCAGGGGTGGAAAGCAGGTCGGGGAAATTGAGTTCCTGTGTCTGTGGATGTCTGGGGCCAAGGACACCTGGATCTCGGGGTCAGGTGGACGTTGACTGGGCCCTCACCAGGGGGCTGACACCAGGGACATGTGCAGAGCTGCATTCAGGCCAGGCACAGGGGCCAGCTGGGGAGAGCTGGGGAGGACGGGTCCTGGGCTCTCCAGGGCAGTATGAGCAGAGACAGAGGGACTGGGGTGCACCAGCAGCTGGAACCCCTGCAACGCGGCTGACCAGGCTGGAGGAGGACCCAGGAGCCGTGGGGAAGATGCGGAGGCCGATGGGCTTGTTCTCAGGAGGCGTCGGGGAGGACACGGACCACTCGTCCGGGGACACAGACTGCAGTGGCCTCAGCCGACACAGATCTCTGATGCAGAGAGTACGCACACGCTGCCACCTGGCTGGGGACTGGCCCCCCACGCCTGTCCCCATCTGAGCTCAGACACAGGCCCTGGAGGCTCTTCTGGGACTGTCCCTCACCTGCCTTCAGAGCTGCTGCAAGCAGTGGTGATGAGCTCCAGGGTGGTCCCCCGACACTGGCCACCTAAAGGCCTCAGCGACCACTGGGCACCCCTGTGTGGAGGGCTTCTGGGGGCATCAGGACACGGAGGAAAGGTTCTTGCCCTTGCAGACCTCGTAGCCCCCGCAGCCCCGTGGGGCACAGGCTCACAGGCCGCCTGCCTCCCTCCATCCTCACCAAACATGGCAGTTCCACACCAGAGACCAATCCCTTTCCCGGGCCTGTGGGCAGGCGGCTAGCCGCTGTCTTGCGTTCAACAGAAGGTGGCAGAGAGGACACTGCGTGTTCCCAAGCAAGTAAGAAGGAAGTGCGACCTCTCTTGACTTGCACCAGGGCCCTGGTGCCCTCAGCTGTCCCTGCCTGAGGGTCACCATGTTGTGAGGGAGCTCAGCTTCCAGCTCCCAGTCCGAGCCCTGAGGAGGGCGGGCCGGAGCCAGGCCAAGGCTTCCACCCCTGTAGGTGCAGCCCTGGTGCCCAGGGAGACACTGGGCAGGGCACCCCGCTGAGCCCTCCCCAGTCTTATGGCCTGGCCAGTTTCCCGTATGTTAAGTTGGTGAGTCTTGAGGGATAACCTACATGTGGTGAAACACGAGTCTTCTTCTTCTTCTTTTTTTTTTTTTTTTTTAGAGAGAGAGAGAGAGAGAGAGAGAGAGAGAATTTTGATATTTATTTTTTAGTTTTCGGTGGACACAACATCTTTGTTTGTATGTGGTGCTGAGGATCGAACCCGGGCCGCGTGCATGCCAGGCGAGCGAGCTACCGCTTGAGCCACATCCCCAGCCCCTTCTTCTTCTAAGTTGTCAATGGGCCTTTATTTTAAAATCTATTTTTCTGTGGTGCTGGAGTTTGAACCCAGTGCCTCACACATGCTAGGCAAGCACTCCACCCCTGAGCCCCAGCCCCAGCCCCAAAAGGCACCATTCTTAAATTACAGTTCAACAAATTTTGACATTTGGACAGACACAGCTGTGACCAGTCAGATGTGGAGTATCCCCAGCAGTCGGGAGTGACCCTCATGCGCCTTCCGACTCCTTTCACCATGACTGACTTTCCCTGATCCAGAGCTGCACACGCTGGTGTCACACGGCACACGGCTCTGTCATCTGGCCGGCTTCCTCCCACACTGGTGTCTAGGTCTCCGCGTTGGGTGGGATCCGCGTTCCTGCTTCACGTGCAGTAGAGTCTTCGTGGACTTTCACCCTGCCCACGGGTAATGGAGTCGAACTCTCCCGTGTGCCTCTGCTGTGCATTGATGGGCTACATTTTTCTCTCTTGTGTCTGTTGGTAGAAAGAGCTTTAAAAAATACATTTTGTGGGTGTGACTTCCTTACTGGTGGGCTGCTCCTGCGCTTGGGGAGCCTGGAAGTTCCTCCCTCAGGGAACCTGGATTGTGCATTGGGACTCAGGGGTGGTCCTTGCCCCTCTTTAGGGTGGAGCACACTCAGTTTGATGAGAACTTCAGCTCTTCTTCCCAGAAGAATGTCCACATGCTCAACGTTTTGCACGTGGCCCCAGGATGTGGTGACTTCGAGGGTTCCTCCCCGTGTCCTTCGTGAGGTGATGCTCTGGGAGAAGTGAGTCCTACGGGTAAGTTCAGCTGGTCAGGAAGGGCCCCTCCGTGGGCTGGGAACATGCTCAGTGCCCCTGAACAGAGGCACCCCCACCTTCCTGAGCCACTCTGGCCAGGGGTCTGGACTCACCCCGACTGATGAGAGGCATCTTCTCCAACCCCCCAACTTCCAGGCCAGAGAGGGCTCACAGGTTCTGAAGGGCATCCGGAGGAGGGATCCCACAGCCAGGCCACCAGATCCCCAGCTCCAGGTGGCTCCATTTGATAGACATTTTCCCAGAGCTCCACGGTACCTACGCCAGAGCACTGGATCGGCTCCCCTGGAGTCTGGGTGAGGCTACGGGCATCTTCCCACATCCCTCCGAGGTGACGCCAACAGTCGCTACTCTTTATGGGTCCCTCCTTGTCCCTGGGTGTGTCCCAGACCCCCAGTGGGTCCCTCCTTGTCCCTAGGTGTGTCCTAGACCCCCAGTGGGATCCTCCTTGTCCCTGGGTGTGTCCCAGACTCCCAGTGGGGTCCTCCTTGTCCCTGGGTGTGTCCCAGACCCCCAGTGGGATCCTCCTTGTCCCTGGGTGTGTCCCAGACTCCCAGTGGGTCCCTCCTTGTCCCTAGGTGTGTCCTAGACCCCCAGTGGGATCCTCCTTGTCCCTGGGTGTGTCCCAGACTCCCAGTGGGGTCCTCCTTGTCCCTGGGTGTGTCCCAGACCCCCAGTGGGGTCCTCCTTGTCCCTGGGTGTGTCCTAGACCCCCAGTGGGGTCCTCCTTGTCCCTGGGTGTGTCCTAGACCCCCAGTGGGTCCCTCCTTGTCCCTAGGTGTGTCCTAGACCCCCAGTGGGATCCTCCTTGTCCCTGGGTGTGTCCTAGACCCCCAGTGGGTCCCTCCTTGTCCCTGGGTGTGTCCTAGACCCCCAGTGGGTCCCTCCTTGTCCCTGGGTGTGTCCTAGACCCCCAGTGGGGTCCTCCTTGTCCATGGGCTGTGTTCCAGCCCCCAGCAGAGGCCTGAGGCGGACACTACCTGTGCACTCTGCTCTTCCCTAGGTGTGCACTCCTAGGGTGCCGCTTGAGAGGTGAGTCAGGCACAGCCAGGGGTTCGCCAGGGGTTCGCCACGATTGACGAATCAGCGCAGGGTGGCGGTACACTGCAGCCATCGCCAGACTTACTGCGCTCACACTTTGGGGCTATTTTAAGACCAATATTGTGACAGTCAATCTGATACTGGAGGTGGCTACTAAGTGACTGGCAGTGGGCAGGTATGCAGCAGGGACACCTGGGACAAAGGGACAGGTCACCTCCAAGGAGGACAGCACAGGCATCATCAAGTATGCAGAGCAGCGTGGACTAGAGACTCGTGTTCAGTTTTGGGGATGGGGGCTGTAGTTCTACCTGAAGGGAGTCCAGAGAGAAGGATGTGCTTCAGCCAAGACCAGGAACTGATAAAGCCACATTTCAAAGGAGGATAGATTTCCTAAGAACCTTGAGGTGGACCCAATGCATTACAATGACAACGGTCATAGCACTATCAGTGTGCCCCAGGAGCCACATAGATTCTGTGCCACACAACAGCTACCCGTCTATGTCCCCACCTAGTTACTTTCCCCAAGGGTGTACAATTCCCTGTAAGTCGAAAGACACCTCCAAGAGGGACTTTCTGCACTGTGTGGCAGGTGTGTAGCATGTGAGGAGAGGCAGGTGAGTGGCAGGTGAGTGGCAGGTGAGTGGCAGGTGTGTGGCAGGTGTGTGGCAGGTGTGTAGCATGTGAGGAGAGGCAGGTGAGTGGCAGGTGAGTGGCAGGTGTGTGGCAGGTGAGTGGCAGGTGAGGAGAGGCAGGTGAGTGGCAGGTGAGTGGCAGGTGAGGAGTGGCAGGTGAGGAGTGGCAGGTGAGTGGCAGGTGAGGAGAGGCAGGTGAGTGGCAGGTGAGGAGTGGCAGGTGAGTGGCAGGTGTGTGGCAGGTGAGTGGCAGGTGAGGAGAGGCAGGTGAGTGGCAGGTGAGTGGCAGGTGAGTGGCAGGTGAGGAGTGGCAGGTGAGTGGCAGGTGAGTGGCAGGTGAGGAGTGGCAGGTGAGTGGCAGGTGAGTGGCAGGTGTGTGGCAGGTGAGTGGCAGGTGAGGAGTGGCAGGTGAGTGGCAGGTGTGTGGCAGGTGAGTGGCAGGTGAGGAGAGGCAGGTGAGTGGCAGGTGAGTGGCAGGTGAGTGGCAGGTGAGTGGCAAGTGAGGAGAGGCAGGTGAGTGGCAGGTGAGTGGCAGGTGAGTGGCAGGTGAGGAGTGGCAGGTGAGGAGTGGCAGGTGAGTGGCAGGTGAGTGGCAGGTGAGTGGCAGGTGTGTGGCAGGTGTGTAGCATGTGAGGAGAGGCAGGTGAGTGGCAGGTGAGTGGCAGGTGAGGAGTGGCAGGTGAGTGGCAGGTGAGTGGCAGGTGAGTGGCAGGTCTGGATCCAACTCCCGAGCTCTTGCTCATTTCACAAAGGAAGGTGACATACAGGACTGACCAGAGCCAGCCCAAGCCCAGCAGGGGGCTGCCAGCCCAGGCCCTGGCCAGTAGCAGGGGACTTGGGCAGCTGGGAGAGGTCAGCCAGGTGGTCAACAGCATAGGAGCCTCGCTGTGGAGAGCAGTGGGCGCTGCTCCGTGGGAGTGACGTCCCCACTGAGGGCAGGGACAGAATGCTCATCCCTCCACCAGGACGGAGCCTGGATCTTGCCAGGAACTGCATGAGGTCGTGACCTTTCCGCCAGTCTGCCTGAGCTGCGCTGCGGTGGGTCACCACGTTCTGCTCCTGCATTTGGTCAACACACCGTTCATTTTATGGATATTTTTGGAAGTTTTAGTATATTTTTCCACACTTAAAATAATTTGAGGTAAAATTCACACAACATGGAATTGCCCATTTTCTGTGAGTCCATAGAGGGTCTACCCAGGTGTGACCCTCCCCTCGCCCCATAGAGGGTCTACCCAGCTATGACCACTCCTCTCGCCCCAGAGAGCCCGTCTCTCTCAGCAGCTGGTCCTCTTTCCCTGCTGTCCCTACATTTTGGAAACCACTAACCTACTTTCTGTCCTAGAAAGTGACGCACCTGCACCCATGGCGTGACCCAGCCAGTGGCCTTTTGTGTCTGGTGGAGTTCACTCGGCCTGCGCCAGGGGTCCAGTACTTCCGTTATTCCTGTGGCTGAGTGGCCACCCTGGCGTGGCGGTGCTGCGTCGATTCACTCATCTGTTGATGGACACTCTGCTATGAACATCTGCGTGCAAACGCGTTGGATGCTGGTCTCGGATTCTTTGGAGTACGTACCCAGGAGCGGGAGAGGGGCTGGTAGAGTGCTTGCCTACCAGGTGCAAGACCCCAGGTTTGAGCCCCAGCACCAAATTATCAATCAATCATCAATCAAGTGAAATCGAGAGGCAGGGACCAGCAAGTAAGGACACATCAGAGCCGGAGCTCTGCCAGGAGGAAGAGGAGTGGTCCCTGATGGCCTCGACGAGGGATGGGAGTGCACAGGGACTCAGAGGTGCTGCGGTCATGGCTTTGAAGACGGAGGGGGACCTCTGAGCCGAGGACTCTAGGGACCTCCAGAGCTGGGCCCCAAGCAGCAGAAGGAAAGAGGGGCCTGGCCCTACAATCTCGGGCACGGAAGCCCAGGGCCTGCAGAGGCTCGTGATCAGGGCCTAGGACGCGTGACCTGCTGCAGGGAGGTGAGAGGAGGGCCCTGAGAGGCTGGACAGGCATCAGTGTGTGGGAAGAGCGAGGGCACAGCCCCCGTGGGACCCCGGCTGGACCACAGCGGCGGAGCTCTCAGAATCACCAATGGTTCTTGGCCAATGAGGTTTCTCATGATGATCTTCAGGAGAAAAAGTTCTAGGGTCAGATACATGCGGGGAGTGCTTTCTGTTGTACGCTCCTTTCTTCTTGAGTATTCTTGGCACCTGTTAGCTGTGGAGGCTCCTCTTGGGGATCCCCCACCCTTTAGTTATCAACACCTCTGCGATGTTGAACGCAGCATTTCCTGAAAACATGGGACCCCAGAACATTCATTTCTGTCTCCCCAGATACCTGTTGACTCCAGCAGAAACAGCCTGCACCCCACTGGTCCACACTGTGACTCGCAGGCCTGCGGTCCAGCGGCTGGCACAAGCGACGGCACTAGGAGGCAGTGGACCTGGCACGTCACTCATGTGACTAGTAAGTGCCGGAGACACGTGTCAACACAGACGGTGTGACAGCCATGCTTGTTGCCGTGTACAATCTGACGAGGTTGTGGGCTTGCTCTGTTTTTCTGAAATTTGGAATGCGTTTAGGACACAGATCCACAGATGTGCTTTTCCGTAAAGGGCCCAGGCAGTGCATATTTTAGACACTGGGGACCAGAGGGTCTCGGCTGCCAGGGCCACCTTGCCCCGTAGTGTGCGAGCAGCCGAGAGTCCACGGTGGAAGGCACGGTGAGCCCAACAAAAGCTCCCACTCTGTCATTTTCGCCTGTCACAGTTTTCTTCTGTCTTTTCCCCCAACCACTTAAAAATATAAAAGCCACAAAAATAAAAGGCAAAATAAAAATATAAGAGCTGCTCCTGGCATGGGCCCTCGCCCGCCGGCAGATGGGCAGGACTCGCCATGCGTAAGCAGATGACTGGCAGCGGGAGAAGCAGCTCCTTGGCCGGCGGCTGGTGGCATGGGCGCCAGTCTGCAGCTGCCAGCTCAGCTGGAGGGCATGTGTGGGCAGCTGGCTTTGCCCTTGCAGCCTGGAAGAGGTGAAAGACCAGACTGCTGTCCACCCTGGAAGGAGGACATCAGCCCAGTCCCGGCCCCACCATGTGCTGCCTGGAGCCGTTTCTGAAGATGTCCCCGGTGTTTCTGCTCCTCCTGGGCCTCGCGCAAGCCTGCATCCCTCGAGAGGGTAATGGTCCCCGGGCATCTCGGGCTGGGTTCAGACAGGCCCTGAGGCCTCACAGATGCCCCTTGTCCAGGCCTAGGTGTCGGGTTTCCTCTCCCCTTGGAGGAGGTGGCCGGGTGGACAAGTCCCCGTTTGCTGGCCCAGCCTTGGAGAGGCGCACGCCGGTGTCTGCGTCCTGGTCCTTACTGATGGCTTCTTGCACTCACTCTCCTCATCCCACTAGTGGGTCATAGGGTCCCCAGTTCCCAGGACTGCTCGCGTCATTGAAGAGGTTGCTGTTGTGTAGATGCAGGACTTGACATCCCCACAGAGAGAGGGTCCAGTGAGACTCCGGCCCCTGCGATGTGCGGACACCGGAGAGCATGCTGGGAAGGGACTCCCTCCTCAAGTGCTCGTGCCACTCCTGGCTTGCTCCACATGCTCAGGGCTGGGGACCCAGAGGTGTCCTCCTGGGATCCCCATGCCAGGCCAGCAAACGCGTCCTGACTGGGGACCCAGAGAAGGTCTGTCCAAGACCCCAGTGAGGCGCAGGGCTAGCAGCTGAAGAGTCAGGAGACTGTCCAGGCAGGCAGAGCTGCGCGTGCAAAGGCCCTGGGGCAGAATGCCCCGAGGAAGGTGGACAGATGGAGGAGGAGGTGGGGGACAGTAACAAGAAGGGAGAGGGCCTGGCAGGGGGTCTGAGGGCTTCTGAATGTCTTCCTCAGGGTGAAAGGAAGTGTCTCACACTTCTAGGAAGGGAGTGCGGCGTGTGTGTGTGTGTGTGTGTGTGTGTGTGTGTGTGTGTGAGAGAGAGAGAGAGAGAGACAATCAGCTTTTCCCCAGGGTGAGGAATGGTTTGGGTGGGAATCAGAGTAGAAGCAAAGTCACAAATTCAGACATGTCAGTCACCAGGAGGACAGCAGCTGAGCAGGTGACAGACGTGGAGGAGCAGGAGTGGGGACCCGGTGCTGGAAGTCAGGGAATAAGGAGCAAGGGCCCCCGTTTCCCTTCTGTGATCAAGGCGGCCCCTGACAGGCAGGAGGGCGCTGCCGAGCACGGTGCCACCCCGGGTTCCCGAATTCCCTCACCTGCTTCCTCCAGCGTCACTCCTTCCTGCCACAGCCCCTCAGCACACGAGAGCCACACCACACAGAGCTGAGGCCTAAAGACAGATCGCACTCAAATGTCTCCCCTTTCCCTAATGGACGGCCTCTCCTGGAGGATCGGCCGGGGTCCTCTTAGCGCTTCCTCACACGGGGCCACGGGCTCCAGGCTAACACTCGGGCTTGGGTCCCCAGTCTCCCTTGTCTCTTTTGAGCTCAGGACATCTGGACAGCTCTGGTCAGTTGTTCTCGGGAGGTCTCTCAACCCGGGTTTGTCTCAAGTTCTCCCTCGATGGGACTGAGGCCAGGCACTGGGGACAGGAGTGCCACAGATGTGGGTCTCACGGTGCTGCTGGGTCTCACTGTGCATGTTGACTCTGGCACGTTGGTGGAGCTGGTCTGCCAGCCTCTCGTTACCGGTTCTCCGTGGTGGGCACCACATCTCGGGGGGCACCTGGAGAATATGTAGATATCCTGCTTCTCCTCCACGTTGGCCCACTGGTTTCAGCATCCATCCGTGCATTTCGCCTGCAGATGGGATCACTGTAGTGTTCCTCCAGGGGCGATTTTCCCGTCCCCCTGTTCCTTTCACATGCATTAATGGAATTTCTCTGTAAGGAAGCGCTGACCCTTCTCCCTCAGTCACTTCTTTTTCCTTCAAGTTTTTGTACCCGTGTGAACTCACGGGTATCTACTGCATCAATAGATGCATTTTGAGGGCAGCAGAGTGATGACCAGAAACTCCCTCTGGGCTTGCTGAGTCTGAAGTGTCGGCAGATGACCGAGACATTCACGGACTCCAGGTTCCATGAGCACAGGGCTTGGGAAGTGTTATTTACTCCTGCCCCCACAGCTTTCCTCCCATCAGATTTGCAAAGGCCCACAGAGCAGGGGCTGTGTCTGATGTTTCTGTGTCTCTAGCAGGAGGTACAGACCAGTGTCTGGAGAGTAGACCAAGGGAATGTTGGATGGTCGGACGGATAGTTGGGTGGATGGTTGGATGGATAGTTGGGCAGATGGTTGGGCGGATGGTTGGGTGGATGGTTGGGTGGATAGTTGGGTGGATGGTTGGTGGATGGTTGGGTGAATGGTTGGTGGATGGTTGGGTGAATGGTTGGTGGATGGTTGGGTGGATAGTTGGGTGGATAGTTGGGTGGATAGTTGGGTGAATGGTTGGTGGATGGTTGGGTGAATGGTTGGTGGATGGTTGGGTGGATAGTTGGGTGGATAGTTGGGTGAATGGTTGGGTGGATAGTTGGGTGGATAGTTGGGTGAATGGTTGGTGGATGGTTGGGTGAATGGTTGGTGGATGGTTGGGCGGATGGTTGGGTGGATAGTTGGGTGGATAGTTGGGTGAATGGTTGGTGGATGGTTGGGTGAATGGTTGGTGGATGGTTGGGCGGATGGTTGGGTGGATAGTTGGGTGGATAGTTGGGTGAATGGTTGGTGGATGGTTGGGTGAATGGTTGGTGGATGGTTGGGCGGATGGTTGGGTGGATGGTTGGGTGGATAGTTGGGTGGATAGTTGGGTGGATAGTTGGGTGAATGGTTGGTGGATGGTTGGGTGAATGGTTGGTGGATGGTTGGGCGGATGGTTGGGTGGATAGTTGGGTGGATGGTTGGGTGGATAGTTGGGTGGATAGTTGGGTGAATGGTTGGGTGGATAGTTGGGTGGATAGTTGGGTGGATAGTTGGGTGGATAATTGGGTGGATAGTTGGGTGAATGGTTGGTGGATGGTTGGCTGGATGGTCGGATGGAGGTTGATGGATGATGGATAGGCAGACAATGGATACGTAGAGGGATAGACAACAGACAGACGGATGGATAGATGGGTGAATGAGGGTTGGGTGGATGGAGAGATGGGTGGCAGGTAGATGGATGGATGGGCGGACAGATGACCTGGGTAGCTTCATTGATACAAAGAATGGATGAATCATCTTTCCTCCAGGGACACACCTGCTCTAGTCTTCTTGGTTACTGTCGTGATCTGAGCCTAATGCTTACTTCTCTCCCTGGTCCCTGCTTCTGATCCTGTTGGAATCCGAATGGCTGACACTTTCACCCCCAGTCGCAATTGAAGAAAAAAGTAAGAACTGTGATACCCTCAGCTCTCTATCCCCACAGCTAGCACCTCTTGACTCCCTTGGATCTGGAGATGCCCCTGGGAACTCTGGGGAAGAGGGGCCCCCCACTCTAGCTGGATTATGGTCTAGGGGGCCTCTGAACATTTAAAATTTAGTAAGAACCCCAAAGAGCTTATTTTTCTAGTTTGGGTGATCTTTATTGATGTTTACTTTATTATAAACTAAACGTTCCTAATTAAAAATATCTATTTGCAAATGGCCAATAGCACGGGGAAGATGCCCCACATTGTTAGTCACCAGGAAAATGCAAGTAAAACCACAGCAAGATTCCCGTAGACACCCTCAGATGACGCATTACAAAAGAGGGACGGAGGGCAGGTGATGTGGCTCAGTTGGTAGAGTGCTTGCCTCACATGCACAAGGCCCTGGGTTCAATCCCCAGCACCAAAAAAGAGAGGGATGGTAACAAGTGCTGGCCAGGACTCAGGAGGAGTCAGAGCTCTCCTCTTTCCCCTCTGTGGAGGAGAGCCCTGCTCCTGAAAATGCTAAACATTGAGTCACACACAATTCCACTAATTTTTTTCTTGTGGTGCTGGGGATTGAACCCAGGGCCTTGTGCATACGAAGCGAGCACTCTACAAATTGAGCTATATCCCCCCAGCCCTGGCAATTTTACTTCTAAGTACATGCCCGAAAGAAATCAAAATAGGAGTCTACACAGGCACTTGAGCATAGATGTTCATAGATGCTCTCTTCATAATAGTCAAAAAGTGGAAATAGCCAAGTGACCTTTAACTAATGAGTGGCAAACACAAGGGGGTCTGTGCATACGGTGGATCACTGTTTAGCCGACCGTGGAATATTATTCAGCCGTAAAAACAAAGAGCCAACAGATGCTGCGGCATAAATGAACGTCAAGAACCTCCTGCTCAGAGGAAGTGCCTGTCATTTTCAGTTGTCTGAATCCACTGATATGTGACACCCCGAGAGGCAGATCCATAAAGACAGAAGTGTGGTGGTGGTTGCCAGGGGCTGGGTGTAGAATTGGGGGTGATGCCAGACACGGTGGCGCACGCCTGTAATCCCAGCGGCTTGGGAGTCTGAGCAAGAGGATCATGAGTTCAAAACCCCTCTCAGCAACTTAGTGAGGCCCGAAGCAACTCAGTGTAGGGTCATGGCTCAGTGGTTAAGCACCCCTGGGTTCAATTTCCAGTACCAAAAAAAAAAAAGAATTGGGGGGTGATGATTATGGGGTGTAGGGTCTATTTTTGAGGTGATGAAATGCACCAAAATTGATGTGATGAATGCATGCACAAATCTAATCTGGAAAATACAGAAATGGGTGAATGGTATGGTATGCCGATCACACCTCCATACAGCTATTGCTTACATGCTTATTACTTCATTAAAAATAAGGATAAAAACACACACAACATATTAACATAAAATATTTTAATGAAATGACTTTTTTCCTAAGCCAAGCCAATCTGGTGGGAGGAGGGGGGTCGCTCTCCCGGTTGCGAACTCCTTTAAGGTCTGGCTGACAGGAGCTGAGGTCTCACTTCTGGCTTCTGGGTCCCCTCGGCTTCTGGGTCCCCTCTGTTGTGACGCTCTGTTTTGGTTGAAGCAAACGAAAGCCCAATCTCCCCGACAGGGAGGTGGGAAAGGGAGGATCATGACCTTTTGGGACTCTCCAGAGGACAGATCAGCAGCCCAGAGGGGGAGGGGCCTCTAGGGAGAAGGGCTTGCTCAGTCCCGTAGAAGTCCCGTATGGGCCAGGTGCAAGCCGGGCAGCCAGGGGCGTTGCTCTTGTGGCTGTCCCAGTTCCAAACCCCCGGAACCGGGAACACTGATGGGGAATCTCACTTTAAGGCCAAAGACCCAGGGGCCCGGGGGACATTGGTCTAAGACCTGGAGTCCCACAGGTGTCACAGAACTTGGAGCTGGACGTCCAGAGACAGGAGGAGATGGGCGTCCGAGTGCGGGAGCAGGGCCGGGGCCTGGCCTCCTCTACCTCTGTGATCCCTAGAATGGAGCCCAGCAGGCCCAGAGCAGACCTCCCTGCTCAGTGCAGCCCTCATGCCAGTCCCCTCCAGAGACCCCCTCACAGATGCACCGGGGCAGCCTGGCCATTCTCGCACAAGACAGGCACCAGGCTTCCCTTCAGAGAAGGGACTGGCGCGCTCAGATGGATGCCGTAACGACTGAGGAAGCATCCCGCCAGCCACCGGGGCACCCCCAGCCCAGTCAGTGAGATGCACCAGATCAGCCATGGCCCCTGGAAGGCCCCAGGCCCCCGGTGGTCCCTGGATGAGACTTTGAGAAGAGTGTCTTTCTCTCCCACCCCTGCAAGCCTGCAGACCTCCAGAGGACAGGGACTGGTGCATCTATTCCTGAGGCCTAGGACAGTTCCTACCCAAAGGGCTGCCCAAACTGAGAGTGTTGACAAACACAGACGAATGCTATGCCCCAGACTAAAGGGAGAAGGGGAGGGCCGGGGAGCCCCCCTCCAGGCACCCAGCGTGTCCTGAGGGTTAGACGTGGAATGCAACTTAGCTTTCAAACTAGTTCTGTCCCCAAGGAGCCCGAGGCTGTCAGCGCTCTGGATCCTACACCGTCCCTCACCTGGGACGTCCCAGAGCATCCAGGCCCCGCCCAGCCCTGTCAACCCACAGGCCTCAGGTGACAGTCTGGATCCTTTCACTGAGAAGCTCGCCTCTCGGTTTGGAAAACCCTGAATAAAGGCAAACTCCTCAGGGGTCACACTTCAGTCGCTTCACAGTGCACCGTTTTAATTGTTTGATTTTTACTTTATGTTAAATTACTAACGTATTAATATCTAGATTAGTTATATAGATTACCACTTGCATTAACATTTAATAATATTTGAATCAATAATTAAATATTTGAGATATTATGCTGTTTTAACCTAAAATGTTTTACTTTCACTTAATATATAAGATTTCCAGGGGGCTGGGGTCGTAGCTCAGTGGCAGAGGGCTGGCCTAGCAAGTGTGAGGCACTGGGTTCGATCCTCAGCACCACATAAAAATAAATAAAACCAAGGTAATGTGTCCATCTACAACTAAAAATTTAATAATAATAATAAGATTTCCAGCATTTTAAAAGTTCTCCAGATTCTACTATAAAAATCTCCTTCCCTACCTATTGCCCAGTTCTCCTTCCTGAAGGAACACAATATTCTTTTTTTTAAAATATTTTTGCTTGATACCAGAGATTGAATCCAGGGGCACTTAACACAGCCCCAACCCACTGTTTTTATCATTATTATCATTTTATTTTGAGACAGGGTCTCACTACGTTGCTGAGGCTGGCCTTGAACTTGCCATCCCCCTGCCTCAGCTCCTGAGCTGCTGGGGAAACAGGTGTGTGCCACCACACCCAGTTAATCCCAGTTCCTTGAAGATCCTTCAGAGACGTGTGCTGGCACGCTCCAGGTCTCTGTGTCTGTTTTACCTAACAGTCAGTAAGTCGCACAGGCGGCTCTGCGTGGGCCTGCGTCCTCCACCTGCAGTGCCCCCTGAACACTGCCCCGGCAGTTGGCTGTGTGGTTTTTCTTGAGTCATGTCCACTCTTTTATCTAAGCGGTCACTCACTGGTGGGCACCCGGGGTGCTTCCAGGAGTTTGCTCTTTTCATCAAGGCAGGAACTCATCCTGTGTGAGGTCAGACCCGTGGGAGACACTCAAATCTATGACCATATATCATAGGCATCCGTAGAATGTATGCAGTAGTCCCTCGGCATCCAGGACCCTCCCGCCCCCACTGCCCAAGGACACCTCAATCTGGATGTTCAGATCCCATGTAAACCGGGGGTGGAATCTGCCTCTAACCTACTCACCTATCCATCCCTAGATTTCCTATTGAACCTAGTACACTGTAAACACTAGATGCCTGCGTAGTGTGTTGTTGAGGAGGGAGTGAAGAGTGGGAAATGTCGCACATATGCAGGTTTTCCCAGTAGCGGGGACTGAACCCAGGATGCTTGATCAGAGAACTACATTCCCAGCACGTTTTACTTTTGATTTTTTTTTGTGGGGGGTAGTACTGGGGATTAAACTCAGGGGCACTCAACCACTGAGCCGCGTCCCCAGCCCTATTTTGTATTTTATTTAGAGACAGGGTCTCACTGAGTTGCTTAGTGTCTCACTCTTGCTGAGGCTGGCTTTGAACTCACGATCCTCCTGCCTCAGCCTCCAGAGTCTCTGGGATTACAGGTGTGCACCACCTTGCCAAGCTGCAAATGCAACTTAATATATATAGTAAATATATTTTATATATTTGTACACACACACACACACACATTTCTGTCTGCCGTGGGTTGAACCCTTGGGTGCAGACCTGCGGGTTTGAGGGCTTACCGAGTACGTGTAGGATTAGATATAGATCTGGGCTCACCTATCACACGAGACGCTAGTTACCTATTAGGCCCCAGGCTGTGGGTATATGTACAGAAGTGGCCTGTGAAGCCCATTTCTAACTGTCCAACTAAGGGCTCTCAGCAGGGCTCGGAGGTGCTCGCCTGTAATGCCAGCAGCTTGGGAGGCTGAGGTAGGAGGACCAACCTTAGCCATTTAGGGAGGTGCTAAGCAACTCAGTGAGACTCGGCCTCTAAATAAACACCAAAAAGGGCTGTGGGTGTGGCTCACTGGTTCAGGGCTCCTGAGTAGCCTAGGCCACACGTCCTCGGAGGGCGGAGGGCTGCCTGGCATTAATTGACCCTCTCTCCTCCTGCCTTTGTTTTCCGCTGACCCCGACCTCTGACTCCGTCGTCCTTCAGTCAAACGTGAGTCACTTCTCCCTCCCCATGTGCGTCAGGGTCCTTGGCCCACGGGGGGGACCAGGGAAGCTGCACCAGGGCCTGACGCCCCACCCAGGGCAGGTGGGCACACCAGAACCCCCTGGAGGGCCTGGTGGGACCACAGGACGGACCCCCGTGTGCCCCGGGCCTCGAGGGAGGCTGGGTGTGTGCGAGACGGCAGGAGAACCCGGGGTTGCTGATGGCACACCCGTGTCCACTGTGCAGCGGGCTAGATGTGAGTGGCCACAGGTGGGTGAGAATAGCCCTGCAGGGTGCACACACCTCCCTCCTTTGCAAGAGTTACCGTCCTGGCCTCCAGCTGAGAAGTGGAGGTGACAGGTTCCCAGCTGCACCCTGGGGTTTCTGAGGTCTGGGACAAAGGGACCCTTGGGAGGGGCCGCCACGCCCCCGCATCCCAGTAACTTATCTGCCTCAGGGCTGGTGGGGGGCAGTGAGGAGCTGAGTGTTAATTCATCTCACATTCTCTCCAAACCTTGGTTGGCAAACCGATTCCGCTGCCCGCTGCCCGCTGCCCGCTGCCCCGCTGCTGGACGTCCACAGTGCTGAAAGGTGAGGTTCTCCCTCCCCTCAGTCCTCACAGCCCTGACCCAGCAGAGGTGGCCTCTGTGGGCCTCCACCCAGCTCTCCTTCTCCGGGTGTCCACTGCCCACTTCTGGGGCGGGAACCGAGGAGCAGGAGCTAGACCCCTGACAGAGAGGAGCGCTGTCCCTCCCCCTGAAGCAGGAGCGTCCCCGTGCGAGCTGCAGCGTGCGCTGTGACCCGACAGGAAGCCCCTGGGCTGGGGGCTGATTTGGCCTGCCCGAGAGCTGACCTTGGTGCACACTGATGTCCATCTCTGCCTCCTGCGGTGGGGTAGAACAGCGGCCACCAGCACTGTGGGGAAGTCCCCACGGACGTGGTCAGAGCAAGTCAGTGACCACACCTGGGGACCGGTTCACAATTTTGCAAGGCGAGAGGCCAAGTCAGGAAGCCAGACGAGGACCCTCAATGATGGGGGCAAAGGTTCAGCTCTGAGCACCTCTGTGCCACCTTCCTAGCTGGGCAGCCTTGGAGAGGCGACCTCACCTCTCTGGGCCTTCACAGGACTAAATGCTGCTTACAGATGTGAAACACGTTCACCAAACCCAGGAATCCAGGACTAAGCTCTCCCTGCTCTGCCCTCCGTACCACACGTGCCCACGCACACTCATACACACTCACCCTCACACACACTTACACACTCACTCACACAGAGACACACACACTCACCCTCACACACATACACGCACACTCTCACACACACCCACACTCATACACTCTCACACTCACTCACACACACTCTCACACTCACACACATACACACACTCACACTCATACACACTCACATACTCACAATCTTACACACTCTCTCACAAACTCACATACTCACATATACACACTCTCTCACACACACTCTCACACTCTCACATACGCACTCAGACACATACACACTCTCACACAGTCTCACACTCACACACATACTCACACACACACTCTCTCACACAAACTCTCACGCTCACACACATACACACACTAACACACACACTCACACACTCTCTCTCACACACACACTCTCACACTCACACACATCCACACACTCACACTCATACACTCACATTCACATACCCACACACACTATCACACACACAGTCTCTCACACACACACTCTCACACACACATAATCAGACACACTCTCACACTCACACACATAATCACACACACTCTCATACTCACACACATAATCACACACACTCACACACACACACACTCATACACTCACACTCACACACATACACACACACTCATACACTCACATTCACATACTCACACACTCACATACACTCTCTCACACACACACTTACACACTCTCACACATACACACACACTCATACACTCACATTCACATACACACACTCTCACACACACATTCTCACCCACACATACTCACACACACACACTCTCACACTCACATACATACACACATGCACACAACACACTCTCTCACACACACTCACATACTCACACACACTCTCACACTCACACACATAATCACACACACTCTCACACACACACTCATACACTCTCACACTCACACACATACACACACTCATACACTCACATTCACATACTCACACACACTCTCACACACACACACTCTCACACTCACACACACACACTCATATACTCACATTCACATACTCACACACACTCACACACACATTCACATACTCTCACACACACTCTCTCACACAACACTCACACACACACTCACATACACACACTCTCTCTCACACACACACACTCACACTCACATTTACATACTCACACACACTCTCACACAGTCCCTCTCACACACTCTCACACTCACACACGTACTTACACACACTAACACTCACATACTCACACACACACACTCACACTCTCACACTCACACACTCTCACACAGTCTCTCACACACACACTCTCACACGTACACACACACTCACACTCACATTCACATACTCACACACACTAACACTCACACACACTCTCTCACACACTCACACTCACACACGTACTTACACACACTAACACTCACATACTCACACACACACTCACACTCTCACACTCACACACTCTCACACAGTCTCTCACACACACACTCTCACACTCACACACGTACACACACACTCACACTCACATTCACATACTCACACACACTAACACACAGTCTCTCACACACACACTCTCACACTCACACACATACTCACACACACACACACACAGCACTACTGGGAACGCACTGGTGGCTGCCGTCACCACTCACCTGTGCCTCTGGTGTTGGCCGTGTCACCTTGGCTGGGCGAGGTGCTGGGCACACCCCCGACTGTCACCACACTCAGTGGGAGTGGGGGGCCCACTTTGCAGGGCCAGGAAGAGCTCAGAGTTGGTGACCCTCCCGTGACCACCAGGTGGTGAAAGGTGCGGCTGGGGACCCAGCCCTCGGCCGTGCACCACTCCTGACCGCGGAGGGCACAGACTGCAGGGCACCCAGGTGGCCAGGAGGATGCTTGGCGGGCCCAGCGGGTTGGACTCTGCTTTGTGGAAGAGGAGGTGGACCTAGGCGGAGGAGGGGGAGGTCTGCGTGTGGCATCCTGCTGCGGGTGTCACCGAGAGCTCTGTGTCCCCACTGGCAGTGCAGGGACAATGCTCTGGTCCCTGCGGCCGCGGTGGGGCAGCGGAGCCTCCCTCTGGAGCCAGGAGTGGTCCTCCTTCCCTGCCCAGCGAGGCTGCAGCGACCAGGCCTGCCTTCCAGCCCCTCCGGCCCGCTGAGCCCCTGCTGGAGGCCGGCCTGGTCCCACTGCCCAGGGTGGCTGCCTGGGTCCACTCCCAGCCCTTCCCCGCCCAGCGTCTCATCTCCTTTTCTTCTCTCTGGTGCGACTTGGTCTCCCCGACCCTTGGGCCCAACGTTCTGCTGCCGTGTCTGTGACGCCCGTGACGCCCCGCGCTGCTCCTGGATGGGCGGCTCTCAGGGATCGTAGGTAGGTACCTGCCACACACGGCACCTGGCCGGGGGCTTCTGAACTCTGTGCCTGCCCTCACGCTGGGGCCACAGAAGCCCGGACACAGTAGGTTCACACTTCAGCAGCTCAGCCCTGGTGGAACTGACAGGTGACACAAGCCTCAAGGGACATTTCAGTCACCACGGGCCCCACCTAGGCAGTGGTCCCAGGTCACAGTGCGGTGATGCCAGAGCCCCTGAGGCATGAGCTACACTCGTGGCACTGCACCGCGGAGATCACCTCACCTGGGTCCAGAGGGAACTTCAGAGGCCAGGGCCCCTGCAGAGGACAAGGGCCGGTGGCAGTGTGCGGAGGCCCTAAGCGTGGCCACACTTCCTGGGAGGAGAGGTGCTGAGTCGGCAGGGCGAGGGACCCCTGTGGGCCTCTCCCCTGCGGGCCTTCCCCTGCGGGCCTCTCCTCTGCAGGCCTCTCCCCTGCGGGCCTCCCCCTGGGCCTCTCCCCTGCAGGCCTCCCCCTGCGGCCTCTCCCCTGTAGGTGCTCATGACCCTCCTCTCTCCTCCCTCAGGTCTGATGAGCAGGCTCTCCCCGGATGGTGAGTGGGGGTCCCCCGCTGGCCCTTGCCCTTCTCCCTCCCTCCACAGTGCTACACTCCCTGGGCCCCGGGCTCTGGATGTACCGGCTGCAGGTTGTGTCCACTGGAGTTTGAGTGAACTGGCCCCTTCCTTGCCTCAGGAGGCACAGCCGGAGTCTGATCGAGTCAGCACCATCCCGCCGCTTTCCCTGAGTTTTAGAAATAGGATATGCACATGGGGAAAGTCCAGGGAACGCAAAGTAAGAGCCAGGCCATCCGCTTCGTCTCCTGCCCAGTTCTGAGGACCAGCGGCAACACGGTCACCTGTGTCCTGTGTGTTCTTACAAAAGCACCACACGGGAGCTTTGCTCTGCAAGTTAGAAATGGTAGTGCGTCTTCCCTCCTTCTCTCCCACACCTGGCCGTGCGGTCACACCTGGGGCAGGGCCCTCTGGTCAGTTTCGTCCTGTTTTTACTCAGGGTTGTGTCTCTCTGCCGTCACAAGCCCTGCTGCAACGAGCATTGCATGGCTTCTCGTTTTGCAAGCTCCATTCTGTTCAGCCCTCAAAGGGGAACGGTGCAAGCAGGGGCGCGTGCAGGTCAAGCCTGGACAAGGTGCACAGACCCGCACCCCACAAACAGCCTGGGGGAGCGCCGCTCACGCCCAGGGTGACACCTCACTTCTCACTTTCCAACATGTGGGGCTGAAGACAGTCGGCCCCCGCGAGCTCTCCCAGTGGACCGAGCCCTGGTTTTCTTTGCCTTCGGTTCTCATCTTTTAAAAGGAAACTTTGCCTCGTTTGAGTCAGTGGACAGCAACGACCACAGGCCGTGAGGAGACAACGCAGGCTCCGCAGGTGAGAGCCGAGCGCTGCTACCTGGACGCCGCTCTCTGCCGCGGGTTCTCCTGGGCAGCGAGGTTAGCCAGCGCCAGGGCCTCAAGACCAGTGGGCTCCGAAGAGGCTCGGCTTTTGCTACAAGATGCTCGGGGAGTTAGAGCCCAGTCTGCACCTGTCACCAGGAGACTTGTTGGTCTGCGGCCATCACCAGGCGCCTCCTGTGGGTCCTTCGCACACCTGGAGTCTTGGCCCAGCGCCCTCGTCCACTAGTGCCCCAGCGAGGAGGACCTGCCTTGGCCCCTGCACAGCAGAGTGGCAGCGCTCACTGTACAGGTGGGGACACAGGACCATGAAATGTCAGAGGACGGCGTCCCCTCTCCGCTCCTGTGGCTCCGCTGCTCCTCAGAGCCAGTGGCTCTTGGTTCTCCCCACCCTGGGGGCAAGACAGCTGTGCTCGGCTTGCTGTCTCTGCAGGGGAGTAGAAGGCGCCCTCTCGGCTCCCTGGACAGGTGTGCACACCTGCAGTGGAGGAGCTCGGTGAGGACCCGAGCCTCAGGAGGGGCCAGCTCACCCCTGCTCTCCTCCTGTCTCCCCCTGCCCGCCCGTGCAGCCGCAGACCCTCCAAGCCACCCCCACAGGGCCCCCAGCCATGACGGCAGCCTCTGTGCCCCTGAACCGCCTGTGGACGGCAGTGCACCTCACCAAGGGCAGCATGTTCTCATCCACACGCAAAGCGCCTACGACGGAGCCAAAGCTCAATCTAACGCAGCCGTTGCCAGGCACCCCAGGCGGAACCCTGGTAGAAGAGCAGCATCCTCTTAGTGCCCCGCAGAGGTCAGCAGAACCAGCCTGGAGCTGGGCTGGAGGAGCCGGAGCCCTCCTGGGGCTGGGGTTCGTTGGCCTCACTTACAGGAGGGGAATCTGAGGCCTGGGAAGAAGCAGAGCATCAGAGACAAAGGAGCAACTAGAAAGCATTCAGGGAGCGCCCTGAAGGAGCCGGCGGATGCTCGTTCTTCAAATGCAGTCTCTGCGGCACCCGAGACGGCAGGCGCCGTTGGAACCTGGACCCGCCAGCTTGGCCTCGATTCTGGGACTTCCAGTTTCAGTACTGAAGCCCTCACGTCCTAGGAACCTGTCAATCCTGGGCGAACCAGGACGGTTGGTCTCCACCCATGGTTTGCGCTGGTGATGAGACCGAGGGTTCAGCTGCTGGCGCTCAACAACTAGCAAGCAGCAGGGCCAGACGCAGCTCACGTGCACATGCTCAGAGTCCCCTGCCTCCCCGAGGGACTCCCTGAGACGCCCGCCTGTCCGCGGCACTCAGCTGAACCCCAGGTCCTTTTCCATCCTTCAGACTCTGGACTCCTTCCCAGCCAGGACCGTGCCCACACGACGGCCCTCTGTCCTGGACCCTTTGCTCCTTCTCCTCCCAAACCCTTTTGCCCCACTAACCCCTGCTCACCTTTCAGGTCTCAGACACATCAGCCCCTCCAAGATGCTTCCCCTGGCTCCCCCACAAGGTCAGCACCGGCACCCACAGGCTCCTCAGCCCTGAGGTCGGCCCACAGCTCCCCCTGACCTGTCCCCCGCTTCACAATACCTCTGTCACCTGCGCCTCGGAGGAGACTGCACCCCGGGCCTGTGCCCATCGCCCTCGCTGCCCTGTGCCTCACCTTGCCCTGCCTGCACGGGGCACTCCCCGTGGCTCTTGGAGGAAGCCAGGCTCCAGCAGGGCATCTGTCTGCACCGTCAGCCCTGGGGCTCGCTGGCATCTCCAGCCCTGGTCTCCGAGGGGTCGGGACTTGTCAGCCAGTCCAGGGCCTGAGTCCTAACGCCTGTCTCTCTCTCTGCTCTGCATCTCCCCTGGAACCTGGCTGCCTGCCTTCCTGCCTCAGATAGGACAGAAGAAGAAAGTAAGTCCCGGGACAGTGGTGCTCCCCAGCTGGATTCTCACACCCTCTGGGCCTTGAGACCCCTTTGAACACTTGGGGGAGGCCTGGTGCAGGCCCTGGCATTGGGCCTTGGTCGGGGTCAGGAGAGGAATCACTGTGGTATGTACTCAGCACCCGGCCACCTCTGCGGGATGCAGGGAAGGCGCCCTGAGATAGAGCGGTTGCTGTTTCCCGTGGCTGGTTCCAAGTCGCTGCTGGCTTAGATGGCCCAGTCCCCTGAACATCTAGTGGCCATGGCCATTGTGTGCAAGCCATGTTGTGAATGGCTCCCAAGGGAATAGCTCCGAGGGAAGGCGCTCTCTGAAAGGAGAAGAGGTGACCTGGGGGGCTCATTCAGCGGAGCAAGGCTGATGGCGGAGCACGAGCCTGTTCACCCTGAAATCTCACCACAGCTCCAATCAGATGGAGCCCAGTCATAAAGCATGGGGCCCCCAAGCTAGCTGATCACCCCAAAACTTTTTCCAAAGCCAGGTTCCTTCCTGACTGCAAAGGCCGTTACGGAAGTCCACTGATCTCTGAGCTAGAGCGAGGTCCTCAGGCCTTTGTTTGGGGTGAGGTTCTGGGATCCCAGCTCAGGTCTGAGGGAGGGGGCTCCGATGTTCAATGTCTCCAGAGCATGCTCTGCATGTTTAAAGGGGCACTGAGGCACAATAGGAGCCCGAGGGGTTCATCTGACAAACAGTAGTTGGTCAGTGGAGCAGCTGCAGGCCAGCTCCACCAGGGACATCAGGGCGGCCTCGGAGGACAGGCCCCAGGCAAGGCCAAGACC